>NC_136274.1:79976806-80511806 GCF_964187855.1 Myxine glutinosa | reverse complement strand
TGACCTCAGGATCCCAAAATCTAATCAGTTAATCTTTACATCATTTTACATACCTGCACAAAGTTTGAATTAGATCACTTCAGCCGTTCTCAAGTTATAGACCTATTACGGACTTTGACCTTTGACCTTTGCCCCCAAAATATAATCAGTTCATCTTTACATCATTCTACATAAGTGTACCAAATTTGGTCAGAATCCCATCACTGGTTTACAAGTTATTGCAGTAACAGGATTTTTACCTAGCATGACCTCTGACCTTTGGCCTTTGACCTTTGCCCCCAAAATCTAATCATCTTTACATCATTCTACATAAGTGTACCAAATTTGGTCAGAATCCCATCACTGGTTCACAAGTTATTGCGGTAACAGGATTTTTACCTAGCATGACCTCCGACTTTTGGCCTTTGACCTCATGACCCCAAAATCTACGCAGTTCATCTTTACCTCATTTCCATACCTGAACCAGGTTTAACTAAGATCTCTTCAGCCATTCTCAAGTTATCGTGGTAACGAAAAACTAGCACGGACGGACGGACGGACGGACAACCTAAAAACATAATGCCTCTGGCGACTTTATCGGCGAAGGGATAAAAACGGCCTTTTGGCCAATTGACCGACCATCCTATGCCGGGTGTCCCCTTCTGTGGGGAGAAGTGATGAACTTGGCTTGCCCTTCTTCTTCCATACTTCCATTTGCAAAAGTGATTGATTCTCTGCCAGGAATGAAACAACTTGCAATTAAATATTTATGTACCCAATGAAGAAAGGAAAGTAATATACAACGTATGCAGAATCTCCGTGGGACCACACTGAGTGTAATAATTGGGCACAGGATTCTGTACGATCTTAAACAAGGAAATGAGGAGGCCATTTGACCCATAATTGCCATATTGCAGTACAGAGTTAATGTTGTTGCTACAGCTTAAAAAAAAAAAACTATCTTGTTGACGTTTATTAAAGTCTAAATAACCCGATGTTGATCGGGTGACCAAACTTGTCTGTAAATACATATGTAATCCTCCCATGCTCTTCTTGCCAAATAAAGCTGCATAATGCATCCAAGAAAAGCTCCACAAGGTAAGTCCTTTGCTTTTTCAAACCCCACCTGAGTTCCTCTACAGTTGCAGACACTCAAAAGCAGGACAGACATTAGAATCCCAATGGATTATCCCTTTGGGCCGCTGAACCGGTTTCATTACTTGTTGGTGATGACAACGTACATCAGTGACAGCGTAGACAAAAACGCAACCACCGAGGGTCCCGAGCATGTACCACATGCAATGTAAATAGCAGTCAACATATAAATAACAAGACCCAATCACATCTCTCACTCATAATTGGAGGGAATAACCAATCTGTCACCTAATCCATTACCCAGGTGGCTAGGATTATCAAATAAATAAACTCCTCCCATGTTCTTCTAGCCAAAGATAGCTGTATAAAACAACCAAGAAAAGCTACACAAGGTAAATCCTTTGCTGTGTCAAACTCTGATTTATCACTCTCATTGGGGTTTCAAACTATAGTTTCACCCTTATTGGGGCTCATCAGGGCAACACATCATTGTTCCATCCAAGTATTGAACTTGAAGCCTTTGGTTTATATGCTGGTTAATGATAGACTGTGGTGCTATGCACACACAACTCGTTTGCCAAGAAGGTAGGCCACCACGTGTTGAACAAAACCAAACACTTTATTCAATGCTCGCACGTAAGCACTGGGCGGGCTCGACTTTCGAGCCCGCGTATATATCCCGAGGCCACGCCTTGCCCTCGGGCGTGGCCGGTCGGCCGAAAAGCGGGACATGTATTCCAGTTCAACCCTTAGCCTCATGACTCCTTTGCTCCGGGCGTGGCCCGAGCCTTGCTCCCACGTCCGGTCGATCGCGTCACCCACTGATGCGCGGAATTATGACCCGCTGGCATTGTGTCCGCCACAACACCTCCAACTGTGATTGGCGAGGATGCCAGGATTGGTTGCCCTGACGGGCCCCAATAAGGGCGAAACTAGTCGGTAACTTCCAGTTTGCAGTTCCTTTCCTCTGGACTCTGTCGATTTTCCACAAAGCTAAGTACTCCCAGTAGTTTTGTCGAGTTATTGTTATTGGTGTTACTGTCTCTGTGTTTACTGTATGCTTCTAGCTCAGTTTTTGTTTTAAAACTTGTGCAAATTTGTAAGTATTCGTCGGATTTTTCGTGCCACATTTTCGGGCCTAATTATTCCTCGTCCAAGTCCATATACATTCTTTTTATTCTTTTCTCCCTACTACCTACACTTTACAGCCTTTTTTTTCTCCCCAGTTCCGTTACTTCTCCTTCTTGTTCTCCTTTAAATTCCCCCAACTTTAACCCTTATTTAGTGTCTCGGAAAAAAAATTTATTTCCATTATTACCCTCCAAACCTTTCACCAACAACGACCTCCATACTTCCTCTTCCGGCCTCTCAATTTTTTGCCTTTTTCCACTCTGAACGTGAAGGTATTCACTAATCAGCTTAAATCTCTTTTCTTCAAGCTTTTGCTTTACTCTTCTCTCCTCTTCTTCTTCTACCTAACCCACAATAATAATAACTGATAATTTTTTTTTTAAGGCAACTTCTCCCGCCTTACCTACCAAATGCTTATATACACCTCCAAGTCTTAACCTGACGTCTTCACGGTGCCATTTTAAATGTTTCAATTTCCTTTTTGTCACGTGTTGAATTCTCTATTCTATTATAATTCGCTCTTCTTTTTCTCTTCAAAAGTTTGTTTTCAAATAAATCCTTCAACCATACCAACACATACAGCTCTTCCTTTCTACATTCTCCAAAATTCGTTTTAATATCACCCCAAATACAAACATTTTCAAACGTTTATCTGATTTTAACATCTCAAGTTCCCCAGCTTGTAATGGATGTTTGTATTTAATTAATCGTTAATTTTGTAAAACACACCTGCATCCCAATCCTTGTCCCCTACCTCTACTCCTTCCTCCCGCTATTCCATCCCTACCCAGCCCCAACCGTTAAAACTTCCCCCCGCCTCCCTTCCCTTCAAATTTCCCCCATCACTCCTCCTCCGCAAAGTTGCCTCTGAACACATCAACAAAGCTGCCTGCACCTCTCTCTTTCAACTCACTCCTCCATCTCCTCCAATCTTCTACTTCCCACTGCCTCCCCAATCTCCCCAATCAGCTCCTCACTGTGCCTTATCCCTTCACCACTGAGCCTTTTGTCCTCCTCATCATTCTCTTTCACGTAGCTCTTCTGCAATCTCCGACATACCATCAACAGCTCATCCCACCTCGCCCTCTCCCAACTTAATCTTGCCCTACAATGTCCTGTATCCGATGCACCCCATCCCTCTTCCTTAATGGTATGGACCTCAAACATCCGGGGCCTTCGCTCAAACCTGATTGATCTCTCCATACAATACAGGTTGCTTCTGATAAACCAGACTTAATCTGTTTAACAGAAACTGTCCTCCTTCAAGATGTCTCCGATTCCTTAATATCTCTCCCTGGTTACTCCCTCCTCAGGTATGATAGACCTGAACCTCGTCCTGGTTGTGGGGTTGCTATCTTTATCAAAAACTCTCTTCCTCACTCTCCTTGCACTGCCCTCTCTCCACCCCACCCCCAGGAGTACCTCTGCCTCCGGCTTCCTCTCCGCTCACACCTTTTGTTCATATGTGTTCTGTACCGTACCAAACAGTGATGACTCCATTTACATTTCGCTGTCTGACAACATTGACCAACTTCTATCCACTCATCCCAACTCTCTCTTCTTCATGTATGGCAATTTAAATTGTCATCATGCATGCCAGCTGGCTGGGTGTGGGTACCTCTTGCACCAGCCATGGCACCTCAGCAAAGGACTTCTGCGACTCATTGGGACTGACACATTCTGTCAATTTCCCGACCCGGATCTCAGTCAATGGAGTATCTTCTCTTCTAGACTTGGTTATAACTAACTTCCTTGCAAATGTCTGCTGCTCTTCTTCTGGTCCAATCGGTTCTTCTGATCATTTCCTTGTTAAATTGGATATTTCTCTGGCCATTTTCAGAGCCTCCTCAGCCTCGACAATTTGGCATTTCACTCAGGCGGAATGGCACGGTCTGCAAGCAGCCATCAATCATCTGGACTGGTCTCCCATCTCTGCTGCCTCTGACATAAACTCATCATGGGAATTATTCCAAAGAAATTTGCTCTCTCTCATGCACAGATTTATTCCATCTCGTCTCGGATGTCATACCCTTCCTCCCGTCAATGGTACACTGAATATTGTGGTGAGGCAGTTGCCATGAAGCAACTTGCCTTCACCTCATGGAGGCAAATCCAACGGAAGGCTCCCAATTATCAGCAAAGTCATGGAATCCATCATTGCTTCGGATATCAAATCCTTCCTCTTCTCCAATGGCTTGATCTCCGATCATCAATTTGGATTCAGACCAGGTCATTCTACTCTGGACATGCTGCTTCTGCTGTCTCCACAATGGATGGAGGCCCTCAATGCCAAACAGGAAATCAGAGGTGTCTCTCTTGACATATCTCATGCCTTCGATACGGTTCGATATATATATATTAATTTTTTTAACCACGATGCACCTGGATAGGGATTTGAAACAGTCATGACTCATGAGGAGGTCATTTGGCCCGTTATTGATGAGTGGCACTCCTGAGTTAATTTAATTATGAACCTGGGGTAATTTCTTTACTACAGCTTCACTCCTTCACACCTTTTAGACCCTTGAGACCCCTTAGACACTTTATACCTTTTGACCCTTTCGACCCTTTACACCACTTAAACCCCTATAGACCCTTACACCCTTTAGACCCTTTCATACCCATTTCGACCCTTTTGAGACATATACAGTCACGTGAAAAAGTAAGTACACCCCATGTAAAGTTTTGACTTTTTCAACATATGTCAACATACTACTCTGGACATGCTGCTTCTGCTGTCTCAACAATGGATGGAGGCCCTCAATACCAAACAGGAAATCAGGGCTGTCTCTCTTGACATATCTCATGCCTTCGATACGGTTCGACATATATATATATTAATTTTTTTAACCACAATGCACCTGGATAGGGATTTTAAACAGTCATGACTCATGACTCATGAGGAGGTCATTTGGCCCGTTATTGATGAGGAGGTCATTTGATCTTCATTTCAACAATATTGATAGATAAAGGTGATATAATATAACAAATATCATGAAACATTTACATTTTGTAGTCCATTGTATAATTTTAATAAACATAAATGCAAATTTCACATGTGGAAAAAGTAAGTACACCCTTGGCTCTAATAGGTGGTATTGCCCCCTTTGCCAGAAACAACCTCAAGTAGGCGTTTCTTATAACTGTCTACCAGTCTCTGACATCGACTGGGAGAAATTTTTGCCCACTCCTCCATGCAGAATTCTTTCAGCTGTGCGATGTTTGAGGGGTTTCTTGCATGCACAGCTCGTTTCAAATCCCCCCACAACATCTCGATGGGATTTAGATCCGGGCTTTGACTTGGCCATTCCAGAACCCTCCATTTCTTTCTTTTCAGCCATTCCTTGGTGGGTTTACTGGTATGTTTAGGGTCATTGTCATGTTGCAAGGTCCACCTTCGGTTGAGCTTCATCTTCTGACAGATGGCCTCACATTATCCTCAAGCACCCTCTGGTACAATGAAGAATTCATCGTGGATTCTATGATGGTGAGCTGCCCGGGCCCTGATGCAGCAAAGCTGCCCCAAACCATAATATTTCCACCACCATGCTTTACAGTTGGTATCAGGTTCTTGTGGTCAAATGCTGTCTTTGGTTTTCGCCAAACATGTCTTCTGGTACTGCGGCCAAATAGCTCTACCTTTGACTCATCTGTCCAGAGCACATTGTTCCAGAAGTGCTGGTCTTTGACTCGGTGTTCATTGGCAAACTTTAGTCTTGCCCTGATGTTCTTTCTGGACAGCAAAGGTTTCCTCCTGGCACACCTCCCATGTAGATCAAATTTGTGCAGCCTCTTTCTAATGGTAGACTCGTGCACTTTGACATCAACAGTGGCAAGAGCTACCTGTAGGTCCCGTGATGACATTCTGGGGTTCTTAGAGACTTCTTTCAGCATCTTGCGGTCTGCTCTCAGGCTGAACTTGCTGGGGCGGCCTGGCCTGAACAAGTTGGCAGTTTTTTGGAATCTTCTCCACTTGTAGATGATCTTCCAGACAGTCGAATGATTGATTTCAAATTGTTTGGAGATCTTTTTAAATCCCTTCCCAGACTCGTAGGCATCTATAACCTTCTTTCTGAAGGCCTCAGAGAGCTCTTTTGATCTAGGCATGGTGACGCCGCACACTTCAACAACAAAGAGCAAACCAAACTAAATGTCTGAGGTTTAAATAAGACAGGTTCCTCCAAGATCCTCTCTGACGATGTTCCAATCATTTGCACCTGAGCTGGTGCACCTGATTCTAATTTTAGGTATTTGAAGTATTGATAAATGTAGGGGTGTACTTACTTTTTCGACATGCGAAATTTGCATTTATGTTTATTTAAATTATACAATGGACGACAAAATGTGAATGTTTCATGATATTTGTTATATTATATCACCTTTATTTATCAATATTGTTGAAATGAAGATCAAATAGCTGTATGTTGAAATATGTTGAAAAAGTCAAAACTTTACATGGGGTGTACTTACTTTTTCACGTGACTGTATATACACACATGCATACAGAGCAGGCAGGATGATATGCAGGTATACACATACACACACCTCTGAGATGTCTAGCCTGGGTTTGAATCTCGACACAGCAATAAACGGTCGTCCTAATGTTACGCACGTATGGTGATTCATCAATGTTTGTGCCGTCCCTCGGTTGGGCATTAACATGGGAGTCCCATCTGCCAGCATTAGTTGATGAACGTTAAAGATCTCAGGATGTCCTTCTCAAAGATTACGTAAGCTTCCGCAAGCACCCCGCACAAATTCCAAGTTCCTGCATTAATCTCTGGGGGGGCACTGCATTAGCAGTACAAGCACAATCACTCCTAACAATGATGCAACCAACAGCCACAGGCTGCATACAAAATGAAATGACTCCATATACATCTCGGATTCTTTGTATGAAATCGAAATGACAAAATTTGCAGGAAATGAAGAAAACAGTTTTGGTTGCAATATTCTTTTTCCAACACTTGCATCTGTTTTTACTAAAATACATCTTGAAGTTTTCCAATGTAAATATGACCCCCTGCAAACGGGGAATTCTCTGTTAAAGTTTTCACATCATGATATAGTGCTCGTTCACTAGCGGTGAGCACACCATATCCAAATAGTCTTCTGGAGGTGATAAAACATTGATTCTCCGATGGCTGAATATTATTGGTACCCAGCTTGCACGGAAATTACTAATTTTACTGTAATTTCTTTCAATCACCATAAACTAAAGGGGAAAATGAATTCAATATCAAAACTGAAACGACTAGACCTGAACATAGTCCCACGTTGGAAGAAATGGATGGTAAAGGCAAGAAACCTCCTGACTTTATATCATCCTGATTGATCATTATCTATGAACAGTGAACTGTGCATGTTATATACATGTGTCGATGTCACTTTTACAGATCGTGAACCCGAAAGATCAAACAGGGTAACAGTGGTCCCAAAATAAAAATCAAACAGGGTAACAGTGGTCCCAAAATAAAGATCAAACAGGGTAACATTGGTACCAAAATAAAGATCAAACAGGGTAACAGTGGCCCCAAAATAAAGATCAAACAGGGTAACAGTGGCCCCAAAATAAAGATCAAACAGGGTAACAGTGGCCCCAAAATAAAGATCAAACAGGGTAACAGTGGTCCCAAAATAAAAATCAAACAGGGTAACAGTGGTCCCAAAATAAAGATCAAACAGGGCAACAGTGGTCCCAAAATAAAAATCAAACAGGTTAACAGTGGTCCCAAAATAAAGATCAAACAGGGCAACAGTGGTCCCAAAATAAAGATCAAACAGGGCAACAGTGGTCCCAAAATAAAAATCAAACAGGGTAACAGTGGTCCCAAAATAAAGATCAAACAGGGTAACAGACGTCCCAAAATAAAGATCAAACAGGGTAACATTGGTCCCAAAATAAAGATCAAACAGGGCAACAGTGGTCCCAAAATAAAGATCAAACAGGGTAACAGTGGCCCCAAAATAAAGATCAAACAGGGCAACAGTGGTCCCAAAATAAAGATCAAACAGGGTAACATTGGTCCCAAAATAAAGATCAAACAGGGTAACAGAGGTCCCAAAATAAAGATCAAACAGGGTAACAGTGGTCCCAAAATAAAGATCAAACAGGGTAACAGAGGTCCCAAAATAAAGATCAAACAGGGTAACAGTGGTCCCAAAATAAAGATCAAACAGGGCAACAGTGGCCCCAAAATAAAGATCAAACAGGGTAACAGTGGTCCCAAAATAAAGATCAAACAGGGCAACAGTGGCCCCAAAATAAAGATCAAACAGGGCAACAGTGGCCCCAAAATAAAGATCAAACAGGGTAACAGTGGCCCCAAAATAAAGATCAAACAGGGCAACAGTGGCCCCAAAATAAAGATCAAACAGGGTAACAGTGGTCCCAAAATAAAGATCAAACAGGGTAACAGTGGCCCCAAAATAAAGATCAAACAGGGCAACAGTGGCCCCAAAATAAAGATCAAACAGGGCAACAGTGGTCCCAAAATAAAGATCAAACAGGGCAACAGTGGTCCCAAAATAAAGATCAAACAGGGCAACAGTGGTCCCAAAATAAAGATCAAACAGGGCAACAGTGGCCCCAAAATAAAGATCAAACAGGGCAACAGTGGTCCCAAAATAAAGATCAAACAGGGCAACAGTGGCCCCAAAATAAAGATCAAACAGGGCAACAGTGGTCCCAAAATAAAGATCAAACAGGGTAACAGTGGCCCCAAAATAAAGATCAAACAGGGTAACAGTGGTCCCAAAATAAAGATCAAACAGGGTAACAGTGGTCCCAAAATAAAGATCAAACAGGGTAACAGTGGCCCCAAAATAAAGATCAAACAGGGCAACAGTGGCCCCAAAATAAAGATCAAACAGGGTAACAGTGGCCCCAAAATAAAGATCAAACAGGGTAACAGTGGCCCCAAAATAAAGATCAAACAGGGTAACAGTGGCCCCAAAATAAAGATCAAACAGGGTAACAGTGGCCCCAAAATAAAGATCAAACAGGGTAACAGTGGCCCCAAAATAAAAATCAAACAGGGTAACAGTGGTCCCAAAATAAAGATCAAACAGGGCAACAGTGGTCCCAAAATAAAAATCAAACAGGTTAACAGTGGTCCCAAAATAAAGATCAAACAGGGTAACAGTGGTCCCAAAATAAAAATCAAACAGGGCAACAGTGGTCCCAAAATAAAAATCAAACAGGGTAACAGAGGTCCCAAAATAAAGATCAAACAGGGCAACAGTGGTCCCAAAATAAAAATCAAACAGGGCAACAGTGGTCCCAAAATAAAGATCAAACAGGGTAACAGAGGTCCCAAAATAAAGATCAAACAGGGTAACAGTGGTCCCAAAATAAAAATCAAACAGGGTAACAGAGGTCCCAAAATAAAGATCAAACAGGGTAACAGTGGTCCCAAAATAAAAATCAAACAGGTTAACAGTGGTCCCAAAATAAAGATCAAACAGGGCAACAGTGGTCCCAAAATAAAAATCAAACAGGGTAACATTGGTCCCAAAATAAAAATCAAACAGGGTAACATTGGTCCCAAAATAAAGATCAAACAGGGTAACAGAGGTCCCAAAATAAAGATCAAACAGGGTAACAGTGGTCCCAAAATAAAGATCAAACAGGGTAACAGAGGTCCCAAAATAAAAATCAAACAGGTTAACAGTGGTCCCAAAATAAAGATCAAACAGGGTAACAGTGGTCCCAAAATAAAAATCAAACAGGTTAACAGTGGTCCCAAAATAAAGATCAAACAGGGCAACAGTGGTCCCAAAATAAAGATCAAACAGGGTAACAGTGGTCCCAAAATAAAGATCAAACAGGGTAACAGTGGTCCCAAAATAAAAATCAAACAGGGTAACAGTGGTCCCAAAATAAAGATCAAACAGGGTAACAGTGGTCCCAAAATAAAGATCAAACAGGGTAACAGTGGTCCCAAAATAAAGATCAAACAGGGTAACAGTGGTCCCAAAATAAAGATCAAACAGGGCAACAGTGGTCCCAAAATAAAGATCAAACAGGGTAACAGTGGTCCCAAAATAAAGATCAAACAGGGCAACAGAGGTCCCAAAATAAAGATCAAACAGGGTAACAGTGGTCCCAAAATAAAGATCAAACAGGGTAACAGTGGTCCCAAAATAAAAATCAAACAGGTTAACAGTGGTCCCAAAATAAAGATCAAACAGGGCAACAGTGGTCCCAAAATAAAAATCAAACAGGGTAACATTGGTCCCAAAATAAAGATCAAACAGGGTAACAGAGGTCCCAAAATAAAGATCAAACAGGGTAACAGTGGTCCCAAAATAAAGATCAAACAGGGTAACAGAGGTCCCAAAATAAAGATCAAACAGGGTAACAGTGGTCCCAAAATAAAGATCAAACAGGGCAACAGTGGCCCCAAAATAAAGATCAAACAGGGTAACAGTGGTCCCAAAATAAAGATCAAACAGGGCAACAGTGGCCCCAAAATAAAGATCAAACAGGGCAACAGTGGCCCCAAAATAAAGATCAAACAGGGTAACAGTGGTCCCAAAATAAAGATCAAACAGGGTAACAGTGGCCCCAAAATAAAGATCAAACAGGGCAACAGTGGCCCCAAAATAAAGATCAAACAGGGCAACAGTGGTCCCAAAATAAAGATCAAACAGGGCAACAGTGGCCCCAAAATAAAGATCAAACAGGGTAACAGTGGTCCCAAAATAAAAATCAAACAGGGCAACAGTGGTCCCAAAATAAAGATCAAACAGGGTAACAGTGGCCCCAAAATAAAGATCAAACAGGGCAACAGTGGTCCCAAAATAAAGATCAAACAGGGTAACAGTGGTCCCAAAATAAAGATCAAACAAGGTAACAGTGGCCCCAAAATAAAGATCAAACAAGGCAACAGTGGTCCCAAAATAAAGATCAAACAGGGTAACAGTGGTCCCAAAATAAAGATCAAACAGGGTAACAGTGGTCCCAAAATAAAAATCAAACAGGGTAACATTGGTCCCAAAATAAAGATCAAACAGGGTAACAGAGGTCCCAAAATAAAGATCAAACAGGGTAACAGTGGTCCCAAAATAAAGATCAAACAGGGTAACAGAGGTCCCAAAATAAAAATCAAACAGGTTAACAGTGGTCCCAAAATAAAGATCAAACAGGGTAACAGTGGTCCCAAAATAAAAATCAAACAGGTTAACAGTGGTCCCAAAATAAAGATCAAACAGGGCAACAGTGGTCCCAAAATAAAGATCAAACAGGGTAACAGTGGTCCCAAAATAAAGATCAAACAGGGTAACAGTGGTCCCAAAATAAAAATCAAACAGGGTAACAGTGGTCCCAAAATAAAGATCAAACAGGGTAACAGTGGTCCCAAAATAAAGATCAAACAGGGTAACAGTGGTCCCAAAATAAAGATCAAACAGGGTAACAGTGGTCCCAAAATAAAGATCAAACAGGGCAACAGTGGTCCCAAAATAAAGATCAAACAGGGTAACAGTGGTCCCAAAATAAAGATCAAACAGGGCAACAGAGGTCCCAAAATAAAGATCAAACAGGGTAACAGTGGTCCCAAAATAAAGATCAAACAGGGTAACAGTGGTCCCAAAATAAAAATCAAACAGGTTAACAGTGGTCCCAAAATAAAGATCAAACAGGGCAACAGTGGTCCCAAAATAAAAATCAAACAGGGCAACAGTGGTCCCAAAATAAAAATCAAACAGGGTAACATTGGTCCCAAAATAAAGATCAAACAGGGTAACAGAGGTCCCAAAATAAAGATCAAACAGGGTAACAGTGGTCCCAAAATAAAGATCAAACAGGGTAACAGAGGTCCCAAAATAAAGATCAAACAGGGTAACAGTGGTCCCAAAATAAAGATCAAACAGGGCAACAGTGGCCCCAAAATAAAGATCAAACAGGGTAACAGTGGCCCCAAAATAAAGATCAAACAGGGTAACAGTGGTCCCAAAATAAAGATCAAACAGGGCAACAGTGGCCCCAAAATAAAGATCAAACAGGGCAACAGTGGCCCCAAAATAAAGATCAAACAGGGTAACAGTGGTCCCAAAATAAAGATCAAACAGGGTAACAGTGGCCCCAAAATAAAGATCAAACAGGGTAACAGTGGCCCCAAAATAAAGATCAAACAGGGTAACAGTGGCCCCAAAATAAAGATCAAACAGGGCAACAGTGGTCCCAAAATAAAGATCAAACAAGGCAACAGTGGTCCCAAAATAAAGATCAAACAAGGCAACAGTGGTCCCAAAATAAAGATCAAACAGGGTAACAGTGGTCCCAAAATAAAAATCAAACAGGTTAACAGTGGTCCCAAAATAAAGATCAAACAGGGTAACATTGGTCCCAAAATAAAGATCAAACAGGTTAACAGTGGTCCCAAAATAAAGATCAAACAGGGTAACAGTGGTCCCAAAATAAAGATCAAACAGGGCAACAGTGGCCCCAAAATAAAGATCAAACAGGTTAACAGTGGTCCCAAAATAAAGATCAAACAGGGTAACAGTGGTCCCAAAATAAAGATCAAACAGGGCAACAGTGGTCCCAAAATAAAGATCAAACAAGGCAACAGTGGTCCCAAAATAAAGATCAAACAGGGTAACAGTGGTCCCAAAATAAAAATCAAACAGGTTAACAGTGGTCCCAAAATAAAGATCAAACAGGGTAACATTGGTCCCAAAATAAAGATCAAACAGGGCAACAGTGGTCCCAAAATAAAGATCAAACAGGGCAACAGTGGTCCCAAAATAAAAATCAAACAGGGCAACAGTGGTCCCAAAATAAAGATCAAACAGGGCAACTCAAAAACTCTCTTCCTCACTCTCCTTGCACTGCCCTCTCTTCTCCTCACCCCCAGGAGTACCTCTGGCTAAGGCTTCCTCTCCGCTCCCACCTTTTGTTCATATGTGTTCTGTACCGTCCCCCAAACAGTGATGACTCCATCTACATTTCACTGTCTGACAACATGGACCAACTTCTATCCACTCATCCCAACTTTCTCTTCCTCATATGTGGTGACTTCAATTGTCATCATGCCACCTGGTTGGGTGTGGGTTCCTCTCTCACCAGTCATGGCACCTCAGCAAAGGACTTCTGTGACTCACTGGGATTGACACAATCTGTCAATTTCCCGACCCGGATCTCAGCCAATGGAGTATCTTCTCTTCTAGACTTAGTTATGACTAACTTCCCTGCTAATGTCTGCTGCTCTTCTTCTGCTCCAATCGGTTCTTCTGATCATGTGCTTGTCAAAGTGGACATCTCTCTGGCCATTCTCAGAGAGCCTCCTCAGCGTCGACGAGTCTGGCATTTCACTCAGGCCGACTGGGACGGTCTTCAAGCAGCCATCAATCGTCTGGATTGGTCTCCCATCTCCACTGCCTCTGACATCAATTCTTCCTGGGAATTCTTCCAAAGCAAACTGATCTCTCTCATGCACAGATTTATCCCATCTCGACTTCAGTTGTCTTACCCTTCCTCCCGTCCATGGTACACTGAATCTTGTGGTGAGGCAGTTGCCCTGAAACAATTTGCCTTTGCCTCTTGGAAGGCTAATCCAACTGAAGGAAATCTCAGTTCCTTCCACCAAGCTCGGAACAAGTGTGTGTCTACCCTCAGGAGTGTCAGGAAGCACTACCTCTCCTCACTCAAGAATGAACTCTCAAACCTGTCTCCTTCCTCCAAATCCTGGTGGCGTCTGGTCAAATCCGTTTCTGGTGTTTGTTCCCCCTCCATCCCCTCCCTTACCTCAAATGGCTACACAGTTGACATCGCACGTGACAAAGCCGAATGCCTCAACTCTGTGTTTGCCTCAAAATCCTAAGTCCCAAACCCATCTCTCTCTGTTCCCACCTTTCCCAGTCGAACCAATCTGCTCCTGGACTCTGTGACCTTCTCTCCTGACAAGGTGGAGGAGTTTTTGTCAAACCTCGACTCTGATTCTGCAACTGGACCAGATGGCATCAGCCCACGGGTCCTAAAATCCTGCTCTGCCGCTCTATCTCACCCTCTCTCTGTTCTTTTCACCCTATCTTTTGCTCAAGGTCATCTGCCAGCATCCTGGAAATCAGCAAACATTACCGCTTTACACAAAAAAGGTGCAAAAACAGATCCTTGCAACTACAGACCAATCAGCCTGCTCCCAAATATCAGCAAAGTCATGGAATCCATCATTGCTTCGGATATGAAATCTTTCCTCTTCTCCAATGGCTTGATCTCTGATCATCAATTTGGTTTCAGACCAGGTCACTCTACTCTGGACATGCTGCTTCTGCTGTCTCAACAATGGATGGAGGTCCTCAATGCCAAACAGGAAATCAGAGCTGTCTCCCTTGACATTTCACATGCCTTCGATACGGTCTGGCACCCAGCTCTGCTCACCAAACTCTCCTCCTATGGTATCCATGGAAATCTCCATGCATGGCTTGCGGACTTCCTCTCTGGTCGTAGTCAACGTGTGGCCCTGAATGGATTTCTCTCATCTCCCCTTCCCGTTCAGGCTGGAGTTCCCCAAGGCAGTGTGCTGGGCCCTGTGCTTTTTCTGGTCTTTATCAATGATCTCTCCGACTCTCTGGAAAATCCTCTGTATCTCTTTGCTGATGACTCCACTCTCTGCCGCTCCATTCCTCTTCCCTCAGATCGGCAGTCTGCAGCCTCCTCACTCTCTGAAGACCTGGACAAAATCACAGACTGGTCAAACATGTGGAACATGTCTTTCAATCCTGACAAATCTCACACTCTTACTATGTCTCTCCGAAAAGATCGACTGGACAACCCTCCCATCTACTTTCTCAACAATCCTCTCCAAGAAGGTCTGTCGCTCAAGCTTTTGGGTCTCACCATCTGCCATGATCTTTCTTGGGAAAACCACATTTCCAAGCTGGCCTCCAAAGCCAGTCGCCGACTGGGCATCCTCCGTCGTGCGAAGTCCTTCCTAGGCACACCTGAGCTCCTCACCACATACAAGGCTTTCATCCGCAGCTCAATGGAATACTGTTCTCCCCTATGGGCCGGTGCTCCTGCCTCACACCTGGCTCGGCTTCACGCTGTTGAATCCAAAGCTTTCAGAATCATTGGAATCTCCCGCGATGAAGCTATCTCTGAGGGCCTTTCACTCACTCACCGCAGGCAGGTAGGTGGTCTTTCTGTCTTCTACCGACTCCTCTCCGGCCTTGCTCCCCCAGCTCTCTCTGTGCTCTGTCCCCCAAATATTCCTACAGGTCGCACAAGATCTGCCAGCCACCCTCTGATGGTTAAACTGCCGAAATCTCGGCTCTCTGCTCACCTTCACTCTTTCATTCCTCTTTTCTCCCGCCTCTGGAACAAACTCCCACACTCACTTCAATCACACTCCTCCCTCCAGGTCTTCAAAACAGCTGTTCACCAACATCTCTTATCTTCCCCCATCCAAAACCTTGATCTTTTCTACCCCCACTCGTGAAAGTCTTCTTTTTGAAAAAAAAAAAGTCTTTGAAAAAAAACCAAACCCCAGATCCACCTTGTTTGAAATTCCAACTTCTTTCCTGGAAGTCTTGGCAGGGTCCATATGTTTTATACCTCTCCCACCCCCCACCCCCCTTCCCATGCCTTCCCCCCAAAGCCCTCTCCCTCCCACAGTTCTCTCGATGTCTCCATGTCTCTCGGTCCCTGCTCTCAAATGTTGTGTTTGTGTCCTTCCCCCTCTCTCCCCATCTTGTCTACCGCTCCCGATGTTATTTGTTTTGTGTGTCTGTTTGTCTTTCTGTGTGATTAATGTTCGCTCTTTCACGAGCCTCGATCTTGTATACAAAAAAAAAAAAAAAAAAAAAAAAAACAGAGGTCCCAAAATAAAGATCAAACAGGGCAACAGTGGCCCTAAAATAAAGATCAAACAGGGTAACAGTGGTCCCAAAATAAAAATCAAACAGGGCAACAGTGGTCCCAAAATAAAAATCAAACAGGGTAACAGTGGTCCCAAAATAAAGATCAAACAGGGCAACAGTGGTCCTAAAATAAAGATCAAACAGGGCAACTGTGGCCCCAAAATAAAGATCAAACAGGGCAACAGTGGTCCCAAAATAAAGATCAAACAGGGTAACTGGTCCCAAAATAAAAATCAAACAGGGTAACAGTGGTCCCAAAATAAAGATCAAACAGGGTAACAATGGTCCCAAAATAAAGATCAAACAGGGTAACAGAGGTCCCAAAATAAAGATCAAACAGGGTAACTGGTCCCAAAATAAAAATCAAACAGGGTAACAATGGTCCCAAAATAAAAATCAAACAGGGTAACAATGGTCCCAAAATAAAGATCAAACAGGGTAACTGTGGTCCAAAAATAAAGATCGTGGTCCCAAAATAAAGATCAAACAGGGTAACAGTGGTCCAAAAATAAAGATCGTGGTCCCAAAATAAAGATCAAATAGGGTAACAGAGGTCCCAAAATAAAGATCAAACAGGTAACAGTGGTCCCAAAATAAAGATCAAACAGGGTAACAATGGTCCCAAAATAAAGATCAAACAGGGTAACAGTGGTCCAAAAATAAAGATCAAGCAGGGTAACAGTGGTCCCAAAATAAAGATCAAACAGGGTAACAGTGGTCCCAAAATAAAGATCGTGGTCCCAAAATAAAGATCAAATAGGGTAACAGAGGTCCCAAAATAAAGATCAAACAGGTAACAGTGGTCCCAAAATAAAGATCAAACAGGGTAACAATGGTCCCAAAATAAAGATCAAACAGGGTAACAGAGGTCCCAAAATAAAGATCAAACAGGGTAACAGTGGTCCCAAAATAAAGATCAAACAGGGTAACAGTGGTCCCAAAATAAAGATCAAACAGGATAACAGTGGTCCCAAAATAAAGATCAAACAGGGTAAGAGTGGTCCCAAAATAAAGATCAAACAGGGTAACAATGGTCCCAAAATAAAGATCAAACAGGGTAACAGTGGTCCCAAAATAAAGATCAAACAGGGTAACATTGGTCCCAAAATAAAGATCAAACAGGGTAACATTGGTCCCAAAATAAAGATCAAACAGGGTAACAGACGTCCCAAAATAAAGATCAAACAGAGTAACAGACGTCCCAAAATAAAGATCATACAGGGTAACAGTGGTCCCAAAATAAAGATCAAACAGAGTAACAGAGGTACAAAAATAAAGATCAAACAGGGTAACAGTGGTCCCAAAATGAAGATCAAACAGGGTAACAATGGTCCCAAAATAAAGATCAAACAGGGTAACAGTGGTCCCAAAATAAAGATCAAACAGGGTAACTGTGGTCCAAAAATAAAGATCGTGGTCCCAAAATAAAGATCAAACAGGGTAACAGTGGTCCAAAAATAAAGATCAAACAGGGTAACAGTGGTCCCAAAATAGAGATCAAACAGGGTAACAGTGGTCCCAAAATAAAGATCGTGGTCCCAAAATAAAGATCAAACAAGTACACATACATTCAAAGTACACCGCCCCATGCCAAATAATTAAATATGCTGCAGCGCGGCATTGCCGGGGCGCCTCAGGCACCCGGCAATACCGCAGTGCAGCTCATTGAGGCTGCATTGGGAGGGAGAGTTGTACACTAATTGATTGATTAATTGTATAATTAAAATCAATAAAAGATTATCACAAAATATTTTCATAATCAATTGGCTAATCGCATAACTAAACCACTAGTGCTTCATCCGAAGATGTATCTTTTAGAAATTTAATTAAATAAGTCATTTATAAAAAATTAAAAAATTAATTGATTACTCAATAAATAATTAATCGATTAATCAATAAATAATTAATAGATGAAATGATTAATCAATAAATAATTAATAGATGAAATGATTAATCAATAAATCAAAAATATCCTTGATAGCCACATCACTTGGTCACTCATGTCCAAATATTAGCTTCCCAGCTCAAAAGGTGCCTGAGATATTGGCCAAATGAGAAAGAAAATAAATAAATGATTAATAATGAAAATAAATAAATAATAATAATAAAAAAATTAAATTATTAATCAATTTGGTCAGAGAACACATAAACTACCACTATTTCATCAGAATCTGTAACTTAAAAAAAAAAAATTTTTTGTCATTAATCGAATAATTAAATAATTAATCGATTAATTGATTAATTAATAAATCAAAAATATTCTTTGCAGCCAAATCACCTGGTCATTGGCATGTCCAAATATCAGCTTCCTAACTCAAAAGGTGCCTGAGTTAATGGTCAGAAGAGAAAGGAAATTTGATTAATTAAATAAGTACTTAATTAATCGCTAATAATTAAATAACTCCTCAATTTATTGATTAATCAAAAAAAAATATACCGTTTTTGACAAAGGACTTGCTCACTATTGTGCCGAAATTTCAGCTTCCTAGCTCAAAGGATGGCTGAGATATCGCCCGGACAACAAACAAGAAAACAAGAAAACAAACAAGAAAACAAGAAAACAAACAAACAAACAACCAGAGTGAAAACTGAGTACTCTCTTTCAGCGCGCGTCACTGCCGAGCCCCCTTCGGTGCCCAGCAATGACGATTTGCAATACCTGGAGATGGCATAGGAAAGGAGCGGTGTACAATAGGGTAACAGAGGTCCCAAAATAAAGATCAAACAGGGTAACAGTGGTCCCAAAATAAAGATCAAACAGGGTAACAGTGGTCCCAAAATAAAGATCAAACAGGGTAACAGTGGTCCCAAAATAATCTCTTTAAAGCAACATTTGGCTTTCCTCCAACAGCCCTCTCCCACCTTTGCCCTCCCCTGGACACATCATGTCACACATGTTCCTCAAGATGCCCTCACTTGCTCATCCCCACCTCCTCAATGGCCCCCCAAGTCCAGGCCTGTTGCCCACATGGATTCACTTGTCCACTTATTCCCAATTGTGGAAATGTTTCCCAATGTTCTCTGCCTTGTCCTCCTCATTTAAGTCTTTTGAATGCACTGCCTATCACTTCCTCAATGCTCATCCATGCACATCCAAGATCTCTTCTGCACACCCTGATTCTTTCCCATTATGTTCCTCTCTGAGCCATTGCTCATTTTATAGAGCCACTGAGCCACTCGTTTTATAGAAAATAAAATAATCCCACAATGTCCTTTGGGAAGAGTCTGCGAGCTTTCACTGGCACCCCGGCCAAATTCCAAAATCCTGCCTACAGGAACTGATGCTAACCCACAGCTTCCTCGTTTGCTGTTATTCCTCCTTTTCCTCCTTGTGTAAATCCTTCTCCTGCTGCCATTTATCGATTAGCTAATCAAGGAGTCTAAAACCCTTGTACAGAAGAAATACAAAATAAAAAACTCCCCAGTTACACCACCCATGTACTCTTGGAATCTAACTACCGTTTACAGCTACTCTTCAGATCATGGCAAATGAAGACTCTAGAATCAAAGTTATGCAATTCCTTTATCGTCAAACTTCACAGATTATATTTCTGCTTCTTCCTGACCGTGTCGATTGAAGTTACAGTTTAAACATAGCAGCTCATTTTCCCAATAAACTGTCTCTTCCTTTCCCACTCGTCTTCTACTTTCAGCCCTGGCAGATGAAGTTCCATTGATGGAAGAAACTTTTTCGTACATTTCAATGTAAAAAGCCTCCACCCAACATGCTGCCCCACGCCCCAGTGACCTGACCTTATCTTGGGCTGAACACGTTTCCATTCAACTGGTTGGTAACCCAAAGGATGGGTCAAAAATGCACTTTGATAAGCACACCCAAGAATCTTTCACTGTTATTGAAAATGGCCTCAGTGTGTTATAGTCCTGTTGTACCGTGATCTCATGTGACAGATAAAGAGACGATGGACCTCGGATTTTCTGGACCAAGGTGTGCTCAACAAAATCACCTCGAATGGATACAACAATAATAAAAAATGATGAGAATCGCTTTGCAATACATGTCCTGGACCAGTCGCATTGAATGTTCTTGTTCCGAGCAGAAAGGCCATAACTCCATGAAAAATTGGCGAAATGCCCGAAAACTCAAGCTTTTTCTGTAACTTGTCATAATGAAACATAGTATAAAGTTTCAGTTGAATATGTTTAAGGGTATGGAGAAGACATATGAAAAACCACATGTGGGATGGACGGACAGACAGACGGACGGTCAGACGGAGAGCAAAACTTCAGTCTCCTCCGGATAGGGGACTAATAATATGAGTTCCTTCACAAGGAACTTCAACACAGGAGGAGGCCAAGAGGCCTATCAAGCCTACACAATGGACGCCAACCTATGGTTGTTTGTCTGTGCTCTATCGTTTTTTAATGATGAGCATCAAAAGCAAGGAAGCAGCACGTACCACTTATTAAGCCTTTGGTAAGACTCGACCCGGGTTCGAACCACCGACAAAAAATGGACACATTCAGAGCGGACGCTCTAACCATGACACCACCGAGTCTGGTTGAGAAGCCATATGTTTTCCTCTATCAGCAAACTTTATGAGTTGTTGGGATAATTTTCAGCAAGTTTTCTTTTTCTCGACATGCAAGTCACAGTTGCTAAGTTTTCTTTTTCTGTGATGTTTCATTGCATGGACACTGACCCTTCATTATGACCGTCATTTGGAAGGAACAACCACAGTGAACACAGAAATAACGTCAAAGAAAAATCAAACAGAGACCAAGACTATATTGTCACCAACAGCTTGGGTCTGACATGTCACCTCAGAAAATGTCACAGCACCTTTTACTTTGGTCCCGTCCTCACCAACAGCCTCATCAAGAGTCAATCAATGAACTTTCAAAAGGAGTCCTGGGCATTGGACAACGATTTCACCAATGGCCTATTATTGGCCAATTATTCTACCCAACAGCATTCGTTGAGGAGATCCGACATGCTTACCTTGCAGTTTGTCGCTGATGAATATCTTGTACCGAAGAGAGTTGCAAAGGACAATGCCGACAAACTTTCGGTACCAGGTGCGCTTCACATACTGCTTTCCGTAGCAATCGGTGTAGGATTTGTCATAGTTGAACTTGTACTGGATCCAAATGGGCTCCGTGCCTGGGTTGAGAGGATTTGAGGAATTGCGTTGGCAAGAAAACGAAGAAGCTCGGAATTTGCAATTGTTACAGAAATAGTGGGGAAATGGCCTAGTGCTTGAGGTGTAAAGTGGTTCCTGCAATGCTCGGAAGCTCGGAATTTGCAATTGTTACAGAAATAGTGGGGAAATGGCCTAGTGCTTGAGGTGTAAAGTGGTTCCTGCAATGTTATGGGCCACAGGTGTGCTGCACATAGTAAGGAGCGACCGGTGCTGCTTGTCGCACTTACCAGATGAGCGGTTGTTGGCAAAGTTAACTGCACAGAAAAGAAAGAAGGGAAAGAAAAAGAAAAATACATTGAAGCGACAAAACCATCTGTGGAATGCCCAGGCACACAGATGGCATCCAAAAAGAACTGTGATAACGTGACTGTGAAGTTTGATAAACCATGCTCACAAAACTTACCAGATTCAGTCACAAAAGCCACGGGTTCCGTCTCTGGTCCGACGCCTTCCTGGTTCTTGGCTTGAACTTTGAAGACATATCTGTTTAACAGGTGTAAACAGAAAGGTAAAAACATGGTTTTTCTTACATTTCAACACAATTCCCAGTGGGTTACAATCCAGACCATTATTCCTTGAAAAGAAAACTCAGCCGTGGAGCAACAGGAGGACAACACTGATGAGCAATATTTGCAGCGCATTGAGCCGACATCACAATGAAGTCCGCAGTAAGCACAAAGAAGCAGTGCGTGGGCAACAAATCCCATACCATTGCATTTGTTCAGGATTCGGTGGGTGGAAAAGAAAACATTTGGCATGCCTGCTCACCTGGTGTTCGGTTGGAGGTTTTCCACAGGCAAGAAAGTCTCATTGCTGACATTGGACTGCAACCATTTCTCTGTCTTTTTTCCATCAGTCATCCCACTCGTCACAACGTAATCTGGTCCAGGCATGAGATGTGCAAAGAAAAGGTGCCAATTAAAATGGCCCATGCCATAATGCATACGGTTGTTTGTTTTCACAGAAAACTTTCACGTTATACTTCATTCTCAAAACCGAGTTGCAGAACAAGGCCCCTTTGTCAGCACAAGCATGCAGTGGAGGCCTGTCTTCTCTGGTCCACCACGCACACACACATCCACAACCAACCTGACAGATGCTCACGCAAACTAATCCCACACTCGCACGCACACTGTGAACAACAGTGAAACAATACAATAAGCGTGCTACTTCACCAATCACCTGCAAGCAAGGTGAAACTCCAGGTCACAGCCAAAATAATTAAGTTGTACGAAGGGGAGTGAATTGTGGAGTTTCTATACCCCCAATTAAGCAAAACATTTGGATCTCTTCAGAATGAACGGAAAATAACACTGAAAAGAAGTCCAGAACATCAAAACAATCAATTAACAAGTACAGATACATTCAAAGTACACCGACCGCATGATAAATAAATAAATAACACATCCTCCAGCGCAGAATTTCCGCGACGCCTTCAGGGCCCAGCAATACTGCCATGCATCACATAGAGATGGTATTGGGAGGTAGAGGTGCACAATAATTGATTGATTAATTGCATAATTAAAATCAAAGATTGTCACAAAATATTTTTTAATCAATTGGCATAACTAAACCACTAGTGCTTCATCCGAAGATGTAACTTTTAGAAATTTCATTAAAAAGTCATTAATAAAAACAATTAAATAATTAATTTATTAATCAATAAATAATTAATCAATGAATTGATGAATCAATAAATCAAAAATACCCTTTATAGTCCTTGAGCCAACCGGCCATTTTTTGAAGTGAATGCTCCGGGGGGGGGGGGGGGGGGGGGGAGTAATTCTCATTATGATTTTCCATTAGACCAATGTCTCAAGTGTCAGAAAAGGTGTGATGGACATCTGAGAACGGTAGCTTAGTGCCCGGATGGACGCCATCTTTGAAACCACCCAGCTCGAAAATGCCCATTTGGTGGGGTACATTGTTGCACGTGTATCTGGACTTCTATACTAGCTATCGATGTGCGGTTGACGACTAAATATACGTCCGATGTGTACCGTCTAAATAAAAAATAATATGAAGCATTTTGTTTTAGATTAATTATTATAAAAATCAATTATCGAAAAAAAATCATATATTTTTCAATATTTTATTATTAGACTTGTACTTTTTTTAGTGAAACAACACTGGTATGATTTTCCAAATTATGCATTGTGCTACACCGTTTATCTGTCTATAAAAATAACTCAAAAACTAAAACATATCATCCACCACGAGTGTACACAAAAAATATATGAAAAGGCATGCACTTTCCACAAACCGAAACTATGTCAGTTGGAATTTCCCGCCGATAAATCAACCCACAGAACCCAGTGCCGAAAGTGACGTCAGTCTATTCTATATCTATATTCTATATTCTATATCTCAGTCTGAGATTTGTTGCGGTGGCCTGATTAATTTCTGAGGGGGGGGGGGGGGGGGGTGGGTGGCTTAAGAACTAAAAGTGAACATGTTAGATGGCGCCACATACAACTCTATTATAGAGTTGTATTGTGGCGCCATCTAACATGTTCACTGACTTGGATGAGTATGTCTATGTAAGCTGGCGAGCTTTTCGGATATCGGAGTAATCTAACGTCAGTCTTTTTGTTCTTTCAGCTGAGATGGCCGGTGTCGAGGCGAAACGGGCGAAGATTGAACCTGAGTCCGGAACGTGCATCCTGTGCAGCAAGAAGTCGCCACTCTCTGAACTAAGCAAGGCAGCGGGCAACAGTTCTTGGAAGACATTGTGTGACGCAGCCGCAGTTAGAAACTTTTATCCAATTCTAAAGCTAGTCCAAGAAGGCGCAGTTGAACTTCCTAATATTCCAATATTATACCATAGGGCTTGTAGATCAGACTTCACTCACAAAAACCACCTAGCTACTTTGACCAATGCAGCTAGAAGTTCTTCAGTTGATACTGGCGATGCGGTGCGACGGCGATCATCACGGGAAGAGACAGGATCAACTTCAACGGTCTACGATGATAAATGCATTTTTTGCCAGCGTGCTTCAAAATTCATAAAAGGCAGTCGTACCCGTGAAACAGTTGTCTTGGCTGTTGAACTTCGAGCAGATAAGACAATAAGAGATGCTGCGACAGCTCGCAATGATGAGAGAGTTTTGGCATTGACTACACGAGATATGGTTGCAGCTGAGGCTCACTACCACTTCTCCTGCTATAGAAACTACACACGGCCCCAAAAACCTCAAGTAGAAACTGACATTGAAGATAATATCGAGAAAAAAGAAATGATACGATGTATATTCAATTTCATTCGCACTGACTTGTTCTTGAACCCGAGGATTGTTCCAATAGTTGATGTTGCAACAGATATCCTGTCTTCAGATACATTTTCAGTTGATGTTCGTGACTCCATCAAGAAGAATCTGCAGCGCACATTACAAAGAGAGTTTGGAGAATCGCTCATCTTCTTCAATGTGAAACACCGTGTATACTTGATGCCCGATAATCTGACAAAGCGAGAGATTGCTGCAGAGTGCGTAAACCTGAAAGCAGAAGTGAAAGCATTTGAACGAACGGACGGTGAAAGTAACATTGTGCGTGCAGCTACTTCACTGCGACACCAGATCAAAGATGCTCATTACAATGAACGTTGGCCGCCTCAGCCAGCAGAACTCACTTCAGATTACGTGAAGATACCAGATTCTCTTCGTGTATTTCTGCATACTTTGATTTGCGGGAGTGGGGGTAGCTCTGCGTGTGCCGACACACTGGTATGGTCGATGGCTCAAGATATCATCAATGCTGTACACCGGGGGTACCATCAGAACATCGAAGCATGTCCTACTTCCGTGGGTCATGAAAACGCTCACCGGTAATACAGAGGTCATCAGAATATTGAATCGACTCGGGCACGGATGTTCGTACACAGTTCTGGAAGAAATCGAGACAGCGCTATGCATAGACAAATTAGCAAGTGTGGAGAAAGATACAGTACCACTTCCGTCACATGTGCACCCTTCGGTCCCGACTGTATTAGCATTCGATAACATCGACAGGCTAGAGGAATCGCTGAGTGGTGGCGGAACATCGCATCGCGTCAACGGTATCATCGTCCAACCGAAGTCGCAGTCGTGTTTGCCGCCCCAACCTCCATCGGCAGTATCCAAAGCAGATAAGAAGCGATCTATCCCGTCATCCAGCGATTTAGTTCCAATATACAGCGGTGGGAAATGAGAGGGCCCACCT
This sequence comes from Myxine glutinosa, assembly GCF_964187855.1. NCBI lineage: Eukaryota > Metazoa > Chordata > Myxini > Myxiniformes > Myxinidae > Myxine > Myxine glutinosa. The sequence continues at coordinate 80,486,376 of NC_136274.1, read as the reverse complement.
GCAATCAAGCCTGCAGATCTTTCTGACACTCTTGCAGGCGCAACATCCCTTGCGCAGCGCCGAAATCACGTATGGATTATGACTCGCATGCTGGAACCATGCGACCAGACAATCAGTTCGTGGACTGGTTTCAACATCATGACTAGAGATCGTGTTCAGGTGACGGAAGATGTAGTTGGCTACCTGCCGACTATAAACGCACCTGCCACAGATATGGCAACAGTGCAAGAAATCCTCAGAGAAGCTCTGAACATCATGTCATCACTTCAGCTTGAGCGTATACCGGTGGTGCTAGACCAGGCACTATTTGCTAAGGCGACCGAAATAGCATGGAAAGATGTCGATCGATATGGAAGAATCGTGCTCATGATGGGGAACTTCCATACCATCTGTAACTTCATGTCGAGCATTGGGAAAATGTTTGGAGATGCAGGCCTTCGGGATGTAGCTGTTGAGTCAGGAGTAATCGCTGAAGGTTCCATCAACAGGGTTCTGGAAGGCAAGCAATACAACCGTGCTGTGCGACTCCACAAGTTGATGTACGAGGCACTAATGCGCATCATTTGGAAGGGCTTCCAGGTGTGGATAGAAAGCAATCATCCTGACAAGGAACCCCAGATTCGAAGCACTGACCTCAAAATTCGCAGCATCAAGGAGGATGTTTGCCACGAGACTCTCGCTGCTGCTCTCGATGATGATTCATGTGTACAGAGCTTTGACATGTTCGCGAAATACCTACATTTTCTGCGAACCAAACATGGAGACCTGGCTCGCTTCTGGATGATGTATATTGATATGGTAGAGACCCTGCTGGGGTTGATTCGTGCGGATAGAGAAGGCGACTGGATGCTTCACTTGGCTTGTGTCAGAAGAGTGATCCCTTGGTGTTTCGCAATGAACAAGGTGAACTATGCTAGATATCTACCAGTGTACTATGCACAGATGACGCAACTCCACGAAACATGCCCCGAGTTGTACAGGCATTTCAATCAAGGCTACTTCTCCGTACAGCTTAGACCAGGGAATCCATTTGCCAGAATCGCTGTTGATCAGACAACAGAAGAAACAGTAAACAAAGACACGCAAACAGCTGGAGGAACACGAGGTTTTAGTCTTCGACAAGGGGCTGTGTCACGATACTATCTAACTGCAGAAAATCGGGCTACTGCACTGAGGCAACTACGAGAAACTATCCTTGTGAATGGCAGCGACACATCTCACGCCAAGCACCCTGACTTGTCTACTTCTCGCATCAAACGTGATGAGTCTGGCGTCACAGCTATCTGTGATCTACTGGAAAATGACTGGACCAATCCATTCGCCGATGATCCGTCATGTCTTCTCAGTATATCTACCGGAGCGGCTGCGAGGGAGGACGTTTCTAATGACCTACTCAACACCCTGCAAAAGGGGGAAGCGGCGTATCAAAGCTTCCAGAAACGTCTTGAAGAGGGAACAGGCTTTCATGACACATTGAACAAGCTAAACTTGAAGACCTTTGGTAAGATCAAGCAGAAAGTTGTGAAGGGCACAAACAAGGAGATCGTCCTGAGAGCTGACAGACAACTGTTTGCCACCATGATACTCATCGCCAAGACAAGGAACCTCGACATGCAACTTGTCCTTTGTCACCCACTAGGGCCGTTACCATGGTCTTTGGCAAACGTTGATGGGTCAATGAAAAAAACGAACAAAGCTGCACTTGCGAAACACATGGAAGGTCTTGTGGAACCAGCCGAGAACGTTGACAAGCGAAGTGCAACAATAATTGATGCGATGGCTCTCATACAAAAGATGCATGGCGAGAACGACACGTTCGAAGAACTATCTGACCGCATCCTTGCTGCAGCGCTTCATGCTGGTCAAGGCAGTGAGCGCATCGATGTTGTCTTTGACACATACACAGAAGAATCCATCAAAGCAGCTGAGCGTGTGAACCACGGTTCAAATGAAGGCATCAGTTTCAGCGAGATCAGACCCGCACACAAAATCATGAACTGGCGGCGTCTCCTTGCTTGCAGCCAGACAAAGGAGAAACTGGTTGTGTTTCTGGCGGAGTCGTGGAAACATGAAACAAATCGCGAAAAGCTAGGCAACAGAACACTGTATGTCACCTGTGGTGAAAAATGTCTGGTACTGACCCGCGATAGGTGGAAGTTGGTGCAAGCACTCGAATGTAGCCACGAGGAAGCAGACACGCGTATGTTTCTCCACGCAAAGCACGCCGCTACCCACTACAAGACGATCATCTTAGTGGCAGATGACACCGACGTTCTGATCATCAGTCTTCATCTCAGCAGAACCATCGATAGTCAGCTCTTCATCAGACGAGGAACAAAGGTTCGAGTCAGAATGATCGACGTTGGAAAGTTGGCTGCGGTATTGGGGTCTGGAGTTTGCAGTGCATTGCCAGGGCTTCATGCATGGAGCGGGTGTGACACTGTGAGTGCTCTGGCTAGCCAAGGAAAGATAAAGGCTTTGAAGCTTGTGCAAGCGAATGAGCTGTATCTTCAAGCATTCACAGATCTGGGATCTTCGTGGAATGTACCAACAGACGTCTTCAATAGCATTCAGGCCTACACGTGTCAGCTGTACGCCAAGAACACGAAGATCGTCGGTGTTAATTCGCTCCGTTATCACATGTTCTGTGCAAAGAAGGGCCAGATCGAATCTGGACAATTGCCGCCTTGTGAAGACTCCTTGATGCAGCATACGCTTAGGGCCAACTATCAGGCGGCTATCTGGCGACGCAGCCTTGAAAACCTACCAGACGTCCCAACACCATCAGCAGGACATGGTTGGGAACTCGATGATGGCGGTTCGCTCACAATCCGATGGATGGCGGGTCTACCAGCTCCAGATGTCGTCTTGAATCTCATCTCATGCACATGCAGAAGGACGTGTCGACCGTCAGATTGCTCCTGCATACTGAATGGGTTGAAGTGCACTGTTGTGTGTAAGCTGCAGGGATGCTCCAACATGGTGCAGGATGATGCTATCGTGGCTCAGGATGCCAATGACTCTGATGGCGACTCTGATGATTAACTTTGTGTGCACTGTATATTGTATAGCATATGTTGTTCTCTATTATAATGCAGGCCAAATTGCCTGAAAATCTTTATAGACAGATAAACGGTTTAGCAAAATGTATAATTTGGAAGATCATACCGGTGTTATTTGACTAAAACATGACATGTTCAATGATACCTCCGCTTGCTTATTAGGAATACTAGGGCGTGCCCGCACGTACGTGCTTGCCCGTACGTGCGTGCAAAAAAACATGCGTGCAAACAACAACAACAAAAAAAAACTTTGAAACCACGTGGCAGTAACGACCACAGAACCCCCCCCCCTCTATTTACATGAAATGGTTTGGTTCATTGGCAACTTTGAAACCACGTGGCAGTAACGACCACAGAACCCCCCCCCCCCCCCTCTATTTACATGAAATGGTTTGGTCCATTCGCAAAGCCAAAGCGAACGGCTTGCGAGTACGGTGACCATACCTTGGGAACCACTTGTCCGATTAATTTCAAACCTTGAAAAGGCACATCCTCGGGTCCCCAGCAATATACCTGGCAAGTTTCAAGTATATCGGACCGGTAGTTGTCGAGAAACAGCGGTCACAGACAAACACACACACACACACACACAGACACACACACATACACACAGAGATTACTGGAATTATAGATAGACTAGGGCATGCCCGTACTATATATAAGCTAGGACGTGCCCGTACGTGGGTGCCCGTTCCTTGCCAAAAAAAAAAAAAAAAAAAACATGAATGGTTTGGTCCATTCGCAACGACCACAGAACCCCCCCCTCTATTTACATGCAATGGTTTGGTCCAAAGCGAACGGTTTGGTCCATTCGATGTGATTCGATGATTCGATGTGAATGGTTTGGTCCATTCGCAACGACCACAGAACCCCCCCCCCCCCTCTATTTACATGAATGGTTTGGTCCATTCGCAAAGCCAAAGCGAACGACCACAGAACCCCCCCCTCTATTTACATGAATGGTTTGGTCCATTCGCAAAGCCAAAGCGAACGACCACAGAACCCCCCCCCCCCCCCCCCCCTCTATTTACATGAATGGTTTGGTCCATTCGCAACGGCAAAGCGAACGGCGAACGGCTAAATCGCCATAGCTCGGTAAGTACTTGTCCGATTAATTTCAAACCTTGAAAAGGCACATCCTCGGGTCCCCAGCAATATACCTGGCAAGTTTCAAGTATATCGGACCGGTAGTTGTCGAGAAACAGCGGTCACAGACAAACAGACAAACGTACAAACGTACAAACGTACAGACAGAGATTACTGGAATTATAGATAGATACATCGTATGGTGTTAAAATCAGCTCCATTCGTCTTTCCAAACTCTAGTAATGAATAATTAATATAATTGGCGGCCATTTTGAAATCCAAGATGGCCACCAAAGTGCAGATTTCCTATGTAACAATTTCCGCCTGCTTATTAGATATCGTATGGTGTTAAAATCCTCTCCGTACGACATTCATAACTTGCGTTATCGTCAGAATAGATAATGCCAGCGGCGGCCTAAGTCATTTTATGCCTCTTTACATTTATTTGTTGTAAACTCGTGGTGGATGATATGTTTTAGTTTTTGAGTTATTTTTATAGACAGATAAACGGTGTAGCACAATGCATAATTTGGAAAATCATACCAGTGTTGTTTCACTAAAAAAAGTACAAGTCTAATAATAAAATATTGAAAAATATATGATTTTTTTTCGATAATTGATTTTTATAATAATTAATCTAAAACAAAATGCTTCATATTATTTTTTATTTAGACGGTACACATCGGACGTATATTTAGTCGTCAACCGCACATCGATAGCTAGTATAGAAGTCCAGATACACGTGCAACAATGTACCCCACCAAATGGGCATTTTCGAGCTGGGTGGTTTCAAAGATGGCGTCCATCCGGGCACTAAGCTACCGTTCTCAGATGTCCATCACACCTTTTCTGACACTTGAGACATTGGTCTAATGGAAAATCATAATGAGAATTACTCCCTCCGCCGGAGCATTACTTTTGGTCTGGCTCAAGGACTATTACAGCCTAATTGCATTTTCATGTCCAAATATTATGCCCCCAATTCCACTTATGCCGATTGGCCCTGATTAGCCCCGATCTCCAGGTCGGGAGCGATCGGGACACTTTGGGAAAAAACTGGTCATCTACGCTGTATCTACGTCCTAAGTACGCTCCGATTACGATCACGACGCTGTAACCACGCTCATCGTGGGTAGATCGGGTCCCTGAAGACCCGATCGAAGCCGTTTAGAGCCGCTGTGTTCCCGCTCGCGTACGCTGTAACCACGCTGCATTCCCGATCGCCGCCGATCTAAAACTGATCCAACGCCGATGCTGCCGATCTATTGCCGTTTCAACTACGTCATTCCCGACCAAACCGATCTAACTACGCTCTATTCCCGTCTTTAAGCCGACTAAAAAGCAGATTTCAGGTCCCGATCCGTATAAATAGGGCCCGATTTGCTTGCCGATCATCAGTATCGTCGAAGACAGCCATGGACCAACATCAGAGAAATGGCCGTCTGCAGCTCGCTCTACTTCTCCAACAATATGCAATTAATGAAAGAAGAGCTGCTCAAGTGAGAAGAAGAATGAGAAGAAGAAGAAGAGAAACCAAAGCTTTCAGAATCATTGGAATCTCCTGTGATGAAGCTATCTCCGAGGGCCTTTCACTCACTCACCGCAGGCAGGTAGGTGGTCTTTCTGTCTTCTACCGACTCCTCTCCGGCCTTGCTCCCCCAGCTCTCTCTGTGCTTTGTCCCCCAAATATTCCTTCAGGTCGCACAAGATCTGCCAGCAACCCTCTGATGGTTAAACTGCCGAAATCTCGGCTCGCTGCTCACCTTCACTCTTTCATTCCTCTTTTCTCCCGCCTCTGGAACAAACTCCCACACTCCCTTCAATCCCACTCCTCCCTCCAGGTCTTTAAAACAGCTGTTCACCACAATCTCTTATCTTTCCCCATCCAAAACCTTGATCTTTTCTACCCCCACGAATTCACCCCAGATCCACCTTGTTTGAAATTCCAACTTCTTTCCTGGAAGTCCTGGCAGTGTCCATATGTTTTATACCTCTCCCACCCCCCCCCCCCCCCTTTCCATGCCTCCTCCCCCAAAGCCCTCTCCCTCCCACAGATCTCTCGATGTCCCTGCTCTCAGATGTTGTGTTTGTGTTCCTCCCCCTCTCGCCCCATCTTGTCTACCGCTCCCCATGTTATATGTTTTATGTGTCGGTTTGTCTTTCTGTGTGATTAATGTTAGCTCTTTCACGAGCCTCGATCTTGTATACAAAAAAGAAGAAAAAAAAAAGCCCCTCAGTTCTGGGTCCGGCCATGGTTGACAGAAGAAAGAAGATTGCAGTTTGGGCACTACGACCGCTTGATGAATGAACTGAGGCTGGAGGACATCAACTCTTTCCAGAACTTTGTGAGGATGCCACCTGCTCTCTTTGATGAAATCCTCCACAGAATCACCCCGAGGATTGAGAAAGAAGATATCAGGCTGAGAAAGGCCCTACAACCTGGAATGAAGCTCGCCATCACCCTGAGGCATCTGGCTACAGGAGACCTCTACCCAACTCTCTCCTACGACCTCAGCGTCAGCAGAAACACCATCGTCAAGTTCATTCCGGATGTGTGTCAAGCCATCGTTGCAGAGTTCAAAGAAGAAATGGTGAAGTGCCCTACCACCCCAGAAGAATGGACAGAAGTCGCTGATGATTTCGAAAGTAAATGGAACATCCCTCATGTGCTCGGAGCTCTTGATGGCAAACACGTCGCCCTCAGATGCGCACCCAACTCAGGCAGCCTCTACCACAACTACAAGGCCTTCTTCTCGATCGTGTTGATGGCACTGGTGGACGCCGACTATAAGTTCTTGTGGGTGGATGTTGGTGGAATGGGACACATGTCAGATGCTCAGATTTTCAATGCTTCGGAGCTCAAAGAGTGCATAGAGAATTAAACCATTGGATTCCCCGACCCCCTGGCCATGCGGAACGATGATGAAGAGATGCCATTCTTCATCCTTGGAGATGATGCCTTTGCTCTCCGCACCTACTTGATGAAACCCTATGCCAGACGTGGACTCTCTCCTGAACAACTCGTCTACAACTACCGCATCTCAAGGGGTCGACGAGTGGTGGAGAACGCCTTTGGCATCTTGGCAAACCGTTGGCAATGCTTGCTCAAGACACTACAACAGTGTCCTGAGGTGGTGCGTGACCTGGTCGAAACTGCTATCTGTCTGCACAACATGCTCCGCATCCGGTTACCAAGTATTCAGCATGCCGAGGTGGACCAGGAGGATTATCGACACAACATCATCCCTGGTGAATGGAGAGATCAAGCCAACATGTTAGAGGTGGAGCAGGCAGTTCGAGGTAACAGGGACAGTGTAGAGGCCAAGCGTCAGAGGGAGGTACTGAGACTCTATTTTAACAGCCCTGCTGGTGCAGTTCCATGGCAGGAGAGGATAGTGAGACATCATTAGAGACACTATGGGAAGGAGTTGAAAGACATTTTGGAGGACATTGTTGTATTGTTATGTATTGCATTGATATAATGATTTCTATTGATATTCATGTGACAATAAACATTATGAAACTTGATATGCCTTGTGTTGGTTGGAAAGGGAGAAGTTATTATTGCTGGGTTGAGGGGATGAAAATGCATTGCAAAATGAAAGGTCTTCAAAATAAGACCAACTCTACCAGTCGGTAGACTTAACCCCCACATGATGACCGCACCAAAAACCCCACATGATGACCACATAATAAATTGAGGTCATCATGTACTGTGCTTGTGCCATGTTTGAACAAAATCGGACCATGCATGGTCAAGAAATGGTTGAGGACACGTTTCAGTAACAAAATGGCTGCAAGTCGGCCATCTTGGATCTGTTGTCGAAAAAAAAATGACGTGCATATGTAAGCCATAATTCATTATTTGAGTGCCAAGTTTGAACAACATCCATAAATGCATGTCCGAGAAATGAAAATGCATTGCAAAATGAAAGGTCTTCAAAATAAAAGCTAAAAATTTGACAAGTTTTTGCTGGGTAGAGGGGATCAAAGTTTGCATTCACTTAATTAAAAGGTCATAAAATTAAAAGCGGTAAAATTGATCATTAATAATATTTGTTTAACTTGTACCGCTTTTAATTTTAGACCATGGGGTTATTGGGCAATGCAATTTGGCTCATGCAGTTATCAATTCCACTTAACAACGTTGACAAAAATTGTCGCGTCGAAATACTTGATCGGGTGAGGCCGATGCAATCCGGACCGATTTATATACAGCGGCTTTGATCGGCATTGGAGCGGGACGGATAGGTAACGATCGTCGTCGAAACGGCACAAGATAATCCTCCCGCTGCAACGACGCTGTAATCACGATCAAGCCGTTCTAACTACGATCATTCCGATGGACTACGTTGCATTCACGCTGTAATCACGATCAGTCCCGCTATTTCAGATCGGGATGGAAATTTTAAACATGTTTAAAAAATCGCCCCGATCTATTTTTTTGTCCCGATCGACAAAGATCGAAGACGTTCCGTTTACGATCATGCCGATTGATCCCGTTCCAAATAGGATCGTTCCCGTTGTGCAGATCGGGGTCGATCGGCATAAGTGGCATGGGGGTATTAGCTTCCGAGCTCAAAAGGTGCCTGAGATATTGCCCAGATGAGAAAGAAAATAAATAAATGATTAATAATGAAAATAAATAAATAATAATCCCCAAAAAATAATTAATCAATTGACTAATAGAACACATAAACCACCACCATTTCATCCGAATCTGTTACTTTAAAAAAAAATTTTAGTCATTAACCGAATAATTAAATAATTATTCGATTAATTGATTAATCAATCAATCAAAATAGGCTTTACAGCCAAATCACATGGTCATTGGCATGTACAAATATCAGCTTCCTAACTCAAAAGGTGCCTGAGATAATGGTCAGAAGAGAAAGGAAATATATAAATACTTAATTAATCGATAATAAAAGAGTAACTCATCAATTAATTGATTAATAAAAAATTTAAAATACTGTTTTTTTACAAAGTACTTACTTACGATTGTGCCCAAATTTCAGCTTTCTAGCTCAAATTATGGCTGAGATAATGCCCAGACAAACAAGAAAACAAACAAAAGGAAAAATCGGTCAGAGACCGAGGACTTGCTGGAATATACTTTTTTATCAGCCATTTTGGACAAATATTGTGCCCGAACCACGTGACCAATGATGTCATTGTTATTTGTTTACTATCATCTATTTTGTCATCATTTATATCTAAACTAATTTATTCCTAGATTATGCTCAAGAAATTTCATCTTGATCGGATGAAGTTTTGTACTTGTCAAATTATGACGTCCGCACCTATGACATCATCATTAACATATTTTATTCCCCATGGAGAGTTCTTTACAATGAGCCATGTCTCAATTTTTTCTATTCAGCACTTTCGGAGATATAGAGGTGCAAAGTTTTTCTGTTTTTCCAAGATGGCGGCCGAACCACGTGACCGATGACGTCATCAATTGGCACAGTCTATTCCAGGGCAAGACAAATATGTGTAAAGTTTGGTGATTTTACGTGGAATGGTGTAGACGTAGTGCTGCGCACATACAGACAATCAGACAAACAGACAGACAAACCAACCGATCAACATACTTGCCGGAAGCTTTTCCGGCAAGTAGCAACTACAGATACGTTCAAAGTACACCACCCCCATGCCAAATAATTAAATATCCTCCAGCATACTGCCATGCAGCTCATAGAGACTCTATTGGGAGGGAGAGGTGTACAATAATTGATTGATTAATTGCATAATTAAAATCAATAAAAGATTATCACAAAATATTTTCTCAATCAATTGGCTAAGAGCATAACTAAACCACTAGTGCTTCATCCGAAGATGTAACTTTTAGAAATTAAATTAAATTATTCATTAATAAAAACAATTAAATAATTAATTTATTAATCAATAAATAACTAATCGATTAATTGATTTGTCAATAAATCAAAAATATCCTTTATAGCCACATCACTTGGTCACTATCGTGTCCAAATATCAGCTTCCTTGCTCAAATGGTGCCTGAGATATTGCCCAGATGAGAAAGAAAATAAATAAATGATTAATAATGAAAACAAATCAATAATGATCATAAAATTATTAAATAATTAATAAACTGGCTAATGAATGAATGAATGATCGTTTTAAGGCCATTTTCCCCGCTACAGCGGGGGTTAGCCTTGCGGGCCCCATGACAATCATGGTTCCCTGTTTGAGGCAATGTTTTTATGGCCGGATGCCCTTCCTGACGCTCTTACGATGTACAGGGATATGGTGTACCTATTCTAAACTGGGGTACACACCATGATCATTCATCCCAACAAGCTGGTACTCAATTTGCCGACCTCGGAAGGATGACAGGCTGAGTCAACCCGCCTGGTGTTAATTTAGCAATCGACCGGGATTCGAACCCAGGATCCTAGGATCCCAAGCTGGCACCACTAACCGCAAAGCCAACACCAGGCTAATAATATACCTAAACTAATATAAGCTAATATAATACCTAAACCACCACCGTTTCATCTAAATCTGTAACTTTAAAACAATTTATTAAATTAAGTCATTAATCGAAGAATTAAATAATTATTGATTAATTGATTAATCAATAAATCAAAAATAGCCTTTACAGCCAAATCACTTGATCATTGGCATGTCCAAATATCAGCTTCCTAGCTCAAAAGGTGCCTGAGATAATGCCCAGATGAGAAAGGAAATGTATAAGTACTTAATTAATCGCTAATAATTAAATACCTCATCAATTAATTGATTAATCAAAAAACAAAAAATACAGTTTTGACCAAGTACTTGCTCACTAACGTGTCGAAATTTTAGCTTCCTAGCTCAAAGGATGGCTGATATATCGGCTGGACAAACAAACAAACAAACAAACAAGAAAGCAAGAAACCGGAGTGAAAACTGCGTACTCCCTTTCAGCAGGCATCATTGCTGGGCCCCCTGCAGTGCCCGGCAATGACGTCATGCAGCGTCTGGAGGTGGAATAGGAAAGGAGTGGTTTACTATAACAGGCCCAAACTCTAACTACATCCGACATACCTACAACTGTTTTTTCTTATGGATATCAGATATTGATTTCACACTCGCCTCCGAGCTTTTTTACAACTAAAATGGCCACCAGTCTACCAGTCGGTAGACTTAACCCCCACATGATGACCACAACAAAAACCCCACATGATGACCACATAATAAATTGAGGTCATCATGTACTGTGCTTGTGCCATGTTTGAACAAAATCGGACCATGCATGGTCAAGAAATGGTTGAGGACACGTTTCAGTAACAAAATGGCTGCAAGTCGGCCATCTTGGATCTGTTGTCGAAAAAAAAATGACGTGCATATGTAAGCCATAATTCATTATTTGAGTGCCAAGTTTGAACAACATCCATAAATGCATGTCCGAGAAATGGTTGAGGACGTGTTCAACATTGCGGTTTTTTTTACAACTAGAATAGCCACCAGTCGGCCATCTTTGATCACATCGCGAAACAAAATGATGTGTATATGTATACCGTCATGTGTTGCCTTCGTGCCAAGTATGAACAAAATCGGACCATACATCTCGGAGAAATGGTTGCAGACGCACGGACGGGCGAGACGAAATCCATAAGCCCCCATTTTGGACTAAGTCCAACGCGGGCTAACAATATAATGGTAGTTCTCTTACAAGCAACGTCGACGAAGGAGGCCATTGGACCCATCAAGGCCTGTGCAACGAATACCAACGTATAGTTGTTTGTCCATGCTCAATCCATTTTGAATGCTGAGTGTTAAGCAAGGAAGCAGCACATACCATCTTCAGAGTCTTTGGTATGATTCGGCCAGGTTTAAAATGCCAACCTCGCAGAAGAATCGAGGAAGAATCGAGCGGACGTTCTAACCGTTATGCCACCGAGGCTGGTACAGCAACAAAACAACCAAGGCTGGTACCTTTTCTGAAGGAACAAGAGAAAAATGACCACAGTGTGGTCACCAGCTGCGACGTGTAGAATCATGAGGATATCCGTTGCAATATGCGCTACCAAATTCGACCAGTCATGAAATTATACGCATGCGCGATTTTAGTCCGCGATGTTCTTACCTCATGGCTACCAACGCACGTCCGAGTGTATGCGCATGTGCTATTCAATAATTACACCTAATTTGTGTGAAGTTCTGTGAAACGAGATTGATATGAAAACATTCATGTTGTCTTTGTTGCTAAATTTATTCTGGTTTCTTCAAACAAATCGCGATTTTAGCCCGCGATGTTCTTACCTCATACCAACGCACGTCCGAGTGTATGCGCATGCGCTATTCAAAAAGGCACCCCAACAACAAGAACAACAACGCGGTCCTCTCATAGAGCTGCTCGTCGCAGCTAAAAAGATGCTGTTTTATAGCATTTTAAAATACAAATGATTCTGGTGAATAGAAGATAAACATTAATTGCCTCCACCACCGAAGGTGGATGGAGGTTATGTTTTCACCCCTGTCTGTTTGTTTGTGAACAAAATATCTCAAAACGTTGTGAACGGATTCGGACCAAATTTGGCAGAAATGTAGCATATGTCAAAAGGACGAAATGATTCAATTTTGGTGAAGATCGGGATTCGGATCCGGCTACTAGAAGTGTTTAAGTGATTCTTCACCATTGGGAGATATGGCCAAAAACGATACAAAGCAGGATATCTCAAAAAGTTATGGATCAATTTGGGCGAAACTTGTTGTAGAGGTTGTTTGTGTGACAAGGAAGAATCGATTCGATTTTGGTGAAGATCTGAATATGGATTCGGATATGAGAATTATTTAATTTTCTAAGTGATTCTTCACCATTGGGTGATTGGGCCAAAAACGATACATAGCAGGATATCTCAAAAAGTTATGGATCAATTTGGGCGAAACTTGTTGTAGAGGTTGTTTGTGTGACAAGGAAGAATCGATTCGATTTTGGTGAAGATCTGAATATGGATTCGGATATGAGAGTTATTTAATTTTTCGAAGTGATTCTTCACCATTAAGTGATATGGCCAACCAGGTGGAGGTATGCTCTCTACTGAGTGACGGACGTTCTAGTTCAGGATTGTGAACAAAGTAACAGGTAAGGTCATGTATTGCTAAAGCGTTTGCCTGCCATGCAGAGCTCAAAACGAGGTTTTGCTTTTCTTTGTCAGATGTTTCAATGTAATTATGTATGTTATCTCTCAGGGGAGTCTTCAAAATGTTTCAATTTTGAGAAAATTACTGGAAAAGGCAAATTATGGTCATGGGGTAAAAATAGGACATTCAAATCAAGCTTGATGGGTACAACATCCACCAAAGGAGACTGTTCGCTTATTACATGAATTATTGTTAAACGGTGTCAAATCCTCTTCATGCCAGACCTGGGGGTATTGTATTGTGCGTAGTGTATCCAATCTGAGTACGTATGGTACGTACTATGGTACGAGTACGGTACTATGGTATGAGTATGGTACGTGCTGCTTCCTCGCTTAATGCTCAGCATTCAGACTTGGAGGGTAGAGTAAGGATTTCGTTTTTTCATCCAAAAAATATTGAGTGAAAATTTCAATAATCTGGTAGATATTTTGGCAAAACATCTACCAACCCTAACACTTGGGGAATCATAAATGTTAAGGAAAAAATCAAACTTCCATAAGCATATCAGAGCTTCAAGCAATCATTAATCAGAATGCAGAGTGTACATGAAAATAGCTGTTGCAACTTGTTAAGCACTCATGTTTCTATGTTCACACATGCACACATGATTTGTTCTTTCACTCATCCAGTGGTCCACCAAAAAAACCCCCACCGGTGATGCTGGAGTTCCCCGGAGGTAGCCAATTGATCACGACGAAAGAGTGGCAACCTTCGACCGCGAGGACGCTCACATTCCTGGGCACATTCTCCGGACGCCCGGACATCACCTCCACGTTGCTTGCGTACTGAAACTTATCGCCGTATTTGAGTTTCATGCGTTCCATCACCTCTGTGATAGAACATGGCACCTTTGGCTCTTTGGACATGAACTTCACATAGTCGGCTGTCAGTGGACACACAGAATCAGTCCGTCAGATTCCGGACAACTTTCGGCAGGACTTGCAGGTGGAAACATGGCAAGATGGAAAACATTTTACATTCTAAAATAAAAACAACATTTTCGCTCTTTCACGAGCTTCGATCTTGTATACAATATATATATATATAAAAGAAAGTTTTTCTTTGTTTGTTTGTCTGCGCAAGCTAATCTCTTGAACGGTGAAAGACAGGAAGAAACCTCCAATACAAAAAATGTCGTGACGGGCCCCGGGAAGGTTTTAGGCTAGGTGTCGAGGCCGCTTCCGCCAGGCTGGGCCTATTTCGCAATGAAAAGGTGAGCTGAATTATAGTAGTCAATCTTCTACGGCCGCGAGTAAAAGCTGAATTATAGTAGCAAATACATTCAAAAAGAACTAAAAATGTCGGGACGGGTCCCGGGAAGGTTATAGGCTAGGTGACGAGGCCGGTCGAGGCTGCTTCGGCCGGGCTGGGCCCATTTCGCAATTAAAAGCTGAGCTGAATTATAGAAGTCAATCTTCTACGGCCGCGAGTAAAAGCTGAATTATAGTAGTAAATTCATTTAAAAAGAACCCAGGCAACGCCGGGTGCTTTCGGATAGTATATATATATATATATATATATATATATATAGATGTTGGAACCCATCTGTGGATCGGTGGTCCCATCGGCCGATGGGTCTGACCCATCTGTGGATGCACGAGAAATGACAATGCAGACCCATCGGCCGATGGGTCTGCGCCATCTGCGGATGTGTTGTTCACCTTGAAGGAATGTGTTGACAGAATGGTGCTCTTCAATCAGGTACACAGTCATTGGAATTACATGTGGTAGGAATTTAACAGAGATGATTTTTAACACAAACAATACAATACGTTAAACAGAATTTACGGATACAATACGGATACAATTACGGATACAATTACGGATACAATTTACGGAATACGGATACAATACGTTAAACAGAATTTAACAGAGATGAATTATGATGCATACACATTCCTTCAAGGTGAACAACACATCCGCAGATGGCGCAGACCCATCGGCCGATGGGTCTGCATTGTCATTTCTCGTGCATCCACAGATGGGTCAGACCCATTGGCCGATGGGACCGATCCACAGATGGGCTCCAACATATATATATATATATATATATATATATATATATATATATATATATATATATATATATATATATATATATATATATATAATATAGTGTAAGTATCTGTCATCCCGAAATTCCTTACCAACTACTCACCTGTATTATTATTTGCAGATGCTGGTAATCTGTTGTTTAAAGTGTCGGTTTTTTTTTTTTTTTTTTTTTTTTTTTTGTATACAAGATCGAGGCTCGTGAAAGAGCGAACATTAATCACACAGAAAGACAAACCGACACATAAAACATATAACATAGGGAGCGGTAGACAAGATGGGGAGAGAGGGGGAAGGACACAAACACAACATTTGAGAGCAGGGACCGAGAGACATGGAGACATCGAGAGATCTGAGAGAGGGCGAGGGCTTTGGGGGGGGGGGCGTGGGAAGGGGGCAGTGGGAGAGGTATAAAACATATGGACACTGCCAGGACTTCCAGGAAAGAAGTTGGAATTTCAAACAAGGTGGATCTGGGGTGAATTAGCGGGGGTAGAAAAGATCAAGGTTTTGGATGGGGGAAGATAAGAGATGGTGGTGAACAGCTGTTTTAAAGACCTGGAGGGAGGAGTGGGATTGAAGGGAGTGAGGTAGTTTGTTCCAGAGGCGGGAGAAAAGAGGAATGAAAGAGTGAAGGTGAGCGGAGAGCCGAGATTTCGGCAGTTTAACCATCAGAGGGTTGCTGGCAGATCTTGTGCGACCTGTAGGAATATTTGGGGGACAGAGCACAGAGAGAGAGCTGGGGGTGCAAGGCCGGAGAGGAGTCGGTAGAAGACAGAAAGACCACCTACCTGCCTGCGGTGAGTGAGTGAAAGGCCCCCAGAGATAGCTTCATCGCGGGAGATTCCAATAATTCTGAAAGCTTTGGTTTCAACAGCGTGAAGCCGAGCTAGGTGTGAGGCAGGAGCACCGGCCCATAGGGGAGAACAGTATTCCATTGAGCTGCGGATGAAAGCCTTGTATGTGGTGAGGAGCTCAGGTGTGCCGAGGAAGGACTTCGCACGACGGAGGATGCTCAGTCGGCGACTGGCTTTGGAGGCCAGCTTGGAAATGTGGTTTTCCCAAGAAAGATCATGGCAGATAGTGAGACCCAAAATCTTGAGCGACAGAACTTCTTGGAGAGGATTGTTGAGAAAGTAGATGGGAGGGTTGTCCAGTCGATCTTTTCGGAGAGACATAGTAAGTCTTTTCGGAGAGACATAGTAAGAGTGTGAGATTTGTCAGGATTGAAAGACATGTTCCACTTGTTTGACCAGTCTGTGATTTTGTCCAGGTCTTCAGAGAGTGAGGAGGCAGCAGACTGCCGATCTGAGGGAAGAGGAATGGAGCGGCAGAGAGTGGAGTCATCAGCAAAGAGATAGAGAGGATTTTCGAGAGAGTCAGAGAGATCATTGATGAAGACCAGAAAAAGCACGGGGCCCAGAACACTGCCTTGGGGAACTCCAGCCTGAACAGGAAGAGGAGATGAGAGAAACCCATTCAGGGCCACACGTTGACGACGACTAGAGAGGAAGTCCGCCAGCCATGCGTGGAGATTTCCATGGATACCAAAGGAGGAGAGTTTGGTGAGCAGAGCGGGGTGCCAGACCGTGTCGAAGGCACGTGATATGTCGAGGGAGACAGCTCTAATTTCCTGTTTGGCATTGAGGACCTCCATCCATTGTTGAGACAGCAGAAGCAGCATGTCCAGAGTAGAGTGACCTGGTCTGAAACCAAATTGATGATCAGAGATCAAGCCATTGGAGAAGAGGAAAGATTTCATATCAGAAGCAATGATGGATTCCATGACTTTGCTGATAATTGGGAGAAGGCTGATTGGTCTGTAGTTGCTAGGATCTGTTTTTGCACCTTTTTTGTGCAAAGCGGTGATGTTGGCTGATTTCCAAGCAGATGGCAGTTGACCTTGAGCAAAAGAGAGGGTGAAGAGAACAGAGAGAGGGTGAGATAGAGCAGCAGAGCAGGATTTTAGGACCCGTGGGCTGATGCCGTCGGGTCCAGTTGCAGAATCAGAGTCGAGGGTTGACAGAAACTTTTCCACCTTGTCAGGAGGAAAGGATACGGAGTCCAGGAGCAGTTCTTTATTATAAAGGAAGTTATACTGAAAATGCACTGAAAACCTTCGAATCCATGCTATATACACGAGGAGCATTGGGAAAGTTCTACGATTGAGACACTTGCAAAAGTCCAAGACATGCCAATATTTTCTATTTTCAATACACAGAAGAACAAGAAAATAACCGAGGGTGGGAGGAGGGAGGGGAAGGGTGGGAGGAGGGAGGGGAAGGGTAAGAGGAGGGAGGTGAAGGGTATAAGGAGAGAGGAGAAGGGTGAGAGGAGAGAGGGGAAGGGTGAGAGGAGGGAGGGAAAGGATGAGAGGAGGGAGGGGAAGGGTGAGAGGAGGGAGGGGAAGGGTGAGAGGAGGGAGGGGAAGGGTGAGAGGAGAGAGGGAAGGGTGAGAGGAGGGAGGGGAGGAGAAGGGTGAGAGGAGGGAGGGGAGGAGAAGGGTGAGAGGAGGGAGGGGAGGAGAAGGGTGAGAAGAGAGAGGGGAAGGGTAAGAGGAGGGAGGGGAAGGGGAAGTGGAGGGAGGAGAAGGGTATGAGGAGGGAGTGGAAGGGTGAGAGGAGGGAGGGGAGGAGAAGGGTGAGAGGAGGGAGGGGAGGAGAAGGGTGAGAGGAGGGAGGGGAACGGTAAGAGGAGGGAGGGGAAGGGTCAGAGGAGGGAGGAGAAGGGTATGAGGAGGAGGAGAAGGGTGAGAGGAGGGATGGGAAGGGGTGGGAGGAGGGAGGGGAAGGGGTGGGAGGAGGGAGGGCAAGGGTGAGAGGAGGGAGTGGAAGGGTGGGAGGAGGGAGGGGAAGGGGTGGGAGGAGGGAGAGCAAGTGTGAGAGGAGGGAGGGGAAGGGTGGGAGGAGGGAGGGGAAGGGTGGGAGGAGGGAGGGAAAGGGTGAGAGGAGGGAGGGGAAGGGAGGGAGGAGGGAGGGGAAGGGTGAGAGGAGGGAGGGGAAGGGTGAGAGGAGGGAGGGGAAGGGTGGGAGGAGGGAGGGGAAGGGTGGGAGGAGGGGGGAAGGGTGAGGGGGAGGAGAGGGAAAGGGTGAGGTGGGAGGGGATGAAAGGGTGGGATGGGTGGGAGGAGGGACCCCGGCCAACTGGCACGGTCTTCAAGCAGCTATTAATCATCAGGACTGGTCTTCCATCTCTACCGCCTCCGACATCAACTCATCCTCGGAATTCTTCCAAAGTAAATTGCTCTCTCTTATGCACAGATTTATCCCAACTCGTCTTCAGTTGTCATACCCTTCCTCCCGTCCATGGTTCACGGAATCTTGTGGGAAGGCAATTGCCCAGAAACAACTTGCCTTCGCCTCCTGGAAAGCAAATCCAACAGAAGGAAATCTCCTTTCCTTTCACAAAGGCCGAAACAAGTGTGTCCACCCTCAGGAGAGCCAGGAAACAATATCTCTCCTCTCTCAAAAGCGAACTCTCAAACCTGTCTCCCTCTTCCAAATTCTGGTGGCATCTGGTCAAATCTGTTTCTGGCGTTTGTCCCCCCCTCCATCCCCTCCCTTACCTCAAACGGCTACACAGCTGACTCCGCTCCTGAAAAAGCTGTATGCCTCAACTCTGTGTTTGCCTCTAAATCTTGTGTCCCAAACCTATCCCTCTCTGTACCCACCATACCCAATCGTACCTAGCTGCTCCTGGACTCTGTGTCCTTTTCTCCTGACAAGGTGGAGAAGTTTTTGTCAACCCTCGACTCTGATTCTGCAACTGGACCTGACGGCATCAGCCCATGCATCCTAAAATCCTGCTCTACTGCTCTTTCACTCCCTCTCTCTGTTCTCTTCACCCTCTTTTGCTCATGGTCATCTGCCATCAGCTAGGAAATCAGCCAACATCACCGCTTTGCACAAAAAGGTGCACAAACAGATCCTTGCAACCACAGACCAATCAGCCTTCTCCAAATTATCAGCAAAGTCATGGAATCCATCATTGCTTCGGATATGAAATCTTTCCTCTTCTCCAAAGGCTTGATCTCTGATCATCAATTTGGTTTCAGACCAGGTCACTCTACCCTGGACATGCTGCTTCCGCTGTCTCAACCATGGATGGAGGTCCTCAATGCCAAACAGGAAATTAGAGCTGTCTCCTTTGACATATGACGTGCCTCCGATACGGTCTGGCACCCCGCTCTGCTCACCAAACTCTCCTCCTTTGGTATCCATAGAAATCTCCATGCATGGCTTGCAGACTTCCTCTCTAGTCGTAGTCAACGTGTGGCCCTGAATGGGTTTCTCTCATCACCCCTTCCTGTTCAAGCTGAAGTTCCCCAAGGCAGTGTTCTGGGCCCTGTGCTTTTTCTGGACTTCATCAATGATCTCTCTGACTCTCTGGAAAATCCTCTCTATCTCTTTGCTGATGACTCCACTCTCTGCTGCCCCATCTCAACCCTCAGATCGGCAGTCTGCAGCCTCCTCACTCTCTGCAGACCTGGACAAAATCACAGACTGGTCAAACAAGTGGAACATGTCTTTCAATCCTGACAAATGTCACACTCTTACTATGTCTCTCCGAAAATACCAACTGGACAACCCTCCCATCTACTTACTGAACAATCCTCTCCAAGAAGTTCTGTCACTCAAGCTTTTGGGTCTCACGATCTGCCATGATCTTTCCTGGGAAAACCACATTTCCAACCTGGACTCCAAAGCCAGTCGCCGACTGGGCACCCTCCGTCGTGCGAAGTCCTTCCTTGGCACACCTGAGCTCCTCACCACATACAAGGTTTTCATCCACAGCTCAATGGAATACTGTTCTCCCCTTTGGGCCGGTACTCCTGCCTGACACCTAGCTCGGCTTCACGCTGTTGAAACCAAAGCGTTCAGAATCATTCGAATCTCCTGCAATGAAGCTAACTCCGAGGGCCTTTCACTTACTCACCACAGGCAGGTTGGTGGTCTTTCTGTCTTCTACCGACTCCTCTCCGGCCTTGCTCCCCCAGCTCTCTGTGTGCTCTGTCCCCCAAATATTCCTACAGGTCGCACAAGATCTGCCTGCAACCCTCTTATGGTTAAACTGCCAAAATCAAGACTCTCTGCTCACCTTCACTCTTTCATTCCTCTTTTCTCCCGCCTCTGGAACAAGCTCCCTCACTCTCTTCAATCCCACTCCTCCCTCCAGGTCTTCAAAACAGCTGTTCACCACAATCTCTTATCTTCCCCCATCCAAAACCTTGATCTTTTCTACCACCGCTAATTCACCCCAGATTCACTTTTTTGAAATACCAACTTCTTTCCTGGAAGTCCTTGGTGTCCTTGTGTTTTATCCTTCCACCACCACCCCCTTCCCACGCCTCCTCCCCCCAAGCCCTCTCCCTCCCACAGATCTCCCGATATCCCTGCTCTCAAATGTTGTGTTTGTGCTTCCCCTTGATTTTTTGTGCGATAAATGTTAGATCTTTCACGAGCCTCGAACCTGTATACCAAAAAAAAAAAATTTGTTTCAAAAGTAAGTGCACCAAACAAAATAGTTACGTTTCATGTGTTTGTTAATCTTAAAATTAAAATGTACCATATGCTTATTTAGTTGAAGGTATTATTGACTAACTCAAGTGAGATACTCATCATGTCTTTGATGCACATATTTGACAATAATTACTTTTCTCTGGAGACTTGTGTTTTTGCACAATAGGCGTTAAGTTTCAACTGCACCGTTTCTTTTGAAACACCCTGTACATATATTTGTATGCACACATCTGGAGAAGCAGGTGAAACGTGTACTTTTGGTCAATCTGTCTGCATACGACAATACTTTCCTATGAAAGTTTTCCTGAGATTACAGTCCAGCTGGGCCTAACACGGCATCACCCAATGCCAGGCATCGCAGCCGGCTTGCTGAGCTGAAATTGCTTCTCACAGCTGGGGAATGGTCTGGAACTTCCATTTACTTGTTCTTGTCGTTTTCCTGTTGTTGTTTTTGAAAGTGAAAGTGAAAACATAATTGTTTTTGCCAATTCGAAGACACAAAGGGAAAGGTCATAATTGATCTCGTACAATTGCACTCAAGATCGGATTGGAATATGGCAGCCCAATTTTTTTCAAACATTTCAACAACAACAAAATTACTTTGTCATGTTCCTAATGCCCCGGTCCGCTGGTTAACAAGGATCCGTCCCTGGGGAAGTACCAATCCATCGGGAAAGCATTATTCATCTTGGAAGAGAGTTTGATGTTGTGAGATAATAACTTGCACCTGGTGTCCAAATTTCTTGACCCAAATCCAGGCTAACACCGACAGTTCATTTTACGATAAGAAAAGCAAAGTCATCCTGTGATTATGATATCAATATCATGATTCCTGGTGACAGTTCCTCGAAACACATGTCCTGTCCTGCAGCATGTTGGCCATCCAGGTCTTCAGCAGAACACCACTGTTTCATTGTGCTAATGATGGGAATTATGCATAGGCTAAGATGCATCCTATTTAGTTTTATTAGGATTTTGGGACATTTGGGAGGATGAGAGCTTACCTATATAACGCCTCTTTCCAGCATCATCGTATAGGGATGAAGGTGTTGGACTGATGGGGCCTGTTTCCCATGTCGGTGTTGCTGTGAGGTTTGCTGCCGAGGTTTTGGGAGAAGGCATGAGGGACACGAAACAAACAGCTTTCAATATGGCAGACATAGTCTAAAGCCAGCTGGATCAAACCTGTGAACCATCCAAAGAGGAAATACGTGTTAATTTGGAACTGGGATGATATTTCTAAATAAGTAAATAAATAAAGCTTTGGGTCTACGTACAATATGCAAGTGATAAAATAAATATTCAAACGATGTATTTAACAAGAAGGAATTTAACAAGAAAACAAAGTGTGGCAGACATTTTGGCAAAAAAGACATCCCAGGCATTCGACAGTTTGGCATCGTGCTTTGCTTGTCCCTATGTTCTACAAGGCCGCCATTATTCCCGGCTTTCTGACCCCCCCCCCCCCCCCCCCCACCGACGCAGTCAACATATTGCTATCAATAGAACTCTCTCCCAGAATTCCCCAAAGCAGTGTCTTTGGCCCAGTCCTATCCCTCATCCACCTACATAAATGACCTCTCTGATGCTCTGGAAAACCCTCGCTTCCTTTCGGCAGATGACTCCACATTACCCCAATTCCCTGACAGGAAGACAACAGCTACATACCTGGAACTGATTAGATACTGGTCTGTCTTTAACTACTGGCAAATCTCAGTCTCTCACTCTGTTGCTCCATAAAGAGGTTGCTCCAAATTGCAAATTTGTTGCTCCAAATGAACCCACCACCAAATCTATTCCAATGGTCAGCTACTGGAAGAGGTTCAGTATCTTGAACGTTCAGGCCTCACCATCAACCGTAATTGTCATCTCCTGGTCTGACTATGTAGCAAAGCTGGCCTCCAATGCCCAGTGCAAACTGGGCATCCTCCATCCATCATTCCAGGTCATTCCTTAAACAATCAAAATGACTCACAGCCTACAAAGCCTTGTACAGTAGCACATTGGAGTACAGCCCTCCGCTGCGGGCCAGTGCTCCTCACATCCGTCTCTCTTGGAATTTGCGGAATCTAAAGCTCTCAACACTATGAGCATCTCCCAAGATGTGGCCAAGGAACGAGGCCTGTTGCTCTCACATTGCAGACAGGTCAGTGGCCTCTGTTTTTTCTACCGCCTCTCATCCCGTCGAGCTCCCTCTGTTATTTCAACCCTCTGACCCTCCCCAGCCAGCTCCTCTAACATGCATGTGTTCCTGCAGTAACCAGCTCCTGATCAAGTCACAAAATCCAGGCTTTCTGCCCAAGTCCACTCCATTATTCCTCTTTTTTTTGAAACTGCCTCCAAAGACATTTCAATTGCACTGTTCCCTTCATTGCTTCAAATAGCGGTGCACCACCATCTTAGATCATCGCCCGTCCCTACCCGGAATCGTTTCGACCCCCATTAACCATACCTTACCCATTGCTCTTGTTTGTAGGTTACCTGCCCTGTTGTCCCTCCCTCCCTTTTGTTGTTAGCTCATTATCTTACTTGGGGTATCCACCATCCTTTCCTTTTCACCCTGTCGCCTCGCTCTTCCATGAGCCTCAATCTTGCATACAAAATAGAAAAAAGAAGCTTTTGAAATGCGAGTTTAGTTTCCCTTTCAAGTTGAATTCAACCTGCAATTTTGAAAACTCAGCTGTGAAAATGAAGGTGTTTCCTTTATGTGAATAATTCCAAATGTATCTTGTCCATATATTATGGCCTAATAGCCAATATTGTCGTTACTTTGCCGTTTATTTAGCTTATTAAATAGATACTATGGTTTCCATAACACTTGTGAAGGTTTGAATTGATGGCTTCACCATAACTGGGCCATGTATTTTGTGATATCTTTTCCATGCTTTCAAGACTCCAGACAGCGAAAGGTCTGCCAAACAGGTGCTCCTGGAGAAACACCAACCTCTTAACAGGGTTATGGGTTCATGATCCGCCGGGTACACACACGTTCCACCAAAATGAGCAACGTTCACTCTGCTTGCATTGTTCGCATAATGCAGACATAGAAACAGTCATTTTATATCATTATTAACTTATGATGGTTATACATATATATATATATATTTACTTTTTTTTGCAAGGGATCACCACCCTCAAATGTATTCCTTGGAGGAGAAGACCATTTACAAACTTTTCAATCTCTTTGCCCTTGTGAGGAGGTTGGTTTCCCCATGTGCCTAAAGAATGATCCATGGTTCTGATCATCGGTTTGGGTGTAAGGTACTATTTGGAATCTCCAGGGCATATACATGAGTGTATGAGTGTGTGTGCATGAGTGTATGAGTGTGTGTGCATGAGTGTATGAGTGTGAGTGTGTGTGTGAGTGTATGAGTGTGTGTGCATGAGTGTATGAGTGTGTCTGTGTGTGTGTGAGTGTGCGTGCGTGTATGTGTGCGTTTTGAAGTATGTCCTGGTCCTGTGAGCTTGCAGAAAGAATCACAAACTTCAAGAAACACCCAACAGCTCGATCTGGCCACCCGGAGACCCACTTGCACTTCCTTTGGGAATCTTCCTCCTCACATGTTAAAGCACCACTTGCAAGCCAACAACAACTGGTTCATTCATGGAAGGGAGAGAGAGGACAATTATTCTGAAAGGGTCACAGTTATGTACTAGATGGCACCAAACGTAGGCCATAGTTTTGTGCAACTGTATGGGCTCCGTTGACACATCTCAAAATATTCAAATCAAATGTTAATCTAAATTACAGATTAAAAGTTGTTTTTTTAATCAGTGGGAGGGAGTTGAAAGAAAAGTAAAACTCAGGAATTTATATCCCAAAATATATTTTGGTTTTTTTTGAAACTTTTGAGATGAATGATAAAACCATGATGTGAAAAATCCTTAACATGTATAACAAGTACAAAAAGTTTTAATTAAAACAAAAGCCGCGTCGATGTTACACAATGCCTAGATGCAGCTGTGCCTATAACGTCGATGTTATAGGCACAGAACATTCCTATTGATTCGATTACTTGATGTTATTTTTGTGCAAAGTGAAAATATATCTCGGCAATTTCCCGTGTGTGGCGACGAATTTTTAATATATCTCGGCATTTTCCCGTGTGTGGCGACACGTGAACGAAGCTATGCTCCTCTCTCCACATTATTGTGATGACGTATAAATTAAATATTTCATCGTGACGATTGTCATCAAATGGACGAATTTTTAATATATCTCGGCATTTTCCCGTCTGTTATTTCGGGCGGTGTATGACTGAGCATGCCGCGATTTAAACAAAATATATATATCTCGGCATTTTCCCGTCTGTTATTTCGGGCGGTGTATGACTGACCATGCCGCGATTTTTAAAAAAAATATCTCAATGGACTTGAAGTTACAGGCCTTTGAGAATTCATTTAGTTCTATAAAGGGCAACTTTCATCGGATTTTCTTCCCGTTTTTTTTCAACCGAGTCTAAAACAATGTTAGCAACTGTGAAAAATGAAATGATATATCGAATTTGATTTGAAATAAAACTGTGAGAGAGGAAGACACCACGGGCCTACAAAACAGGCCTCAAAGCTATGCGAGTTAATAAAATGGTGGATATTTGTTTATATGAAGCCTCTCCCAAAATGGGTGGAGCTATGGTTCCCAGAATGGGTGGAGCTTCGAGGTTTTGTCTTCTCTGCAAGAACAACAAGAAGAAGAAGAACAAGAAGAAGAACAACAACAACAACAGCAGAGGGCACTCTATGAGCAGCGTCTGCGACGCGGCTAAAAAGAGGAAATACATGATCACAGCAGTCAAATGCATGTACTGTATCCGACCAACCAAGTGTTCAAAAAGTATCCGACCTTTATTTTTCGTGCGTAAAAAAAAAGAAGCTAGGGAGGCGTTGATTGGTGCACGTATGTAGGCGATCCTAATGCACATGCGTGAATTTTTTCCCACCTGCAGAAGCTGTCATTCGACGACAGACCGCCGATGAGTGAGGACATGTAAGTGAGCGCCGTCGGATTTTCGTTTTTGACAAAATGACGGAAAAACTTGAACAACGCTACTGCATCAAATTTTGTGTAAAGCTTGGCGATTCCCAAGTGGAAACGATCCACAAGATTCAACACCGTTCATTCCATTATGAAGGAGGATTTGGGCTTCAGGAGAATCTCAGCGAAGTTCATACCAAAGCTGCTAACGATTGAGCAGAAGCAACTCCGTTTGGAGATCGCACAGGACATGCTGGAGACTGTGAACAGCGATCCCAGCTTCCTCAACACAGTGATCACTGGCGATGAGTCCTGGGTTTATGGGTACGACCCAGAAACCAAGTTGCAGTCATCACAATGGAAGCATCCAACATCCCCGAAGCCAAAAAACACAAAATTTGATGCAGTAGCGTTGTTCAAGTTTTTCCGTCATTTTGTCAAAAACGAAAATCCGACGGCGCTCACATACATGTCCTCACTCATCGGCGGTCTGCCGTCGAATGACAGCTTCGGCAGGTGGGAAAAAATTCACGCGTGTGCATTAGTCTCGCCGACATACGTGCACCAATCAACGCCTCCCTAGCTTCTTTTTTTTACGCACGAAAAATAAAGGTCGGATACTTTTTGAACACACTATGTATACGTCCTGTGTCAATCCACATTGTGGCTTTTAATGAGGAACTCGATTTTATCAAAAGGGGAATAATAAGGCGGTTATCGCTAGCATTGCTTGCTACCTCTACATGTAACTAGCAAGAGTACCTGGCGTTGCCCGGTGCTGTTCTAATCCCATTGACATTTTGAAGAAATCTATATATATATATATATATATATATATATATATATATATATATATATATATATCTGTGCAGCGTCTGTCTTGTCTTGTCACTGAACTACTTTCTCAAACTTTTGTGAAATCGTACCAAACTTCTGGTATGCACATATCTCTCCCGTCGGTATGTCCTAAGGGGATTTGTTTTGAGAAATTTTCCAATTTTTCTTTTTTTTTTTGTGAATTTTTTCGGGAATTTTTTTTTTTTTCAGCTTAAGTTTTCAACTTAAATTGTTTATAAAATGTGATATCACATATATTACAAATACATTTGTGCAAAATAATTGTTTGAATTATGATTGTTTTAAACCATGACAAAACGGCAACTCGGGTACAGTCATTTATCTATATATCTACACATCTGGGCAGTGTCTGTTCTCACTCAATGACTCCCTCAAACTTTTGTTTCTGTGGTTGTGAAGTGTTTTTAATAACGTGGTGGTGGTTTTGAATCACGTGGTGTTGAGGTATTTTGAATTATGTGGTGGTTAGGTGTTTTTAAATCACATGGTGGTGAGGTGTTTTTAAATCATATGGTGGTGAGGTGTTTTGAATTACGTGGTGGTGAGGTGTTTTGAATTACGTGGTGGTGAGGTATTTATAATTATGTGGCTGTGAGGTGTTTTTAATTTCGTGTTTTATGGCTGTGAGGTGTTTTCAATTTCGTGGTGGTGAGGTGTTTTTATTACTTGTTTTATGGTTGTGAGGTGTTTTCAATTACTTGGTGGTGAGGTGTTTTCAATTTCGTGGTGGTGAGGTGTTTTTATTACTTGTTTTATGGTTGTGAGGTGTTTTCAATTACTTGGTGGTGAGGTGTTTTAAATTACTTGGTGGTGAGGTGTTTTAAATTACTTGGTGGTGAGGTGTTTTTAATTACTTGGTGGTGAGGTGTTTTCAATTTCGTGGTGGTGAGGTGTTTTTATTACTTGTTTTATGGTTGTGAGGTGTTTTCAATTACTTGGTGGTGAGGTGTTTTAAATTACTTGGTGGTGAGGTGTTTTAAATTACTTGGTGGTGAGGTGTTTTAAATTACTTGGTGGTGAGGTGTTTTAAATTACTTGGTGGTGAGGTGTTTTGAATTACTTGGTGGTGAGGTGTTTTGAATTACGTGGTGGTGAGATGTTTTGAATTACTTGGTGGTGAGATGTTTTGAATTACGTGGTGGTGAGGTGTTTTAAATTACTTGGTGGTGAGGTGTTTTTAATTACTTGGTGGTGAGGTGTTTTTAATTACTTGGTGGTGAGGTGTTTTGAATTACTTGGTGGTGAGGTGTTTTTAATTACATGGTGGTGAGGTGTTTTTAATTACTTGGTGGTGAGGTGTTTTGAATTACTTGGTGGTGAGGTGTTTTAAATTACTTGGTGGTGAGGTGTTTTGAATTACTTGGTGGTGAGGTGTTTTGAATTACTTGGTGGTGAGGTGTTTTGAATTACTTGGTGGTGAGGTGTTTTGAATTACTTGGTGGTGAGGTGTTTTGAATTACTTGGTGGTGAGGTGTTTTGAATTACTTGTTGGTGAGGTGTTTTGAATTACGTGGTGGTGAGGTGTTTTGAATTACGTGGTGGTGAGGTGTTTTGAATTACATGGTGGTGAGGTGTTTTGAATTACTTGGTGGTGAGGTGTTTTGAATTACGTGGTGGTGAGGTGTTTTGAATTATTTGGTGGTGAGGGGTTTTGAATTACATGGTGGTGAGGTGTTTTGAATTACGTGGTGGTGAGGTGTTTTAAATTACTTGGTGGTGAGGTGTTTTGAATTACGTGGTGGTGAGGTGTTTTGAATTACGTGGTGGTGAGGTGTTTTGAATTACTTGGTGGTGAGGTGTTTTAAATTACTTGGTGGTGAGGTGTTTTAAATTACTTGGTGGTGAGGTGTTTTAAATTACTTGGTGATGAGGTGTTTCAAATTACTTGGTGGTGAGGTGTTTTGAATTACTTGGTGGTGAGGTGTTTTGAATTATGTGGTGGTGAGATGTTTTGAATTACTTGGTGGTGAGGTGTTTTGAATTATGTGGTGGTGAGGTGTTTTAAATTACTTGGTGGTGAGGTGTTTTTAATTACTTGGTGGTGAGGTGTTTTTAATTACTTGGTGGTGAGGTGTTTTTAATTACTTGGTGGTGAGGTGTTTTGAATTACTTGGTGGTGAGGTGTTTTTAATTACATGGTGGTGAGGTGTTTTTAATTACTTGGTGGTGA
Organism: Myxine glutinosa; assembly: GCF_964187855.1. Classification (NCBI taxonomy): domain Eukaryota; kingdom Metazoa; phylum Chordata; class Myxini; order Myxiniformes; family Myxinidae; genus Myxine; species Myxine glutinosa. The sequence continues at coordinate 80,457,501 of NC_136274.1, read as the reverse complement.
GGTGTTTTGAATTACTTGGTGGTGAGGTGTTTTAAATTACTTGGTGGTGAGGTGTTTTGAATTACTTGGTGGTGAGGTGTTTTGAATTACTTGGTGGTGAGGTGTTTTGAATTACTTGGTGGTGAGGTGTTTTGAATTACTTGGTGGTGAGGTGTTTTGAATTACTTGGTGGTGAGGTGTTTTGAATTACTTGTTGGTGAGGTGTTTTGAATTACGTGGTGGTGAGGTGTTTTGAATTACATGGTGGTGAGGTGTTTTGAATTACTTGGTGGTGAGGTGTTTTGAATTACGTGGTGGTGAGGTGTTTTGAATTATTTGGTGGTGAGGTGTTTTGAATTACATGGTGGTGAGGTGTTTTGAATTACGTGGTGGTGAGGTGTTTTAAATTACTTGGTGGTGAGGTGTTTTGAATTACGTGGTGGTGAGGTGTTTTGAATTACGTGGTGGTGAGGTGTTTTGAATTACGTGGTGGTGAGGTGTTTTGAATTACTTGGTGGTGAGGTGTTTTGAATTACGTGGTGGTGAGGTGTTTTGAATTACGTGGTGGTGAGGTGTTTTGAATTACGTGGTGGTGAGGTGTTTTGAATTACGTGGTGGTGAGGTGTTTTGAATTACGTGGTGGTGAGGTGTTTTGAATTACTTGGTGGTGAGGTGTTTTGAATTACGTGGTGGTGAGGTGTTTTGAATTACGTGGTGGTGAGGTGTTTTGAATTACGAGGTGGTGAGGTGTTTTGAATTACGTGGTGGTGAGGTGTTTTGAATTACGTGGTGGTGAGGTGTTTTGAATTACTTGGTGGTGAGGTGTTTTGAATTACGTGGTGGTGAGGTGTTTTGAATTACGTGGTGGTGAGGTGTTTTGAATTACTTGGTGGTGAGGTGTTTTGAATTACGTGGTGGTGAGGTGTTTTGAATTACTTGGTGGTGAGGTGTTTTGAATTACGTGGTGGTGAGGTGTTTTGAATTACGTGGTGGTGAGGTGTTTTGAATTACTTGGTGGTGAGGTGTTTTGAATTACGTGGTGGTGAGGTGTTTTGAATTACGTGGTGGTGAGGTGTTTTGAATTACGTGGTGGTGAGGTGTTTTGAATTACTTGGTGGTGAGGTGTTTTGAATTATGTGGTGGTGAGGTGTTTTGAATTACGTGGTAGTGAGGTGTTTTGAATTACGTGGTGGTGAGGTGTTTTGAATTACGTGGTGGTGAGGTGTTTTGAATTACGTGGTGGTGAGGTGTTTTGAATTACGTGGTGGTGAGGTGTTTTGAATTACTTGGTGGTGAGGTGTTTTGAATTACGTGGTGGTGAGGTGTTTTGAATTACGTGGTGGTGAGGTGTTTTGAATTACTTGGTGGTGAGGTGTTTTGAATTACGTGGTGGTGAGGTGTTTTGAATTACTTGGTGGTGAGGTGTTTTGAATTACGTGGTGGTGAGGTGTTTTGAATTACGTGGTGGTGAGGTGTTTTGAATTACGTGGTGGTGAGGTGTTTTGAATTACGTGGTGGTGAGGTGTTTTGAATTACGTGGTGGTGAGGTGTAATCGTCCCAAAACTTCCAGTCTGCACCTTCCCCTCCCCTATGTATGTGCTGAGGGGTTCTTTCTTGAAAAAAAAACATTCAACCTAAATCTTCAACCTAAATTACCTATAAAAATGTAATATCACAAACACAACAAATAAATTTGTGCAAAGTAATTGTTTGTATTATGATTACTGTAAATCATGACAACACAGCAACTCAGGTAGTCATTTTCCTCAGCTAAAATAAGCCCGTTCCTCAGTAACGACGAGCCAAGCTAGTATATATATATATATATTTCTGTGGGTGCTAAAACACTTCCCTTCACCCACTAAGGAATTGGGTGTGGGATCATTTAATATTACCTTTCACAAAGCTACAAAAGATTAGGCCCATATATAGAGCGATTTTTAAAATCCTACTGTTTTTTTTTCTTCTAGAATTTCGATTTTATTTGCCCAAAACACTCCCAAGCACTCACTGATGAACCTCTGAAAGTTTGACGAAGATCCGTTCAGCCGTCTGATAAAAAAATGGTGACAGACAAACAGCTGTCTTGTAATATGGATAAATGGATGCTTAATTCCATCATTGGTAGGACCCTCTTTGGGAGTGCATTCTGGGAGTAATCTTCTCAGTGACAATACGGTGACGTCATTGACTTTCCTCATTGTCTTTAACCAGTGGGACAGTCCGATGGTACTGATGAATGATTTAAATCGACAGTTCATCCAAAGCCTATTAGAGAGATTGTCGACCTTCCTCTTTAGTTGGGTTGGCTTTTCAATGTTTGTTTGTTTTACTTCCGCAAAAATCAAGGACTCCAGGAAGTGGCACTGTTAGCCTGTTGGGCTGTCTGCAAGGATATCTGTACCATCAAGAATGCATCATATGGTCTTGTGTTGGCGAGCACGCTCTATGTCCTCTGGTGACGGCTGTAAAGTATCTCGACAAAAAGTATCTCGACAAACTGCGATCAATTGTCGTACGCGTTTATTCACTCTGCCGATCAAGGCCCGATTCACAGCAGCGCCATCCGAGCTCTGGCGTAGGGATCCAACCCGGTCCGTTGTAGGGATACAACGGTGAACATTTGCACTGCATACATGACATCCTCCCCTTTAAGTCCAAAATTACCACGAGCAATACGTGCTAGATTTCCAGAATTGACATTTCAAAAGCAACATTTCCAAAACATGTGAAAATATGTGTGCAAACGGTTATGAGAATAATGAAAATACGTGAAAATAGAACATGTGTCAACGTGAAAAAAAAAACATCTTCAAAGATTCAACCGGTCGGGTGCTTTTCTCTCACGCATTGAGCGTCGCGGTGTACCAGTGGATACAGAGTCCGAGGTGATTCCTTTGGTCTCCACGAAGGGTGTAGCGTTTGCAGAGGTTTTCGGGGCATCCGAGCCGGCTGGAGCGGCCACGACGATCTCCGGCAGTGGCGGGTCGAACTGTTGTCCTGACTGTGACGATGCTACAGGCTCCATCGACTCACAGTGACGGTAGGTTATGTGGTCCTGATGTCGACGAATTTCGCGGCCGTCCTGCAGGCGAATCACACTGGACAGTGGACCTGGCTTCTCGATGATGTCGCCCGGTAGCCACGTCGCACCTGCACCAAAATTTCAGGCAAACACTGGATCTCCAATGTTGATACATCGACTGTTGGACGTCTTATCGTGCACCAACTTTTGATTAAGCTGGCTCTGATAAACATTTGATGATATGTCTGGTTTGAGATTGTCAAGTGTCGATCTCAAGTGTCGTTTCATCAATAACTCAGACGGAGCTGCACCGGTTGTTGATTGTGGCGTGATGCGGTATTTGAACAGGAGACGAGACAGCTTTGTTTCCAGGGTTCCCTCCTGAAGTTTCTGCAATCCGGATTTGATGATTCCCACGGATCGTTCGGCCAAGCCATTTGAAGCCTGGTGATGTGCGCTGACAAACTTATGTTTGATGCCGTTCCGACGTGTGAACTTGGCAAACTCGGTACTGGAAAAACACGAACCATTATCACTCACGATCATCCTGGGCAGACCATGAGTGGCGAAACAGCGTCTGAGTCTTTCGATGACAATGGCTGACGTAGTACCACGCGTCACATAGGCATCAATCCATTTTGTGTGCGTGTCCGTAATTATTAGAATCATGCTGCCATTAATAGGCCCGGCATAATCGAGATGTAGGCGATGCCACGGTTCGCTGGGCCATTCCCAGGGATGCAGTGGCGCTTTCGCAGGTGTATTCCAGGTGCTCTGGCAGGGGTAACAATGTCGAACATGATGTTCGATATCAGCATCAAGATTCGGCCACCACACATAGTTTCTGGCGAGTGACTTCATCTTCACAATCCCGGGGTGACAGTCATGGATTTCATCCATGACCCTGGAACGCAGATTTTTCGAGATCACGACACGACATCCCCAGAGTAGGCAACCATTTTCCACGCTGAGTTCGTTTTTACGTGCTTTAAAAGCCGCAAAATCTGGGTCACCCTCAGGTAGCAAATGCCATCCAAGGTGTATAGCCTGGACAGTTCTGGACAGAACAGGGTCTCGTCGAGTATGAGTGCGGATCTGGCCGGAATCGACAGCACAATCTTCCAGATGATCCATCAGTGCGATAATGGATCCTGGTGTAGGCGAATCATCAACGGATTCTGGAAGGGGTAACCGACTCATGGCATCTGCATTTGTGATAGACGAACCGGGCTTATAACATATGGTGTAGTCATAAGCAGCGAGAAACAGGGACCAGCGGATGATCCTGGGCGGTAGTGTGTCAGATGTCGCCTTAGTTGGACCAAACAGACTGATCAGCGGCTTGTGGTCAGTGCGAATCGTGAAATGATGTCCAAGAAGGTACTGGCGAAATTTGCCGACGCCGAAAACGATTCCCAATCCTTCCTTGTCAAGTTGGGAATAGTTTTTCTCTGCCGGGGACAACATTCTGGATGCAAATGCAACCGGTCTTTCCATACCATCAGGCATCACGTGTGATAATACACTCCCCACTCCATACCGACAGGCATCGCATGTCAGCACAAGATCCTTCTCTGGATCAAAATGAACGAGAACATTGGACGATTTGAGCAGATCCTTAGAGGTCTGGAATGCTGATTGTTCAGTAGACCCCCAGCTCCAGGAGACTCCTTTCCTCAAAAGCCGATAAAGGGGGCCCAAAACGTCGGTCACATTCGGGATGTAACGACCATAGAACTGAAGCAAACCGAGGTATGACTTCAATTCGGTCACATCTCGTGGAGCAGGAACATCCTTGATAGCTCGGACTTTCTCATCTGTCGGGTGTAGACCCTCGGCATCAATCGTATGACCCAGGTACGTGACTGATGGCACCATAAACTTGCACTTGTCTCGACGCAAACGTAGGCCGGAGTCCGAAATCTTCTTCAGAACTCTCTCCAGGTTCTGTAGATGTTCCGCGTCTGTACGACCAGTAACCAGAATATCATCCTGGTAACAAACGACGTTGCGTTCGGCGGCAAACAAACTGTCCATGACACGCTGATAAATTCCAGGTGCAGATTTCACTCCAAAACTAAGTCGGTGGTACCTGTACAACCCACGATGCGTGTTGATGGTAAGATACTGTTTCGAATTCTCGTCCAAGCAGAGCTGTAGATAGGCGGATTTGAGATCGAGTTTCGTAAAAGTCTTGCCTCCCGTGAGACGAGCATAGAGGTCTTCGATCCTCGGGATTGGATATTTATCCAATGAAGAACACCTGTTCACGGTCATTTTATAATCTCCACATATGCGGATGGACTGGTCCGATTTTATGACCGGAACGATGGGCGCCGCCCATTCGGCATACTGGATTTGCTCGATGATCCCCAGATTTTCAAGATGATCCAGTTCCTTGTCAATCCGCTCACGCAGGGCGAAAGGGACTGGGCGAGCCCTGCAAAATATAGGATTGGCATCCCGGTCAACCCTGAGTTTAGCCGTATGTCCTTTCAAGGTTCCAAGCTCATCCTTGAAGACATCCGGGTACGGATCCAGCACATTTTTGAGTGTGTATGCTGCGGTAGGAGAAACGTTGGCTGCCCGGAGTTGATGAATGCTTTCCCACTTCAGTCGAATTATGCTCAACCAGTTCCTGCCGAGTAAGGAAGGCCCGGCCCTTTCCAGGAATGACGATCAGGGGTAGGTGAAACTCACGGTTATCGTAGCCCACCGTGACGTCACATGTACCGCAGGGAACAATCTTCTCACCTGTATATGTGGAGAGTCCATAGGTAGTAGGTTTCAGATGGGGTCGGTCAGCATCACTCCACAGGTTTGTGAAAACAGCATGGCTGATGAGCGAGACGGCCGCACCAGTGTCGACCTCCATTTGCAATGGTCGATTGTTGACGACAACATTGGCAAGAAGAGGGTCCCGCCTATGGTGAGAATCAATATGAAGCAGGTCATACGATTCTGAGTTGTCGGAAACAGAGCTCACCTGGTCAAGCTCGGGTTCCTCCGAACCGATAAACTGATGAATCTTGTCAGCAGCTTTTCCTTTTCCCGATTTGCGAGTGATGCAAACTGGAGCAATATGGCCAGTTTTCGAACAGAAATGGCAGGTGGCATCTTTGAACCGACACGTCTCCGGAGGGTGCTTTCCGTTGCACCGAAAACAGTTGTTGTGGGTTTGAGACTGCACTGGCTTTTGAAGAGGAGCCTTGTTCCAACGTTTTGGCTGAACATGATCCAACCAATTCACAGCAGGGCTGGTACCAGACGAGCGAGTGGCACCGATGCTTGTAGCGTGGCGTTCAGCACTTTCCATGGAAATGGCGGTGTCTCTGGCATTTTGGAACGTCAGTCTTCTCTCAGCAAGCAGGCGTCTACGAGTGCGGTCATCGGACATGCCAACCACCAGCAAATCACGAAGCATGTCATCGATCGTGTCCACAAACTCACACAGATGTGACAGTTTTTTGAGGTGTGCAATGAAGTCTGCGATCGACTGACCTTGCTGCTGTCTGCACATGTAAAAATTAAACCGACACAGGATGACTGAAGGAGATGGGTTGCAATGTTCCTTCAAAGCGGCCTTGAGCTCTGCATACGTGAGCTCCTGGATTGTCCGAGGCCGAATCAGGTTTTTAACGAGTGTGAACGTCTCACCTCCGCAAACGGACAGGAAGACGGCCTTCATCCGGCCTTCGGTCGCGATGCCGTTCGCCTCGAAGTAGAAAGACAACCGCTCAGAATACGTGTCAAAATCCCCCTCATGAGGGTCGAATTCATCGATATGGCCTAAAGTTGTCATGGTCTAGATGTTTATCCTCGTCGCCATGTAAAGTATCTCGACAAACTACGATCAATTGTCGTACGCGTTTATTCACTCTGCCTTTCAAGGCCCGATTCACAGCAGCGCCGTCCGAGCTCTGGCGTAGGGATCCAACCCGGTCCCGGTGTAGGGATACAACGGTGAATATTTGCACTGCATACATGACACATTGTTAGCCTGTTGTGCTGTCTGCAAGGATATCTGTACCATCAAGAATGCATCATATGGTCTTGTGTTGGCGAGCACGCTCTATGTCCTCCAGTGACGGCGGGTTATGGTCTTGTGTTTTCAAGCACGCTCTTTGTCCTCTGGTGACGGCGGGTTATGGTCTTGTGTTGGCAAGCACGCTCTTTGTCCTCTGGTAACGGCGGGTTATGGTCTTGTGTTTTCAAGCACGCTCTATGTCCTCTGGTGACGGCGGGTTATGGTCTTGTGTTTTCAAGCACGCTCTTTGTCCTCTGGTGACGGCGGGTTATGGTCTTGTGTTGGCAAGCACGCTCTATGTCCTCTGGTGACGGCGGGTTATGGTCTTGTGTTTTCAAGCACGCTCTTTGTCCTCTGGTGACGGCGGGTTATGGTCTTGTGTTTTCAAGCACGCTCTTTGTCCTCTAGTGACGGCGGGTTATGGTCTTGTGTTGGCAAGCACGCTCTATGTCCTCTGGTGACGGCGGGTTATGGTCTTGTGTTTTCAAGCACGCTCTTTGTCCTCTGGTGACGGCGGGTTATGGTCTTGTGTTGGCGAGCACGCTCTTTGTCCTCTAGTGACGGCGGGTTATGGTCTTGTGTTTTCAAGCACGCTCTTTGTCCTCTGGTGACGGCGGGTTATGGTCTTGTGTTTTCAAGCACGCTCTATGGCCTCTGGTGACGGCGGGTTATGGTCTTGTGTTTCCAAGCACGCTCTATGTCCTCTAGTGACGGCGGGTTATGGTCTTGTGTTTTCAAGCACGCTCTATGGCCTCTGGTGACGGCGGGTAATGGTCTTGTGTTTTCCAGCACGCTCTATGTCCTCTGGTGACGGCGGGTTATGGTCTTGTGTTGGCGAGCACGCTCTATGACCTCTGGTGATGGCAGGTTATGGTCTTGTGTTTCCAAGCACGCTCTATGTCCTCTGGTGACGGCGGGTTATGGTCTTGTGTTTTCCAGCACGCTCTATGTCCTCTAGTGACGGCGGGTTATGGTCTTGTGTTGGCGAGCACGCTCTATGACCTCTGGTGATGGCAGGTTATGGTCTTGTGTTTCCAAGCACGCTCTATGTCCTCTGGTGACGGCGGGTTATGGTCTTGTGTTGGCGAGCATGCTCTATGACCTCTGGTGATGGCTGGTTATGGTCTTTTGTTTTCAAGCACACTCTATGTCCTCTGGTGACGGCGGGTTATGGTCTTGTGTTTTCCAGCACGCTCTATGTCCTCCAGTGACTGCGGGTTATGGTCTTGTGTTTCCAAGCACGCTCTATGTCCTCTGGTGACGGCGGGTTACGGTCTTGTGTTTCCAAGCACGCTCTTTGTCCTATTGTCCTATGGTGACGGTGGGTTATGGTCTTGTGTTTTCAAGCACGCTCTATGTCCTCTGGTGACGGCGGGTTATGGTCTTGTGTTTTCAAGCACGCTCTATGTCCTCTGGTGACGGCGGGTTATGGTCTTGTGTTTTCAAGCACGCTCTATGTCCTCTGGTGACGGCGGGTTATGGTCTTGTGTTTTCAAGCACGCTCTATGTCCTCTGGTGACGGCGGGTTATGGTCTTGTGTTTTCAAGCACGCTCTATGTCCTATTGTCCGATGGTGACGGTGGGTTATGGTCTTGTGTTGGCGAGCACGTTCTATAACCTATGGTGACGGCGGGTTTTGGCTTGTGTTTCCAAGCACGCTCTATGACCTCTGGTGACGGCGGGTTATGGTCTTGTGTTTTCAAGCACGCTCTATGTCCTCTGGTGACGGCGGGTTATGGTCTTGTGTTTTCAAGCACGCTCTATGTCCTCTGGTGACGGCGGGTTATGGTCTTGTGTTTTCAAGCACGCTCTATGTCCTCTGGTGACGGCGGGTTATGGTCTTGTGTTTTCCAGCACGCTCTATGTCCTCCAGTGACGGCGGGTTATGGTCTTGTGTTTCCAAGCACGCTCTTTGTCCTCTGGTGACGGCGGGTTATGGTCTTGTGTTTTCAAGCACGCTCTATGTCCTATTGTCCTATGGTGATGGTGGGTTATGGTCTTGTGTTTTCAAGCACGCTCTATGTCCTCTGGTGACGGCGGGTTATGGTCTTGTGTTTTCAAGCACGCTCTATGTCCTATTGTCCGATGGTGACGGTGGGTTATGGTCTTGTGTTGGCGAGCACGCTCTATGACCTCTGGTGACGGCGGGTTATGGTCTTGTGTTTTCAAGCACGCTCCATGTCCTCTGGTGACGGCGGGTTTATGCTTTTTGAGTCGAGATTTGGACAAAAACTCTCAAAGTTGTTGGGGGAAATAGCAAACAGCCACACACCATGCTGCTCCTATTTGTTGTTGTCAGCCTGTCCTTAACTTCGCTTCTCCTCCGCTTTCAAGAGTTGCTTTAAAAGCAACCTTGATGCGCCAATCCCACAAGAGGGGTCCTCGTTTTTCTCCAAGTATTAGGCCGTGTGCACCAGTTTTCCCTGCAGTCTTCATTCATGGTTGATTCTTTGTTGTGGGCACTTCCAAAAGCATCCACATCTGCTTTATCCAGTGCATCTTATTTGTTGGTATATCTGCCGTGTTATATGATTCCCTGTTTACGATGTTGGTGGATTGGCAGATCCAATCAATAGTTTGGAAAAAAAATGTTAAAATTCTGCCCTGTGCCATGTAGGGGACACTGCATGTTGTGTAAATACTCGACTCGAATAGCATCGACTTGTCATCACCAAAGGAAATGCAGAGACATCTGCGGATGCAGGGCAAACCACACAAGACCATATGATGGGTTTGGATGGTACAGATATGCTGGCAGACGCCCTAACGGGACAGCAATGCCATTTCCTGGAATCCTACTTTGCTAAAAACAAGTTAAATGCCAACCCAACTGAACAGGCCTTGGCACTTCCGAGAAGGATTACGGGCTCTCGAAAGCCTTCAATTGTGCGTTGAATCAATACTATTGATTAGTATCAACCAAATGTCCAATAAGTTAAACACAACGAGGAAAGTCAATGACGTATTGTGATTTCGCATGGAGGATTACTGTCGGAATGAACTCTCAGAAATAGTCATAACAATGACGGGATTGCAGTGCAATACCCCTGGGATCAGTTCTAGTACATTATTGTTCATAAATTACATCAATGATTTGGACAGTGGGGTTGAGAGTAGGCTTTACAAACTTGCAGGTGACACGACGCTTGGAAGTAAGGTAGATGCAGTAGAGAGGGGGTGATCAGATTTAGGAAGGTCTGGATACCTTAACATAAACTGGATAAATGATTGGTACATGCAGTTTAACATAAGGAAATGTAAGGCGCTGGGAATGGATAAGAATCATAAAGATGGGGATTACATAATGCAAGGGGCAGTCTTGGATTGTGCGACTCAGGAGAAGCACCTGGGGTGGTAATATATATATATATATATATGGGGATTTGGGGAGGGGAGAGGCAGACAGCACAGTGCTGGGCGGACAGAGGGTTTTAGGTTGTATTCATAGGGGCATCAATTATAAGTCAAAAGAGTTCGTGTTAACTCAGTATAGGAATTTATCGAGGCCTCATCTGGAGTATTGTATGCAGCTTGGTTACCACATCTGAGGAAGACATAGTTGCGGGTACAGCATAGAGCAAATAGATGGATCCCAAGCCAAAGTTGACGAAGCTATGAGGAGTGGTTTAAAAAGACAGGACTTTTTACATTAGAAAGGAGACGATTGTGATGGGATCTGATAGAGATGTTTAAGATGATGAAGGGTATAGACAAAGTAAGTGATTGGCAGAATGGACGCTGACATGGCAAAGGGTGCAGTTTAAGAGTAGAGAAGAGAAGAGTTAGGAAGGAAGCAAGGCAGGGGTGTCTCACTCAGAGAGTGATGTATGCATGGAATGGTCTCCTGCAAGGGTAGTAGCAGTAGAGTCAATGGATCATTTTAAAATTGAGTTGGAGGAGCTTCAAGTAGTGGGAATGGGGAAGTACTAAAACGTTGGCATGATTGTGCAGGTTTCATCGGCATAATAACCTCCGCCTGTGTCGAAGTCCCTGGTAAACATCCATTTGTCACATATAAAAGATCAAAGCTCATCACAATTTAATTTCCCTTTAACTTTTAATATAAAAACGAGCTCATTATTGAAGGTTTGGAAGTGGAATCGTTTTGAAGTGGAATTAGCCAGAAGTTTAAGTGGACTTGTTTTTAAGTGGACTTGTTTTTAAGTGGAATTGTTTTTAAGTGGAATTGTTTTTAAGTGGAAGTGGAATTATCCAGAAGTCGATGCTCATAAGGTTTATCCTGGACATATGCTCGGTCTCTTCATTTTTGGTCTTGTGTTGTCATCACTAATCTCCAAAATAACATTTCACAAATAACATAAACAAGTACAGATACATTCAAATACACCGCCAAATAAATAAATTAATAACATATCCTGCAGCGCGCGGCACATAGACACGGAATTGGGGGGGAGAGGAGTACAATAATTGATTGATTAATTGTAATTAAAATAAATACATAATAATCATAAAATAATTTCTTAATCAATTGGCTAGTAGCATACCTCAACCACCAGTGTTTCATCCAGAGCTGTAAGTTTTTGAAAATGAATTAAACAATTAATTAAGCAGAAAAATTAAATAATTTATTGATTAATTAATTAATCAATAAATCAAAAATACCCTCTACAGCCAAATCACTTGGTCATTGTCATGTCCAAATATCAGCTTCCGAGCTGAAAAGGTGCCTGAGATATTGGGCAAATGAGAAAGAAAATAAATAAATGATTAATTAATCGCTAATAATTAAATAACTAATCAATTAATTAATTAATCAATAAATCAAAAATACCCTTTACAGCCAAATCACTTGGTCATTGTCATGTCCAAATATTAGTTCCTCGCTCAAAAGGTGCCTGAGATAAGGCCCAGAAGAGAAAGAAAATAAATAAATGATTAATTAATCGCTAATATTAAATAACTAATCAATTAATTAATTAATCAATAAATCAAAAATACCCTTTACAGCCAAATCACTTGGTCAATGTCATGTCCAAATATTAGTTCCTCGCTCAAAAGGTGCCTGAGATAAGGCCCAGAAGAGAAAGAAAATAAATAAATGATTAATTAATCGCTAATAATTAAATAACTAATCAATTAATTGATTAATCAATAAATCAAAAATACCATTTACAGCCAAATCACTTGGTCATTGTCATGTCCAAATATCAGCTTCCTAGCTCAAAAGGTGCCTGCGATATTGCGCAGATGAGAAATAAAATAAATAAGTGATTAATTAATTGATAATAAATGAATAGGAAAGGAGCGGTGAACAAAAACATTAGTATTCCTTATTTTTCCGAATCCCATATTTTCGCTTCTGCTGTTAATCCCTGTTTAATTTCTGCTGTTTGTGCAAGAAGTGTCAATAGAGTCTGTACAGTTCTGTGGAGTCATGGTCTCGTGTTCTGGAGGACCTTGCGATGATAGATCCAAAATGACCAGCACTCCCATGAGGAAGCTCCTCTGCGCTCACAAGTGCTTCGACCGTTGAGGAAGGCCGCTGAAAGAGATGCTACCGGGTCTCCAACGAGGTGAACCTTACGGATGTTTCCATCAAGTTTGAGATTGTTCCTGAAATCTTACAGAATCTACTTCAATATTAGTTATGAAGTCACTCTTTGTATGTATAGGCAGGTGGGGCAAGAAGTCCACCTGCATACATATCTTCCTCGGTCTACTGGACATTTTTCATTTGACTTCCCACTTTGAGGCAGAAAGCCCTCTGATGCGGACTTTCAGGATCCTGAACACAGGCACCCAGGACCGAGGACGTCATACCGGAAAGGTGCGGGAGGGACCAGCTTGCCCCACCCTCGTCTATATATTGCAGAAAACCCACCAAATGCGGTACACCATTGGATCAAACACCTGTGTTTCGAAGCCAAAATATGACACCTTAGTTCAGATGCATGGATTTATGTAGCTACTCCTCTCCGACGTGGCAAGTTTTGCTTGGCAGAAGCAGATAAAACGAGCAGAGGATAAAAGGTGAATGTTCCTGTTATCCTCTTCAGTTTGTAACACTGAGTTATTCTTCAGGTTTAAATCTCGATTGAATGAAAACCTGTTAACAAACTGCCACATGTTAGTAACTGATTGGCAGTTTGCTTGATATGGGATTATGATTTAGCTTCTAATATGGTTAGTTTTATGGATGGAACTGCTACGATGAGATTCGAGGGTTAGCCCATCTGTTAATGTTAAGCTTATGTGAAAATCCATCCAAGCAAGTAAAGTTTATGGGTGAGTCTACCTGAAGAGGTGAAGCTTATGGGTGAGTTGTGGTGGCTGGCCGTAAGGTGAGCAGAAGCCTTGTTCACTCTGACGGTGCCTGTAGGTCGCCTCGTGGTCCATGGATGGGGACTTGGCATGAAGGGAACTGTCGTAGCTTGTGTTAGCTCAGTGGCAATGGGGGCCATTGTGGTAGAGAATGTGGTGTAAATGGTGGTGGTATCAATGGAGGTTGAAATTGTGGTGGGGATTATGGATGAGGTTGTGATAGGGGTGATGGTGGTGGTGGAAGAAATGGTAGGTGTAGTGGCGGGAATGGAGATTGAGGTGCGGATGGGGGTGGTAGTGGGGATGGTGGTGGTGGTGGGGATCAGGGTGGTTGTTGGAATGGAGCTGATGGTTGGAATGGAGATTGTGGTTGGAATGGAGGTGGTGGTTGGAATGGAGGTGGTGGTTGGAATGGAGGTGGTGGTTGGAATGGAGGTGGTGGTTGGAATGGAGGTGGTGGTTGGAATGGAGGTGGTGGTTGGAATGGAGATTGTGGTTGGAATGGAGGTGGTGGTTGTAATGGAGGTGGTGGTTGGAATGGGGGTCGTGGTAGGAATGGGGGTGGTGGGTGGAATGGAAGTGGTGCTTGGAATGGAGGTGGTGGTTGGAATGGAGGTGGTGGTTGTAATGGAGGTGGTGGTTGGAATGGGGGTCGTGGTAGGAATGGGGGTGGTGGGTGGAATGGAAGTGGTGGTTGGAATGGAGGTGGTGGTTGGAATGGAGGTGGTGGTTGGAATGGAGGTGGTGGTTGGAATGGGGGTCGTGGTAGGATTGGGGGTGGTGTTTGGGATGTGGGTAGTGGAGGGAATGGGGTTGGTGGTTGAAATGGGAGTGGTGGTTGGAATGGGAGTGGTGGTTGAAATGGGAGTGGTGGTTGGAATGGGGCTGGTGGTTGGAATGGGGGTGGTGGTGGTGGTGATGGGGATGATGGGAGTGGTGCTGGTGATGATGGTGGGGGTAGTGGTGGTGGAGCTAGTGGTGGTAGGGCTAGCATTAGTGGGGCTAATGATGGTGGGGATAGTGGTGGTTGGGATAGTGGTGGTGGAGGTGTGGATGTTGGGGGTACTGGTAGTGTGGGTGGTCACATTGGTTGTAGCAATTGCAGGTATTGTGGAGGCTGAGGGGTTGGTGGGGTTGGTGGTTGTTTGTGTTTGTGTGCTTAAGGAATCCACAGCAATGGTTGTAGGTGTCATGGAAGTTGTTGAAAAAGTAGTTGTTGTGGAGGAGGAAATAGTTGAAGATATGTAAGTTGTGGTAGATTGAATGGTTGTAGATGGAGTTGTCATTGTTGGGGATGATTTGGTTGTGGTTGTGAGAATGGTGGTTGTGCCTTTTTGAATGCTTTTGAAGGATGCAGCGTTTGTTGTTGAAAGTTTTGTTGTTAATGAAGGCAAAAAGGTAGTGGGTGTGACTCTAGAAATCGCTGGAGACATAAGTGTTTTACGAGAGCCTGTTGTCATTTTAAAAGATGCCGTGGTAATGGGTGAGGGAACGGTAGTTGCAGGAACAGTGGTTGTGGTTGTGGTTGTGATTGCCATTGTTGAGTGGCTAGTATTAAAACTTGGATAACCTTTATAAGTAAATGGCGTGGTTGTTGTAGTTGTTGGGGTCGATGTCGACGTTTTGGTGACTGTCGCAGAAGGAATGGAAGTAGGGAGAGGAGTTGTTGAGGGAATGGTCGATGTCGATGAGCTTGCGGCAGTGGTAGAGGAGCTCGGCATGGACACTAAACTCCTTGGCGTGAAGGCCTCATTGGTGATCGCAGTGGTGGCCACTGTTGCTGTTGTTGAGGATGAAGGTGAGCTACTCGTATCCATCGCTCTGGGTGGTTTTCCGACACGACTGCGTTTTAAACCAGCTAACGACCAGCCATTCTCCCCAAAGCCATCGGGCAAGGAGCCGTTCCTCCCGAAGATGGCTTCTCCTTTGATGTCTGGAGAAAGAAAAAGCAGAAAAGACATTTTTCCACTTCGGGAATCAGATGAATACTCATGAGATGGCTGCACACATCGACATATTTTATCCATTATAACAGACTATCTGCGCTTCACCAGATGCATGCTCTATATATTCTCAAGTTTCCAAAGTTAAAGGGACTCTCTTGTAGAAGAAACATCATGCAGAATCCTGGATTTGGCAAAGAATGTGGGTTTATATTTCATTATAGGTGTTACTATACCAGCGCGAGAACCGTCTTCCCCAAAAAGGTTCTTCACCTGTAACGGTGTTTCCATCATTGCTGACACAGAGCTTCAGTTGCTTCCCAAACTTGTCATAAACCATATTTCCATCGGGTGTGTAAAGTTTCATGGTGGCTGGATCGATCATCTGCACAATACAAACGCTTTCAATAAAAAGGTCTTGTCACGTCGCCATCGGCTGACAAAAAGCAGAGACGAGACTGGGGAAGACCTCCGGCAAAGTTTTAAATGATTAGAAAAAAACTGTCCGTGTGCTGCGATGATGAAAAAAATCCTCTGGGGAAGCTGTGATGACCCACAAGACCGAAATCACTGGAACAGATTCCAAGTTTCCGTGTTCTCAATAAGGAAAGTTACAGTTATGATGAATTTATATGATCAGTCGTTACACTGGAAGGAACATATTGAGCTGCTGTATAAAAGGCAAGTAGCAACCACAAGAAAAAATACATTTTATCACCAGATTATAATGTTCACCGATAGTCAGACCAAAAGTATTGCCCTCCAAGGAAATTCCAGGCCACGTGCGCCTCGCAGGGCTGAAACCTGCACTTGCTCAGGGACATCGGTCTTTTTCCGACTGAAAGGTTAGCGGCTTTGCAGTTGAATCGCATGAAACCCACCGTACCTTATTCTCCACTGTCCTGACAACACTTACCCATCTTCCCTTAAAATCCGCCGCCTCTGACGGTTTCTTCTCCGCAGTGGTGATCTGGGATTTCATGGCTGGCTTTGCTCTGCTGTTTTCACTCTGAACTTTTCTTGATTTACTTCGTTTTCCTGTGCAAAAACGATCCGTTGTCACAAACATACAACGAGGTGAAAAATGAATCTGCTCGAGACTGTGCCGAGAAGACACCTTTGCAGTTGCATGTTATTTAAAAGCATAGTCCTGTCTTCAAGTGAAGAGAGCTGAATGATTAGATTGCGCTAGTACTGTCGTGGCCAAAAATATTGGCACCCTTGCACCTTTTTCAAATAATGCACCAGTTCTTCCAGAAAATTGTTGAAATAAAAAAATCTTCTGGTATCCATAAATGTATTTCTTTGGTTTGCAGTGGAACAAAACCAAAAAAGCTGAAAAAATTACAAAATATTAGCTTATTCCACACAGGAATCCTAAAATGGCCCGGACAATATTATTGGCACCTTTTAGAAGTTGTTAGAATAATTAGATTTCAAGCAGGTGGTTTCTCCTCCACATTGGAATTGAAATCACTTGTGGTCTCGGGTGTCAATAATTTTGTCAATGCCATTTCTTTTTATTTTCTGATTTAAAACTATATATAGTTCTCAATCAAAAACATAGGTTCTGTAATATTAACAGTGAAATAAAGAATTGTGGAGAACAAATACTTTTGTCAATTTCAACTTATTTTTCGAGAAAATTGTGAGTTATTTGAAAAAATTGCAAGGGTGCCAATATTTTTGGCCACGACTGTATATAATCGTACAAACGATCAAGTGTGAAGTTGGAAATCAACAGGAGAAAGCAGTGGTTGTCACCTTGAAAACGGGGGATTAGACATGCAGAGGGGAGACAGTTTCATCAGTGTGGGAAATATATATATATATATATAATGTGTATGTATATATATATACACATTGCCATGTGCCTACCCTGTAGTGAACACCGCAGGGCGGCACGGATGACCAGACGAGCTGTACTCCAAGGCGTTCAATCCAAAAATGACGGTATTCTTTACACACGAGGGAAAGGAGGATGACGAACTTACCTGGGCAGCTTCCACCCGACGTCTTCGCACCTGGATAAATTAACTCAAACGACACAGGATTTACTACACAAAAATACCGGCTTTATTAAAAAAATGCCGGTAACCAAATGATGCACGATAAAATAAAGTCCTAACTGGAGCGCCCCAATACAGACCCAAATACAAACAAAGGGAAATATAAAAGAACAAAAATAAATGTGTGGTATTTATTGTGGGCACTTAGCTCCGAGTTTTATTTTTATTATTTTTTGTATACAGGATCGAGGCTCGTGTAAGAGCTAACATTTATCACACAAAAAATCAGACACACAAAACTTATAATAAGGGTAGCGGTAGACAAGATGGGGAGAGAAGGGGAAGCACGCAAACTGAACATTTGAGAGCAGGGACATCGGGAGATCTGT
This sequence comes from Myxine glutinosa, assembly GCF_964187855.1. Classification (NCBI taxonomy): domain Eukaryota; kingdom Metazoa; phylum Chordata; class Myxini; order Myxiniformes; family Myxinidae; genus Myxine; species Myxine glutinosa. The sequence goes on along the minus strand of NC_136274.1, from coordinate 80,439,846 downwards.
GGGAGGGGTTGGGGGGAGGAGGCGTGGGAAGGGGGGAAGGGGTGGGAAAAGTATAAAACACAAGGACACTGCAAGGACTTTTAGCTCTTTCACGAGCCTCGATTATGTATACAAAAAAAAAAAAGGACTTCCAGGAAGGAAGTTGGTATTTCAATCAGCGGTAGAGTTGTTCTTGAACCACGTCAGGAATCGTCAAAGATTGTCACAGGCCTCTACATCCTTGCACGGGAAACCGCAGGCTGCACTGCCTGTGGGTGAGAAGTAGGCCTCGCCGCGTGGTCCGCTCACTCCTGGCTCCGTGCTCGAAGCAAACAGGCCGCGCCTGCTCGGTCGCTCCAGCCACGCCTCACGATCTCTTTCACCAACACTAAAGCCAGAAGACGCGAGGAAGTCCAGAGCCTCGACCGTTCTCTATCAAAGTCCAGACTCAAGAGACAAATGTCGGAGAGACGACCATTCATTGTCAAAGCCAGGATTGGAGAGAAGAAGAAGAGAGCAAGCGAGAGAAAATGTCGGGCAGAGCGTTCCTTTATACTCAAGGCTCTGACGTCATCTCATGACGTCTCCGTGTCCGCTCCTATCAGCGAGTGCCATCTTAGCAGTCCTTACTTGAACCAAATTCCGAACCAATCACTGCTCTTTGGGGCATGGCCTCATGGACCTGCCTGTGCCTGTGTGCTTAGCAGGTCGGTGTTATCAGCGGCAGTGCTCAATGTCCTGCTTCTGGTTGGTTTTTAATGAGTGTCATAAATGCGTGATTTCTTGGCAATGTGTGTCTGCTGCTTGTCTCATAAGGAACAGAGGAAAAATAACAGAGGCCATTACGTACATGGGATTACCATTAATCCCTAAATAATTAACATAACCCCACCCCTCGTGAGGGGAACAAAGATACGCTCTTCCACGACATACGGTCTACCGGATCCCTACTTATGATACATGAGGGTTTCTTCTTCTTCATGACAGTCGGAGCACATCACCTATGCAATTCGACCTGGACTACAGTATTGCCTACCCCCCACAAACGTAACACAGCCTCCCCCCTGGAACCGTCGCCCCGCAAGGTCCACTGCAGGCGTTACCGTTCCAGCCTTAACACTTACCGACTCACACTTAATTAGCCTATGAAATAAATTAAGAGGGCTGTAGGAAGCGAGCCGTAGCTACTTACCTATTCTCCTTACCGTTCTACACCCCTTCAGCAACAATTCACATTTCAAATATTTACAAAGCTTGAAGTCCTTGCTCCTAAATCTCTCGAATCCTGGCTTTGACAATGAACGGTCGTCTCCCCGAAAATGGAAGAATATATATATATATACACACAATACACATACATGTGTGAATCGGGTGACGTAAGAGCCTAGAAAACAAAAGACTATGCTCCGACATTTTCTGCCTCTCTCTTCTTTTTGGGTCCTGGCTTTGGTGGTGAACAGTCGCGTCCTGACATTTTCTCTCTCTCTCTCTCTCTCCGGGCTGGCCTCCATAGCGAACGGTCGATATTTACTTTCTCTTGCATTGGGGCAGTCTACACGAACAGTCACATTTTATAGCGCTCTTGCACCAGGGACATTGGAGGTTTCGACGATCGTGAGGAGGGGTCGTCGCGGCTCGTGGTCTCTGGTGCGCTTGGCCGTAGCTTTGTGATGGCTGAGAGCCGGTGACTGACTGCTGGAGGGGCAGAGCAACCCGAGGAAGGCTGACTGCTGGAGAGGCAGCGGTGCTGTGTGGAGCAAAGATGAGGATTAGCGCGGCTGGAGTGACCAAACGGCATGCTAGGGCCTGTTCACGCACACGGACTTCGCGCCAACCAGTGTGCTGTTCCCGCGCACGGACGCGGGGCCTGTGACGCTTCCCGATGGGGTTCAAGAGACGCTCAGAGCTAAGTACCCAAACAAACACGCTTTATTTTCACATTTATTTTCCCCCTTGTGTGTATATGGGTCCGTTGGGGAGCGCTCTATTTAGGATTTTATGTTTTACCATGCATTCTTTTGTTACTGGCATTTCTTTCAATAAAGCCTGTATTTTTGCATTTTTAATTCCTTGTCGGTTTGGATTGATTATCGCAGGGTCGGAGACGTCCAGTGGGGTCTGTGAAGGTAAGAGCTTCGCTGCCTTCCCTCCGTGCGTATCAACTCTGTCATATTTGGATTGAATGCCTTGGAGTGTTAAGCTCATTCGGCTATCCATTTCCTTTGAGGATTGTAATCCCCGGGAACGCGACAACTGGTGTCAAGGAGTGGGATACGAACTTTCTGACACCAAGACAACTGGTGTCAGGATAGTGGGATTCAGACTCGACGGACACTCGGTGTCCGAGGGTTGCGGGTCGACACCCGCTGGGTGCAAATTGCGCTCAGCATTTGGATACAAAATTTATTAATTGCCTCTCTCTATTTCTGAGGGAGGATCGATTGTAGTACCGGGGTGTCAAAATTTTTAGTCGATTGGTGTCGGGAAGAGCACAAGGAAGCGCGACGCTAAATTAAAATTAATTTTCTTTTTGTCTGTGGTAAAATACACCTGCGGGCAAACCGCTTGGTCAGCACGTAATGGCGGACGTGAACAACATGGCCGAGCAGGTGGAGGATCCCGAGGAATATGGAAGCGAGCCGGAGATAGAGGGGTTTGAGGATAGGAGTGGAACCTCCCCCGTCCCGAGCATTCGCCCACCCTCCTCTCCTATGAGGGAGCCGGGGACAATGGGAACGGGTCCGATGGATTTCCAGGCCATGTATGACCAAATCATGAGGGGAATGAACGCCAATGATGAGCGATTGGAAAATAATATCGATGGATTGAAAAGGGAATTGAAGGGAGATTTGAATGCCCAGAGTGACAAAATTGATGGGTTGAAGGGAGATATGAATGCTCAGAAGGAGCGTGAGGAACGAATGATAGCCATTATGGATGGAGTGAGTACCCAGCAAGAGCAAACGAGTGAAACGAAGGAAGAAATAAAGAATGAATTGAAGGGACAAGACAATGGAATGGAAAACAAAATTGATACCATTGGGCACAGGAAAAGGAATGGGCATTAGAATGTGATTCAAAATTGGAAGAGAAGACATTGGAAATTGAAACGGGTGAATCCCAATCTGATAGACTTTGGGCACAGGAGATGGCATGTTTAGAGGTAAAGAGGGAAAACTCAAATATAAATGGGGAATGTTTGGAAGAAAGTGGGGAATATTTGGCTGGAAAGGACCTGGAAGGCTGTCGGGCTTGTGTGGATGCCGGAATGCACCAACAGGGAGAGGAATTTGGATTTGTGCATCACCAGGATGGTGGTTCAGAGCAACAGGGGGTAAAAATATTGGAGGTCTGTGTAATGAAACCGGACAGATGGTGATAGATAAAGACCTGTTGGAGCCACAATTGATTGATGGGGATGAGAATGATTTGACACAGCGGCTGGAGACCTTAGACAGTACCATCGAGGAAGCGGTTGCTCGAGTCCAACGGAGTCTGGGAGTTGAGGTGAGTCGGTCCGTTGAAGATCCCCAGGATGAGATAAAAGTGACCGAGGGGACCCTTACCACAAACAACAAGTGGGCACCAGAGGTTCTGAAACTAGATACCCAGCAGGGGGGGGGGCAGGGGGGTGTTTTGGCTCCGATCTGGATTCGGACATGGAAAAGGCAGGAGATAGAGCCTTGGAAAAGCTGGTCCTCATAGAGAATTTGGAACAGCTGCAGGAAGGGGCAGAGCAACCCGAACAAGGGGTCGTGGGCACACACGGCCAAAATTTTTGAAAGGAAAAATAAATTTAAATGGTAATTTGATTTGGAACAGCCTTGGAGGGAATTGGTCCCCGGGCTGCGGAATTCGGATCAGCAGAGGTCATTGGAGTCGGCCTCAGGTAAAAATTGCCCCTTTCCAAATTGGGTGATGCTAGCCAGCTGGGGGCTGTGCTGGCAGGATTGGACGTGGGGTTCCACCATGGGTGTCGTGGTACGGCCTAGGCCCCATGGGGGTCTAGTGGAGTGTGGCATCCCTTGTCCATCGGGGTGCCATCCGAGTGAGTGTCGAGCGAAACAAACACGCTTTGTTTTCACATTTATTTTTCCCCTTGTGTGTATACAGGTCCGTGTGGGAGCGCTCCATTTAGGATTTTATGTTTTACCATGCATTCTTTTGTTTTCAGCATTTCTTTCAATAAAGCCGGTATTTTTGCATTTTTAATTCCGTGTCGGTTTGGATTGTCTATCGCAGGGTCGAAGACGTCCAGTGGGGTCCATGAAGGCAAGAGCTTCGCTGCCCCCTCCCCCCTCCCCCGCACGTATTAACTCCATCATATTTGGATTGAACGCCTCGGAGTGTTAAGCCCAATTGGTCATCTGAGATCGGTATTTATTGGCATGGACAGGATAATATATATACATATATATACTCAACATCAAAATAAACTTATCAAATCTTTAGAAGGACACTCATTGAAATCCTCCACGCAAAAATGAAAAATATTTGAACACAGAGGTAAAGTTCAGCTATCTTTACTAAACACATGTCAATAAACAAGAGTTTGCCTCAATCACAAAAAAGCAAAAAGCATAAACATCACAAGGGATGGTGCAACAAAAGTCACAGCACTGCAACACAAAGGCACGCACCTGAATACAGTCAAAACAAAATGACACAGGAATTGACACAACACTCCTAACAGTCAAAGACAGAATGACAGCAGTCCTCAATATCCCTGAGCTGTGATGTGTCCTCCCTGAGCTGTGTTGCAGGCTGTACACCTCCGACGCATGGTCTGTACCCGGGCGTCTGATGCGGTCCTGGGTAAGTCTCAGCATTTGAATGAGCATTTGCCGATGACAGTCATTGATCGCCTCGATGCAAGACGTCAACCAAGCTCATCCCATAAATGCTCAATGGGATTTAGATCAGGGGAATAAGGCATCCAAGGCATCACTTCAACCTGGAGGAAGTTGGTGGTCAGGCGAGCAGCATGGGGTCGAGCGTTGTCCTGCTGGAAAACTGCGATGTCAGGATGAGCCTGGAGAAATGGCAGCAGTTGAGGTCTCAAAACTTCATTGACATAACGCTGACTAGTGAGATTGCCTTCAATGATGACCAGAGGTGTCCTGAAACGAGTGGAAATGCTGGCCCATACCATCACACTGGGTCCCCCCCAACGATTGATCTGGTGAATACAGCATGATGCATACGTTTCCCCAGCTCTGCACCATACCCGTTGACACCCATCAACAGTACGGAGGAAAAATCTGGACTCATCGCTGAACAGGACTGCACTCCACTGTTGCTGTGTCCAGCAGTGATGCTGCAGACACCATCTTAGTCTGTTCGGCCGATGCACTGCGTTCAACACTGGACCTCTGCAAGGACGTCTTGCCACCAGGCCACGACTTCTCAAGCGCCTCCGCACAGTAGAGACAATGATGCGGTTGTTGTGGGGACCTTTTGTCACTGCAGCTGTTTGCGTCACAGGGCGGAAACGATCATGAAGATGCTGCAGCACAATCCAGCGGTCTTGGTTTGGGGTGGTTACCGTGGTCTTCCTCTTCATGGACCATCATTCACAGTTCCAGTTTCACCGTAATGCCTGGCCAGGTTGGAAATTGCAGGCTGGGAGAAACCAAGACGTTGGGCAATTGTTCGTTGGCTTACACCAGCCTCAAGCATCCCAATTGCCCTTAAACGTTGTTCAGATGTCAGGCGTGGCATCTGAATTTTCTTGTTGTTTTCCCTGTCAGAACAGCGGTGACTATAGACAGCAGTAAATGAATGTCTAACCAAGAGAACTGAAGGATTTCATTATGAGGGTCATTATATAAAGGCAAAGATCATATATATATATATATATATATATATATATATATATATATATAAAATTATATATATATTATATATATATATATTATTATATATATATTATATACACATATATATTATTATATTAAAGCGCGGCGTTACGCGCGCTGCTTGTGAGCAAGGAGGAAGCGGACAAGCGGTAACATATGAACGTCTTTATTGTAAGACTACACTGTAACACTGAACTCTTCCGGGCTGGTCGCCCGGTGTATATCCTGAGGCCACGCCTACCCCTCGGGCGTGGCCACCGCCCACTTGGTGCGTGGAATGATGTCACCACGCCAGTGGGCTTTTGTGTCCGCCACACGCGCCCCCCCAGAATTCCCGCGCACCTGGAGGGCCAGTTTGCGGGGCAGACGAATGACCCGGCCGAAGCGCCCCCTGGCGATCGGCGGCGTCTGGGGTGCAGGGATACCAGGTGGGATGCCCCTGGCTGCCCCTGGGATGGGTGCAGGACCGGGGGGCGCCGTGGCGGCGGGGCTGGGCGGTGCCGGGGGTCCGCCCGCAGGAGGGCGGCCCCGACGTGGGGGTCGGGCCACTGGCGGTGGATGGTCCACATCGAGGTGGGCCGGCTTGAGGCGGTCTACCGAAACGCGGTCAGGAGTACCGCCGATGTCCAGGGTGAAGTGCTTCGCCCCGGTCTCCAGCACGCGGAAAGGCCCGTCGTACGGGGGCCGCAGTGGTGTCCGATGGGCATCGTGGCGGACGAAGACGTACTCCGCCGTGCGAAGCTCCGGGGCGACGTGCGTCGGTGGGTGCCCGTGGCATGCCGTTGGCACCGGGGCGAACCTCTGGGCGGTCTCTTGCAGAGCGGAGCGCTGCTGTGCCGCGGACCATGGTGCCGTGGAGTCGGGGAGGAACTCGCCCGGCACCCGCAGCGGTTGCCCGAAGACCAACTCCGCCGCGGATGCGCGCAGGTCCTCCTTGGGCGCCGTCCGGAGGCCCAGCAGGACCCAGGGGAGCCTGTCGACCCAGCCGCCGTCGCGGAGGGTGGCCCGGAGCACGGCCTTCAATGAGCGGTGAAATCGCTCACACAGGCCGTTAGCCTGGGGGTGGTAGGCCGTGGTTCGGTGCAGCCGGACCCCGAGCCCCTGCGCAACCGCCCCCCAGAGCTCCGAGGTGAACTGGGGGCCGCGGTCGGATGAGATGTCTGAGGGGGCGCCGAACCGGGCGACCCAGGTGGCGATGAAAGCCTGCGCGACATCGGCCGCCGTTGTCGACGCCAAGGGCACGGCCTCCGGCCACCGGGTGGTGCGGTCCACCATGGTGAGGACGTGGGTGAAACCCCGCGAGGGGGGCAGAGGTCCCACCAGGTCCACGTGGACGTGGTCAAACCGGCGTTCCGGCACCGTGAACGGGGCCAAAGGGGCCTGGGTGTGCCGGTGCACCTTGGCGCGCTGGCACGCGAGGCATGTCCTGGCCCAGCCGCGGACGGCCTTCCGGAGGCCATGCCAGACGAACTTGTCGGCGATCAGCCTTTGGGAGGCCCTCGTGCCCGGGTGGGACAGGCCGTGGATGGCGTCAAACACCTGGCGCTGCCAGCCCGCGGGCACAATGGGGCGAGGATGCCCGAGGGAGACGTCGCACAAGAGGGCCGCGCCCGCGCCGTCGAACGGCACCTCGGTGACGCGGAGGCCCGTGACGGCGGTCCGCAAGGCCTGGACGTCGGGGTCAGCGGCCTGGTCCGCTGCCATCCGGGCATAGTCGATGCCGAGGTGGACTGCGTGGGCGACGGCCCGGGAAAGGCAATCCGCCACCGGGTTGTCCTTCCCCGCGACGTGCTGGATGTCCGTCGTGTACTCAGACACGGCCGAGAGGTGACGCTGCTGCCGGGCCGACCACGGCTCGGTGACCTTGCCCATCGCGAAGATCAGCGGCTTGTGGTCGACGAAGGCAGTGAACGCCCGGCCCTCGAGCAGATGGCGGAAGTGCCTGACCGCCAAGTGAAGTCCGAGCAACTCGCGGTCGAAGGTACTGTAACGGCGTTCGGGCGGGCGAAGCTGCCGGCTAAAGAACGCCAGCGGTTGCCAAGCTCCACGCACCCATTGCTCGTGCACCGCGCCCACCGCGTAGTCCGAGGCATCGGTGGTGAGGGCGATCGGTGCATCGGGCGCCGGGTGCGCGAGCATGGTGGCGTTAGCCAAGGCGAGCTTCGCGCCCGTGAACGCCGTGTCCATCTGCTCGGTCCAGGTAACGTCGCCTTTGCCCGGCTTACCTCGGAGAGCTTCGTGCAGGGGGCGCAGGAGCTGGGCGATACGGGGCAGGAACCGATGGTAAAAGTTCACCATGCCCAGGAACTCCTGCAGCCCTCTGATCGTGCGGGGGCGCGGAAACCCCTTCACCGCCTCCACCTTGGCCGGCAGGGGGACGGCTCCGTGCCTGGTGACACGGTGCCCCAGAAAATCGATTGTGGCGGCGCCGAACCGGCACTTTGCGGGGTTCACAATCAGGCCATGCTGGCCCAGGCGTTCGAAGAGCGTGCGGAGGTGGCGTAGGTGCTCTTCGCGGGACGCGCTGGCGACGACGATATCGTCCAGGTAGACGTAGACAAAATCCAAGTCGCGCAGGACGCTGTCCATCAGTCGCTGGAACGCCTGAGCCGCATTCTTCAGACCGAAGGGCATGCGCAGGAACTCGAAGAGTCCGAATGGCGTGATGACCGCCGTCTTCGGGACGTCCTCCGGCCTGACGGGGACCTGATGGTAGCCGCGTATGAGGTCCACCTTCGAGAAGAAGGACCTGCCCGCCAAACGGGCGGAAAAGTCCTGAATGTGGGGGACGGGGTAGCGGTCGGGAGTCGTGGCGTCATTGAGACGGCGATAGTCCCCGCACGGTCGCCATCCCCCGCCGGGCTTCGGCACGATGTGCAGCGGCGACGCCCAAGCGCTCTCTGAGCGCCGAACGATGCCGAGTCGCTCCAGGGTAGCGAACTCCGCTTTTGCCACCGCCAGCTTCGTCGGCTCGAGGCGGCGTGCCCGGGCGTAGACCGGTGGCCCGACGGTGGGGATGTGATGGGCCACCCCGTGCTTGACGGCCCCCGCCGAGAAGGTGGGCCGCGTGAGGGCCGGGAAGCCGGCGAGGAGGCGGGTGAATGCGTCCGCTGCCGGAAGCGTACAGACCAACGTGGCCGGAACCGAATCGTTCGGCAAGCCGCTTGGCAAGCCGCTCGTTGAGCTGGGCAACGCACATGCGAGCGAGCTGAACGTCTCGGCCTGGACAAGCCGTCTGCGCTTGACGTCGACCAGGAGCCCATTAGCGCACAGGAAGTCCGCGCCAAGCAGTGCCATGGGCACGTCGGCGGTGACGAACGTCCATCGGAAAACCTGCCCTCCAAACCGCAGAGAGAGGCAGCGTTTTCCGTACGTACGGATGGGCGTCCCGTTCGCGGCAAGCAGCGCGGGGCCCCCACCCGCACCCGCGGCGTGCTTGTCTGACGTGCCGGCGGGAATGACACTCACCTGTGCTCCCGTGTCGCACAGGTAACGGCGCCCGGAGAAGGTGTCCGTTATGAACAGCAGGCTGCTCGAACGGCCGGCGCTCATCGCCACAATTGAGCGCCGGCCCGGGCGTTTCCCGACCCGTTGAAGGAGCACGGCGGATGACACCGCCGAGCTTCGTGGCCGAACTTGGCGTGGAACCAGCACCAGGTGGTGGAGCTGGAGGAGCGCGGCTGGCTCCGCCAGGCCGGTGGAGTCGACGGGTTTCCCCGCGGTGGCGGTTTTCGCCGCGGCGGTGGGCGGGGCGTGGCGGCGTTCACGAGGTGCGTATCAGCATGCTGCTGAAACTCAGCGTGCTGTAGAAGATGATGCTGTGGAACAGCAGCGTCGAAGGCCGTGACGGCCACGCCAACGCTCGCCCGCGTGACCGAAGCGGCGAAGTACTTGTCCGCCTCGGCCGCCAATGCTCGGGGTTCCGTTAGCCCGGTCCCGGCCAACGCGAGGCGAACCTGCGCTGGAAGTTGGCGACGGAAAAGCGCCCGGAATAGCGAACCGGGGGCTTCGTCGCCCAACAGTGACAGCATATGGTCCATTCGGACCGACGGGCACGTCTCACCGAGCTCGGGGAGATCCAGGAGGCGGTCGGCCCGTGCGTCGTCCGTGAGGCTGAACGTGGCTAGGAGTAGCCGCTTGAGTGCCTCGTACTTGTGGCCGTCCGGTGGGTGGCGAAGGACGGACACAACTCGAGCGGCCGTGCCGGGCCCGAGGGAGGCGACGACATGGCAGTAGCGCGTGTCATCGCCGGTGAGGCGCCGAAGCTGAAATTGGGCTTCGGCTTGAACGAACCAGACTTCGGCCTGGGCCTCCCAAAATTCCGGAAGTTTGACGAAGGCGGCCATGGCGATGGCGTCGCGTGTGGAAGGATCGCTCCGGCAGATCCAACGTCGAGGGTCACCAGTAAAGCGCGGCGTTACGCGCGCTGCTTGTGAGCAAGGAGGAAGCGGACAAGCGGTAACATATGAACGTCTTTATTGTAAGACTACACTGTAACACTGAACTCTTCCGGGCTGGTCGCCCGGTGTATATCCTGAGGCCACGCCTACCCCTCGGGCGTGGCCACCGCCCACTTGGTGCGTGGAATGATGTCACCACGCCAGTGGGCTTTTGTGTCCGCCACAATATATATATATTATTATATATATATATATAATTATATATATTGTTGCGGATTTGAGAATCCTATGTTGTAAATATCACCCTCTGTAAATAGTGTAATGATCCTTGTAAATACCTCCGTTAAGTGTAAAGGTCAAAGGTCGTCCCCTTAGTTAATCCATCGCAAGCACGTAGGCCACCATATACCCTTCTAAATAGTTATTTCTTATTCTATGTAGTTTAAGGCTCTGTTTCCCACTAGTTGACCCTGCATTGCACCAAATGACATAAGATAGATCCCTCCGACACCCCCATGGCCTCTTCAAAGTGCCAGTAACTTTGGGTGGGGTTATTGGCATCATCTTCATCCCAAAACTCCATTACGCACGCGGTCAACTCGGGGGAGAAGGGCGTGGCCGGCCCATTGTCTTCAGGAGGTGGAGCCAGGAAGCCCTTGCGCCCAACCAGGACTCGGTGGGCATGGCTTGGTAAGGTGTGGTCATGGCTTGGTAGGGCGTGGCTATATAACCCGTGGGAGGAAGCCCCACGAGCAGATGACCGAGGAAGCCCCCACGAGCAGATGACCGAGGGAGCCCGAGGCGTGCAGCGACAACCAGCCCCTACCGCGTGCAACGAGAACACGTGTGCCTACCGCCGCCTTGCTCGCTTCCAGCCCGGAGAGGATCTGCTTGCTGTGCTGCCCTGCCAAACCTTCCAGCCTTGTGGTCCCACCTTCCTCTCCCTCCAGCCAATGCAATCTGCAATTCCCTATTCGTGTGAGTGAGTTTGTTCTGTCTGTATTGTCCTGGGTATAAGTAAGCTTGTATAAGTTAATATTTGCACTGTGTCTCCCTCTGCTTCTGTCTTTATTTTCGGATTTTTCCTTCTTCCTTGGTTTCTTTGGTCTTGTAAATAGTAGTAATAAATTATATTTGTTCTTCCTTACCTTCTGGTTTCCTCTCATCCGGTCACTTTAGTGATTTCTCGATTGAGTACCTGTGGCGCGATTTTGGCCAACGTTCAGAATCGGGTTTAGTAATTGCTAATGGTTCGAGCCGCGGCTGCTAATCCACTCGGCAAATAACATCTTGTCCGCGGTCTCGAACGAGGTTGCTCACCTGCCTCTCTGGAGGGAGCTGGGCAGCTTCAGGACTCACGTCGGTCAGTCGCAGACAAGGGGATTAATCCCCCCTTGGTAAGGGGAAAAAGGGCCGATGGTGAGATCCGCAACAATATATATATATACAGTATATATATATATATATATATATATGTTATATATTATATATATATGTTATATATATATATATATATATATATGTATATATATATATATATATATATATATATATATATATATATATATATATATATATATATATATATATATATATATATATACGTATATTTATCTATATTATAATAGCCGTAGATGATTCTGTCTGTCTGTCTGTCTATCTGTTGGGTGTCTGTCCGGGGTGTGGCTTACTCGGTTTGCAGAGTAGCTCCACCCATAGCTCCACCCATTCTGGGAGTGGCTATAAACAAATATCCACCATTTTATTAACTCGCATAGCTTTGAGTCCTGTTTTGTAGGCCCGTGGTGTCTTGCTCTCCCCCAGTTTTATTTCAAATCAAATTCGATAAATCATTTCATTTTTCACAGTCGCTAACATAGTTTTAGACTCGGTTGAAAAAAAACGGGAAGAAAATCCGATGAAAGTTGCCGTTTATAGAACGAAATGAATTCTCAAAGGCCTGTAACTTCAAGGCCATTGAGTCTCTCTCACGCCTTTATCTCCAATCTAACTCACCATATGATTTCATTTTTATCGATGGTTTTACTTTTAGACTCGGTGTCAGCAATAATTGAGAACAATCCACACACGCGGGAAAATGCAGATATATTTTTTAAAATCGCGTCATGGTGTATCATACACCGCCCAACATGACACCGCCGGCAATGTGTCGATATATGTTAAAATTTTGCTTTTGCTTTTCCGTTATGATATATTACTATTTCGTTTGATGATAGTCGTCACAAAAACGTCAACAATGATGCCGACATATATTTCTTCGTTTTTATTTCATTCAACATATTAGCCGGAAGTAAAATATGTTTCAGGAAATTACCGAGATATTTCTTCGTTTTTTTTATTAGTTATGTGCGCATACACTTTAAATAGGTTTATTTGAAATCTTTAATTTTCCACAAACATTCCACACACGCGGGAAAATGCAGAGATATATTTTTTAAAATCGCGTCATGGTGTATCATACACCGCCCAACATGACACCGACGGCAATGTGTCGATATCTATTTTAAATTCGATATATCATTTCATTTTTCACAGTCGCTAACATAGTTTTAGACTCGGTTGAAAAAAAACGAGAAGAAAATCCGATGAAAGTTGCCGTTTATAGAACGAAATGAATTCTCAAATGCCTGTAACTTCAAGGCCATTGAGTCTCTCTCACGCCTTTATCTCCAATCTAACTCACCATATGATTTCATTTTTATCGATGGTTTTAGAGTCGGTGTCAGCAATAATTGAGAACATTCCACACACGCGGGAAAATGCAGATATATTTTTTAAAATCGCGTCATGGTGTATCATACACCGCCTAACATGACACCGACGGCAACGTGTCGATACATATTAAAAATTCGATATATCATTTCATTTTTCACAGTCGCTAACATAGTTTTCGACTCGGTTGAAAAAAAACGGGAAGGAAATCCAATGAAAGTTGCCGTTTATAGAACGAAATGAATTCTCAAACGCCTGTAACTTCAACTTCAAGGCCATTGAGTCTCTCTCACGCCTTTATCTCCAATCTAACTCACCATATGATTTCATTTTTATCGATGGTTTTGGACTCGGTGTCAGCAATAATTGAGAACATTCCACACACGTGGGAAAATGCAGAGATATATTTTTAAAAATCGCGTCATGGTGTATCATACACCGCCCAACATGACACCGACGGCAACGTGTCGATATATATTAAAAATTCGCTTTTGCTTTTCCGTTAAGATATATTACTTTTTCGTTTGATGACAGTCGTCACAAAAACGTCAACAATGATGCCGACATATATTTCTTCGTTTTTATTTAATTCAACATTATTAGCCGGAAGTAAAATATGTTTCAGGAAATTACCGAGAGATATTTCTTCGTTTTTTAAAATTAGTTATGTGCGAATACACTTTAAATAGGTTTATTTGAAATCTTTAATTTTCCACAATATAATTTACTTGCCATTTATCATTTGATGATTACGAGACAAATTCCTCTTGAGGATCGTGACAATTCATGCGCTGCGTGGAAACTTCTATTTCCAAAATGAATGAGACGATCGATGAAGAACGCAGACTTGAACAGGATGCAGCAAGAAAACGAATGAGACGGGCGAACGAGTCCATCGACGAACGTCAATGCAAACTTGCGGGGTCACCCGTGGGAATCCCACGGGCATGGATGTGTGTGACATTTCGACATATTGAGTTAGATGCTGCACATTCATTTTTACAAAATGGTTACTGGCAAGTCATCAGATCCAGAAATGGTGTAAAAACCACCGTTTAGAGGCCATTTTTCCCCGCAAAGCGGGGGTTGGCCTTTTCGGGGACCGTGGTAGTTGTTGTTTTTTTGTCCCCTTTTTGAAGCAATGTTTTACGGCCGGATGCCCTTCCTGACGCCAACCCTTTTTGCCGCCTTCAACGACAAACAGAATTACCAGTGAACTGGTACTCAATTAGCCGACCTCGGAAGGATGACAGGCTGAGTCAACCCCCCTGGCATTAATTCGGCGATCGACCGAGATTCGAACCCAGGATCCTAAGCCGGCACCCTAGCCGCTAGCCCAACACCAGAAATGGTGTCATGAACACAATTTATTTACGCACAAGAACAAAAGCAAGACGGGCCGATTTCCGATTCCGACGGGCCGACGGGCGAGATGGGCCGATTTCCGATTCCGACGGGCCGATTTGGAGCAAGAAAAAGAACGAGACGGGAGAAAAAGGAGAGAAACGAGACGGGGAAAGCCGATTGGAGAGGCGAGTGAGGCGCGATTGGAGAGGAGTGTGAGGCGCGATTGGAGAGGAGTGTGAGGCACGATTGGAGAGGAGTGTGAGGCGCGATTGGAGAGGAGTTTGAGGCACGATTGGAGAGGAGTGATTGGAGGGGAGTGTGAGGCACGATTGGAGAGGAGTGTGAGGCACGATTGGAGAGGAGTGTGAGGCGCGATTGGAGAGGAGTGTGAGGCGCGATTGGAGAGGAGTGTGAGGCGCGATTGGAGAGGAGTGTGAGGCGCGATTGGAGAGGCGTGTGAAGGATTGCAGAGGAGAGGAGTGTGAGGGATTGGAGAGGTGAGGGATTGGAAAGGAGAGGGATGTGAGGGTTTGGAGAGGAGAGGAGTGCTAGGTGGAGAGAGGAGAGTGTCAGGTGGAGACAGGAGAGTGTCAGGTGGAGACAGGAGAGTGTCAGGTGGAGAGGAGTGAGGGGTCACATATTATGTGAAATAACTAAATTCACACCATTTCTGGATCTGATGACTTGCCAGTAACCATTTTGTAAAAATGAATGTGCAGCATATAACTCAATATGTCGAAATGTCACACACATCCATGCCCGTGGGATTCCCACGGGTGACCCCGCTAGTATATATATATACTGTATATATCTATCTACATATATATATATATATATATATATATATACAGTATATATATATATATATATATATATATATATATATATATATATATATATATATATATATATATATATATATATATTATATATATATATACAGACTTGGCATTTAATATGGATTTTTTTTTTTCTTGACTTGGGTTTACTTTCTTAACTCAGAATATCAATCTGGTGAGTTTCTTTTACACTTTGGTGATTTATTTGTTAAAAGAACCATGTCACTGATTGTCTGTCACAGCAAGAAGTCAACAACAGGATTATATCACAGGTGGCGTGGCAAAATGTACGGACAGGTGCAGTTGATGATTGGCTTCACAGTCGGGTATACAAGGGTTGTTGCGTTCTGTATTAGTGGAAAACAACTGCTGCACGTCTCCAAAAGTTATTGCCGCTTCCTCTGGAGATGGTCCGTCAACTCGACAATGCTGTTTGTCATGGAGTGGTGGCTTTACGAAATTACGGCATGAAACAGCGTGCTATTGCTCGGCAGTATGGCATCACTCAAGGTCAGGTGTCAAAGATCCTGAAACGAAATGCTCAGAGGGGTGTCCCTTCTCCAATACCGAGGCCAGGACGTCCCCGCAGAACCACAAGGAGGGATGATCGCCAGCTGCACCGGTTAGTCCACAATGGTCGTACCAAGTCAGCTAATCGGCTTAGGGCTGAGTGGCAGCAACTGACAAATGTGCCTGTATCCAGAAGGCTAGTCAACCAACGACTGGTTCAAGCAGGCTATCGTGCTAGGCATCCCCTGAGAACGCCATGCCTGACCAGACAACACCGCCAGCGCCGATTGCAGTGGGCCAGAGGGCACCGTCAATGGCAGCCAGGACACTGGAATCACGTGATCTTCAGTGACGAGTCTAGATTTCTGGTCTATCGTCAAGATGGCCGTGTCCGAGTGCGCAGACAAGTGCATGAAGCCTACAACAAAGATTGTATAGTGCCAAGAGTCCAAGCTGAAGGTGGTGGGGTGACCGTTTTGGCTGCTTTTCATGCAAGGGGCAAAACTGACCTGGTTGTTCTGAATGGAAACCTGAACCAGTTCAAGTACAGGGCCATTCTGGAAGAAACATTGCTTCCATTTGCTCGTGCAGCCTTTCGAGGAAACTGTCTTCCAAGATGACAATGCACGGCCTCATCGTGCTCGCATGATCCAACACTTTCTTGCTGACCGTGGTGTAGAGCATATGGAGTGGCCTGCCATGTCCCCGGATATGAATCCGATAGAGAACCTGTGGGCAGAATTAACGCATCAAATCGACCACTTGGACCAGCAGCCGACCTCTGTGCGTGAATTGCAGCAGGCTATTGTCACTGCATGGCAAGCGATTCCTGTCCAAACCTTGGCAAATCTCGTGAACAGCATGCTTCAACATGTACGTGCTCCCCCTGAATGCTCGTGGGGGCTACATGAAGTACTGAACTGTAATTTTACCGTCCGTAATCCCAGTCGTAATTTAACTTTTGTTTTTGTTAGAAAAAAAATTGGCTAATGTGCAAAATAAAGAGATACTTCTGGAAAACGTACAGAAGTTTAACACAGTACTGTCCATGAATTGAGTTCGATATCAGTTTACATCACTTTCAAGGATCAATTTATTTGTTTCGAAATGTCAAATGTGGTTTTTGTTTCTTTTAAAGGTCACATTACAAAATCTAGAATAATTTCAACATAATTCCAATGAACTTTTGGTTCTCAGTCATCTTGAAAAGTAAGTTCACCCCCACAAAAAAAATATGCCATATTAAATGCCAAGTCTGTATATATATAACATATATAACATATATATTATATATATATATATATGTTATATATATATATATATATATATATATATATATATATATATATATATATATATATATATATATATATATATATATATATATATATATATATATATATATTGTTGCGGATATGGGATTTGGCCTCCATCCATATCCGCTTGTAAATATTCCCCTATTTCCCCAATACTCCCCAACTATCCCCAATCCCCCATTCCCCAGTCCCATTGTCTGTAAACAACACTCTGTAGAACCGACCTTCCCCTTTTTCCCCCATTAAATGTCGTGCCCAGGTTCACCGCATCTCACGTAGACAACTATAGGACATCTTGCTAGTTATTCTTAGTCTATGTCAGTTAAGGACTCGTTTCCATTAATTCTGACTCTTCGTTGCACCAGAATGTGATTGTATGGCACCAGTAGTAAGTTTAGGACCTCCCCATACCTCCTCCCATCTTCCTCATGAAACTACAACAACAACAACAACTACAACAACAGCGCGCGGGGAGTGTGCGTCCTCACTCCGGCTTGGTTAGCCGCCATTGCCCATGTGCTCGACGGGGTTACCAAATAGGGGCTCCCTGTCAGCTCCTCGTCAAGGGCGGAGCCCGGTAACCCCCCGCACCCAATAAGAAGCGGCGGGCCGATTCCATCTGGGGCGGAGCTAACGAGCCGAGGGCGTGTCACTCCCCGCTGGATATACGCAGCCACTTACCGGACGTGACGTCAGATGCGCCCCCAGCTTGAAGAGAACCAGACGCCACCCCCAGCGCGACGATACCTCCCTGCATCTTTTGGACCGTGCTATCCTGTCCCTGAGCCAAGGTGCACCTTGTGCTGTCCATCGACTACCTGCCCTTCCTTGCCATCAATCCCTGTGTGAGTCAGTCTTGTCCTGTTTATCTGTGGTCTGTCGGGGCTACTATAAGACCGTGATTAAGTGCCCACCTTCCTATGCTGTACCTCTTGTCCTTGTAATCTCAACGTTCTGCATACAAATATTATAACCTCCTCCGGAGGTCTTGAGAACTGTACCCCTGGTGTCGTGTCATTTAAGTTTAACCCAGCCGTTGTGTCCTTTCCTTAATTGATTTAGCATAGCGCGATTTGGCCAACGTTCGAGTGGAATCGGGTAAACTGTGCAGACGCGGTCATACCAAACCGCTCGGTAAACTAACATCCAAAACCGCGTCTGTAACAATATATATATATATATATATATATATATATATATATATATATATATGCGCTCGCACAGGCCATTGGCCTGGGGGTGGTAGGCCGTGGTGCGGTGCAGCTGGACGCCGAGCCCCCGCGCTACCGCCCCCCAGAGCTCCGAGGTGAACTGGGGGCCGCGGTCGGACAAGATGTCCGAGGGGGCGCCAAACCGGGCAACCCAAGTGGTGATGAACGCTTGCGTGACGTCCGCCGCCGTCGTTGCTGCCAAAGGCACGGCCTCCGGCCACCGGGTGGTGCGGTCCACCATGGTGAGGACGTGGGTGAAACCCCGCGAGGGGGGCAGAGGTCCCACCAAGTCCACATGAACGTGGTCGAACCGATGTTCGGGCACAGTAAACGGGGCCAGCGGGGCCTGGGTGTGGCGGTGAACCTTTGCGCGCTGGCACGCGAGGCACGTCCTGGCCCAATCGCGGACGGCCTTCCGGAGGCCATGCCAGACGAACTTGTCGGCGACCAGCTTCTGGGAGGCCTTCGTGCCCGGGTGGGACAGGCCGTGGATAGCGTCAAAAACCCGGCGCTGCCAGTCAGCGGGCACGATAGGGCGAGGCCGGCCGAGGGAGACGTCGCACAAGAGGGCCACGCCCACGCCATCGAACGGTACCTCGGTGACGCGGAGGCCCGTGACGGCGGTCCGAAAAGCCTGGACAGCGGGGTCGGCGGACTGGTCCGCCACCATCCGGGCATAGTCGATCCCGAGGTGGACCGCGTGGGCGACGGACCGGGAAAGGCAATCCGCCACTGGGTTGTCCTTCCCCGCGACGTGCCGGATGTCCGTCGTGTACTCGGACACGGCCGAGAGGTGACGCTGCTGCCGGGCCGACCACGGCTCGGCGACCTTGGCCATCGCGAAGACCAGGGGCTTGTGGTCGACAAAGGCCGCGAACGGGCGGCTCTCGAGCAGATGGCAGAAGTGACGGACCACCAGGTGGAGCCCGAGCAGCTCGCGGTTGAAGGTACTGTACCGCCGTTAGTGTGGGCGGAGCTGCCGGCTAAAAAACGCCAGTGGCTGCCAAGCTCCCTTCACCCATTGCTCGTGCACCGCGCCCACCGCGTAGTCCGACGCGTCGGTGGTGAGGGCGATCGGTGCATCGGGCGCCGGGTGCGCGAGCATGGTGGCGTTAGCCAAGGCGAGCTTCGCGCCCGCGAACTCCGCGTCCATCGGCTCGGTCCAGGCAACGTCGCCTTTGCCCGGCTTCCCCCGGAGGGCCTCGTGCAGGGGGCGCAGGAGATGGGCGATGCGGGACAGGAAACGGTGATAAAAGTTCACCATGCCCAGGAACTCCTGGAGCCCCTTGATCGTGCGGGAGCGCGGAAAACCCCTGACCGCCTCCACCTTGGCCGGTAAGGGGATGGCCCCATGCCTAGTGACGCGGTGCCCCAAAACGTCGATTTCGGTGACGCCGAACCGGCACTTGGCGGGGTTGATGATCAGGCCATGCCGGCCCAGGTGTTCGAAGAGCGTGCGGAGATGGCGGAGGTGCTCCTCACGGGACGTGCTTGCGACGAGGATGTCGTCCAGGTAGACGTACACGAAGTCCAAGTCGCGCAAGACGCTGTCCATAAGCGGCTGGAACGCCTGGGCCGCATTCTTCAACCCGAAGGGCATCCGCAGAAACTCGAAGAGGCCGAATGGTGTGACGACGGCCGTCTTCGGTATGTCCTCCGGCCTGACGGGGACCTGGTGGTATCCGCGGATGAGGTCCACCTTGGAGAAGAGGGACATTTTCGCCAACCGGGTGGAAAAGTCCTGGATGTGAGGGACCGGGTAGCGGTCGGGGATGGTAGCATCGTTGAGGTGGCGGTAGTCTCCGCACGGCTGCCACCCGCCGCCGGGCTTGGGCACAATGTGCAGCGGCGATGCCCATGCGCTGTTGGAGCGCCGGACGATGCCCAGTCGCTCCAGCATTGTGAACACCTCCTGCACCACGGCGAGCTTCGCCGGGTCGAGGCGGCACGCCCGGGCGTAGACCGGTGGCCCGACGGTGGGGATGTGATGCTCCACCCCGTGCTTGACGGCCACCGCCGAGAAGGTGGGCCGCGTGAGGGCCGGGAAACTGGCGAGGAGGCGGGTGAACTCGTCCGCTGCCGGAAGCGTGCAGACCAACCTCGCCGGGACTGAACCGCTCAGCAAGCCGCTTGGCGAGCTGCTCGGTGAGCCGCCCAGGGAGCTGCTCAACGAACTGCTCAGCGTGCAAGCAAGCGAGCTGAAGGTTTCGGCTTGGACAAGGAGTCTGTGCCTCACGTCCACCAGCAGCCCATGCGCACAGAGGAAGTCCGCTCCGAGTAGGCCCATGGGGACACTAGCGGTAACGAACGTCCACTGAAAGCGCTGCCCCCCGAACCGCAGCGAGAGACAACGCTTCCCGAACATGCGGATGGGCGTGCCGTTGGCGGCAAGCAAAGCGGGGCCCCGGCCCTCTGCTTGCTTGTCAGACGCGGAGGCAGGGAGGACGCTCACCTGCGCTCCCGTGTCGCACAGGAAGCGACGACCCGAGGAGGTGTCTGTTATGAGCAGAAGGCTGCTAGTATGGCCGACGCTCATGGCAGGAAGCAAGCGCCGGCCTGGCCGTTTCCCGACCTGCCAAAAGTACAAGGCGGGTGGCAGGACCTGGCCTTGTGGCCGAACCTGTATGGAACTGGCACCAGGTCTGGCCCGGTGGTGGTTGTCGCGCCGGTTGTGACGACGGTGGTGGGCGGGGCGTGGCGGTGGCCACGCGCGGATCCGCCAAACCTGCGCCATTTTCGGGAGGATCCGAACGCCATGCCACGTGGCGAACCGAACCACTCGCGCCGTGCGCGGCGCCGGGATCCACGACGGCCGTGCTATATGCCGGCCGTGCGTCGTGGGCCGCGAAAAACTTGTCCGCCTCCCTGGCCAGGGCGCACGGTTCTGTAATGGTTGAACCGGCCAGCGCGAGCCGTACCTGTACAGGTAGCTGGCGGATGAAGAGAGCACGGAAAAGGAAATCCGCGTGGCCGTCGCCGAGCAGGTACAGCATGTAATCCATGCGGGCGGACGGTCGTGTGTCGCCGAGGACGGGAAGGTCCAAAAGACGGTCAGCGCGGTCGGCCTCTGTGAGGCCAAACGTGTCGAGGAGAAGTCACTTGAGCGCCGCGTGCTTGCTCTCGTCCGGCGGGTGCCAGAGGAAGGACACGACTCGGGCGGCCGTGCCGGATCCAAGGGCAGCGACCACGTAAAAGTACCTCGTGTCGTCCGCCGTGACGCCCCGGAGCTGGAATTGGGCCTTGGCCTGTAGAAACCAGGTGTCGGCCTGCGCTTCCCAGAACTCCGGTAGCTTGATCGCGACAGCGTTGGTGGCCATAGCGCGTTCGGGGAACAGCAACGGCTGAACCAGTCGGAGGTCACCAGTGTGGTGCTGGGCACACACGTTAAACAAAGGTAGGCCACAACGCTTTGGGTTAACTCGAGCTCTTTATTCGTTGCTCACTCATCAGCACTGCCGTGCTCGTGGCTGCGAGCCCACGTGTATATCTGGAGGCCACGCCTCACCTGGGGCGTGGCCGACACCCACTGGTGTGCGGAATTATGTCACTGCGCCAGCGAGCCATCGTGTCCGCCCCAAAAGTATGTTTGTTTGTTTGTTTGTCCTCTTATAACTCGAGAACTACTCATCGCAGAGCAAAACCAAAGGCATATTCGGAATCAGTACGTCTCAGAGCAACTAGAGCACACCTTAAAATTAAAAAAACTTCGCGTTTTAAAATTATGACGTCATCAGCGTATTTCGGAACATTAATTTTTTAGCTTCATATTCGGAATCAGTACGTCCCAGAGAAACTTCGTAACGTTAATTTTTCAACTTCATCCGATTAACATGGGACCAAACTGCATGTGACAGAGAGTGAAACATTTATTTGACGACAATGACTTCCGACT
Source organism: Myxine glutinosa (assembly GCF_964187855.1). NCBI lineage: Eukaryota > Metazoa > Chordata > Myxini > Myxiniformes > Myxinidae > Myxine > Myxine glutinosa. Next base: position 80,417,761 of record NC_136274.1, on the reverse strand, counting down.
TCCGGGTTCGGAATGCGGGACCAATGCCATTTGACAGGGAATAAAAAATAAATGCGACATTCAATTGACGACAATGACTTCCGACTTGACTCCCCCCTCCCCCTCCCCTCTCCCTCCACCCTACCCCCTCCCCCTCCACCCTACCCCCTCCCCTCCCCCTCCCCTCCACCCTACCCCCTCCCCCTCCATCCTACCCCCTCCCCTCCCCCCTCCCCCTCCCCTCCACCATCCCCCTCCCCCTCCCATCCCTCCCCCTCTTCTCCTCTCTCCCCCCTCTTCTCCCCCTTCTCCCCTCCCCCCCGTTCCCCTCCCCTCCCCCCCTCCCCTCCCCCGCCCGGCAATGCCGGGTACTTCTGCTAGTGTATATATATATATATATATATATATATATGTTAAAAATAGAGAACACCCCAAGGGCTCTCCGAGAGGTGGGGCGAAAGATGGGCCAAAACGGACAGATAAAACGGATAAAGACCCCCATACTGATGTTGACAAACGAGAACGGATTGTGGATGCAAGTCTGGTAAGGTGTCAGTGTGGACGTGAGTTCGGATCCATCAGAGGGTTGAGGATCCATCAGGCCAGGAAAGGGTGTGGGAGTGATCGTGTGGGAGATGTATTTCTATGGGGTGATGGTGTGCATGTGGAGGCAGGGCAGGTTCGAGAGAAGTGTGGGTGTGGACGTGAGTTTGAGTCGGTGAGAGGATTGCATATCCATCAGAGTCGAATGGGGTGTGTGCGTAAGGTGGGTGAGGAGGAGGTACAGCAACGCAGTGCCTTTGAAAAGGGGACACGTAAGATGGCCGGGAGAAACAGCCAGGTAGCAAGCCACAGTGTTGTATGTCCTGGGGTTGTACTTCAGCAGGGAAAGGATGTGAGGAGGAGAGTGAAATGGCCAGGTATGGGAGAAAGGGAAGTATGGGAGAGAATGGATGGAGTGATGTGTGGGGCGCTTCAGAAAGGAAGGGTGGAAGATAGATTGAGAAAGATGAATGAGATTGTGTTTGAGTATGCATGTGTCACGTTTGGAGTGAAAGAGTGTGTGGAGAGGGGTAAGAAGGAGGCATGTTTGAGCAGGAGGCAGAGGGAGATCCATGAGTTGAGAATGGAGTTGAGGAGTTTGAATGGAAGACGGAAGAGGGCTGTGGAAGGGGAGAGGAATGGGCTTGAGGTGTTGACGAAGCAGGTGAGGATGAGGTTGGTGAAGTTGAAGAGAGTGGAAAGGATGAAGACGCGAAGAAAGGAGAGGCAGAGGAAGAGAAAGAGGTTCTTTGAGAAGCCTTTTCAGTTTATGAAGGATCTGTTGGAGCCATCTCGATTTGGTGTACTGAAGGTACCAAAGGAAGAGTTGGAAGGTCACCTGCGTGTCACGTATGCAGACACAAGGAGGAACGAAGTGGTGGAGGACATCGAAGGATTGGTGAGACCGACAGAGCCAGGTGTTCCATTTGATTTGTCAGAGCCAAAGATGTCTGAGATTGAGGCAGTTTTGAGGAAGGCACGGGCGGCATCGGCTCCAGGACCAAGTGGAGTGCCATACAAGGTGTTTAAGAGTTGTGAAGGCATCAGGCAGTATCTGTGGAAGGCTTTGAAGGTGGTATGGAGGCAAGGAGTGGTGCCCAGTCAATGGACTAGGGCGAAAGGAGTTTATATTCCAAAGCAGGAGGAGGCTGTGACACGGGAGCAGTTTAGACCAATATCATTGCTCGATGTAGATGGGAAGATATTGATGAGTGTCTTTGCGGCACGGCTCTCAGGCTTCATCAGAGGGAATGGTTTTGTGGATGGTTCTGTGCAGAAGGCAGGAATACCAGGATCACCAGGATGCATTGAACACTCGGCAATGGTCTGGCAAGTGTTACAGGAGGCAAAGAGGCAAAGGAAGGATGTGGCGGTGGTATGGCTGGATTTGGAGAATGCATATGGGTCAGTGCCGCATGCCTTGATCAGGTATGCCATGGATTTCTTTTGGGTGCCACGGAGATTTAGGGATTTTTTGATGGCATATTATGATCAGTTTTGGATGCGGTTTGCGACACAGTCCTATGTAACAGAGTGGCAGAAGTTGGAACTGGGGATCCCGATGGGATGTACCATCTCCCCGATTATGTTTGTGCTGGTTATGGAGTTAATGATACATGCGGTGAGTGGACATGGGAAAGAAGTGGAGCTAGCCCCTGGTCAGAGGTTGCCAGCAATGTTTGCTTTCATGGATGACCCGACAGTTGTCCAACAGTCCGCTGATGCAGCAGTAGAGCTGAGGTACTGGGACGACTGGAAAGGTTGATGCGGTGGGCAAGAATGGGATTTAAAGCAAGAAAGCCGAGGAGTGTGGTAGTGAGACGAGGAGTGGTGGATAACATGCACAGGTTTGAGCTGGGAGGGGAGGTGGTTCCATCATTGGTGGAGGCCCCTGTGAAGAGTTTGGGAAGATGGTATACAGTGGAGTTGAATGATGTGGGAAGAGTGGAGGAGGTCAGAAACAAGCTTTTGAGAGGTTTGAAGAGGATTGATGGATGTGGTTTGCCAGGTAAGTTGAAGGTATGGTGTTTGAAGTTTGGGTTGATGCCACGAGTATTGTGGCCATTGATGATGTATGATATTGCAATTGGGCATGTAGAGAGGATGGAGGTTGTGGTGAGAGTGGGTTTGTGAGGAGGTGGTTGGGAGTGCCACGCTGTTTGACGAACATTGCCTTTTATGGTCAGGGTGGAGATTTGGAGGATGGAGCCAATATTGTTGAATTTCCTGTTGCGGGCAACGTATGATGTGCTTCCGTCACCAGTAAACTTGAGATTGTGGGGGTTGTTGCAGGAGGAGAGATGTTATTTGTGTGGAGGCGTGGGAACGGTACAGCATGCACTGAGTGCATGCTCAGTAGCATTGGCAGCAGGAAGATACAGGTGGCGACATGATCAGATGCTGGCGATGGTGGTGCAGATGGTGCAACAAGAGGTGCTGATATCGAGAGAGAGAAGAGTGGAAAAGGAGACTGATGGGGGAGAGGTGTGGTTTGTCAAAGAGGGCCAAGTGGTAAGAGGTGGAAAGAGGAGGAGGTGGAAAGCAAGAGGGCTGTCAGATGCTTGTGATTGGCAGGTGGTGGCAGACCTAAAGCCACAATTGGTATTCCCAGAGGAGATCTGTGTGACAAGGTTGCGGCCTGACATTGTCATTTGGTCAAGTGCAACAAGACAGGTCATCTTTGGGGAGTTGTCGGTACCTTGGGAAGAGAACATGGAGGAGGTGCACGAGAGGAAGAGAGGAAAGTACAGTGAGCTGGAGGCAGAGTGCCGGGAGAAGGGTTGGCGAGTTTCGTGTCAGCCATTTGAGGTGGGGTGTAGAGGGTATATTGGCAATTCCTTTTCTGCATTTCTTGCTAGGCTTGGAGTGTGTGGGACAGAAAGGAGGATGTGTGACAAGGTGGCCCAGGTTGCCTTGAAATGCTCATTTTGGATATGGAGGAAGTTTATGGAGACACGTCGAACGGTGTAGGTTGGTTGTGTTTTTTTTTGTTTGTTTGTTTTTTTGTTACGATTATTATTTCTTATTTTGTGTATATGAGTGAGTGGGTGAGGGTGTGTGTTTTTGCATGAATTAATTTTTGCATGAGTGTGTGTTTTTGTGTGTGGAGTGGTGTATGATGTAAGGGTAGGTGGTTGGTTGGTAGGTTGGTGTTGTGTGTGTATGTGTGTGTATGGGTGTGTATGTGTGTGTATGAATGATCTGGTGTGTTTTGTTGGTGAGTGGTGAAGGGTATAAAGGTGGGTGTTTGAGTGTTCCACCATGTTTGTTTGGTGCTGTGGATTATGGATGTGGAGGTGTTGTTGTTGTTCGCACTGGCTGGGGGTGGGGGTATGTACGCATCCAGGTGCAGTTGCTGCATGTGGATGTGTATGTGCCCCTGCTGGCCCACATTAGCTGACCGTATCGAGGTTGAAGGGCCGAAACGGGATGATGCTGAGGACCTCGACTGAGGACCTGGTCAGTGCGGCACACTTGTGACCAGGTGTGTTTTGAACTTATATATATATATATATATATATATATATATATACGTATGTACACATATATATATATATATATATACACACACACACAGACACACACAGAGATACACACACACACACACACACACACACACACACACACACACACACACACACACACACACACACACACACACACACACACACACACACACACACACACACACACACACACACATATTATGTAGAGCACTGTATCCTTTTTCAACATGTCATCTATGTTACCTCTGTGTGAATTCTGGCTTGTGATGATGATCATTTGTGAAGATGTATGTGTTAGATCCAACACCTTGTTAACAAGAACCTTACAGGTCAAGATTGTGATGGTCATGAGTCATGACAGACCAAATTTGAAAAAGAAAATCGGCGAATTGGGACATGGTACTTTTACAGGTACATGAAAAATAAATGGAAAGGAAATTTATTTGAGCCCCAGAAAGAGTTTGATTTGTTTCCTCATAAATAGTTGTGGCAATGATGACATTATATGTGGTATAATATCCTTAGCTCCAGAAAGGATATATGTTCATCTACCTGAAAAGATTGCAGGTTTTAACGACAATCTGCGTGGTTCTCCAACAGTCATGGCCTTTCGTGACCCCAATGGTACAGCCCTTGGAGAAGGTGCGGGTCTGTTGCTCTTCTTGTCTGTCCCAAGGAGGGGAAATAATAAATGAAATTAGAAATTTCAATGGGGTACCAATGGTCCCCTAATAAAAGGATTCGGGAGAAACATGTGGACAATGATGATTCCGCACCTGAACTTGAAGTCACACAATTTCTGACCTTGAATGTCATGGGGATGCCATATTGGCATTTCCTAGCAAACAGAACTGGTGAGGTAGTTTGGTATTTTCGAGTCCTAGCAAAAGGACGAGGACAAAAAGACAAAAGAAACCTAGCAAACAATAATCTGGTATTTTCGCTGGGGTTACCGGCACACAATCACCGACTCTTTTTGAAAGGTACCATGAAATGTTTAAGACATGAAGATAGGACATCCGGTTAACATCCCTCTGAAGAAGGATCGGATTATGCAATGCCCTACCTGCGAAGCACCAAGGTGAAAGTTTAGAGTCAGGTCATATCAATGACATTGTTTAAGTCCTAAATTTTGCAATGTCACTTTGTCCTCTTTTTTTAAATGTGATTATTTCAACATCGTCTTTAAGGCCATTTACATGATTGCATCTGAAGACAATGCATAACAACAACAACAACAACAACAACAACAACATGCATTTTAAGGCCATTTTCCCTGCTAGAGCGGGGGTTAGCCTTGCGGTCCCCAAGACAATCTTCTCCATTTTGCCCTTCTTCTTCTCCACCCATTTCTGAAGACAATGCATAAACATTTCCCTATTATCTTGCTGGAGAGAATGTACATTTTTAGGCTTTCCCGATATATAAAAGGTTCATTTTGACAATGTTTGGCCAAAATATGGGAGGTTGGGGGCATCATGTCCTGGGAACGAAAGCGGGGACATGGATTTGCAATCTTTTGAAATAGTCCTTTGTAAATATGCCAACTTTATACTTCCCTTGAAAACAATTTGAGTGGTTTCTCATGCAAGCAGAAAATGTTCAAGATGATTCAGAAAGCGGGAAGTTTCAATAAAGCAACCCCACAAACCTCACTTGTCCCTAGTTTGTAGAAACCAGGGAATGTGTCATGTCTGACTTTCATCGAGCTAAAAACAGATGTTCATGGTTCTGATAGTAATCCTGTAATCCTGAAATATTGTTGTAACTATTTTTGCGTCGTAACATCAACCGTCAGGTAGAGTGACACACACATCACCTTCATTGGTTGCAATGTTTGGTGGAAGCGAAATCAAAGATGTACGTTTAGTCTTACTTGTTGCAACATTTAGGCAGCTGAGGAAATCGTTAACCATCTTTCCTGTGGAGCTTTACTCAAAATCCGTTCTATTTCATCAGGATTTACATTTCTCCATGTATGACTTGCGGACTTCCTCTCCTGTCGCAGTCAACGTGTGGCTCTCATGAGAATTCTCTCATTACCCCTTCCTGTTCAGGCTGGAGCTCCCCAAGGCAGTGTTCTGGGCCCTGTGCTTTTTCTGGTCTTCATCAATGATCTCTCTGGCTCTCTTGAAAATCCTCTCTATCTCTTTGCTGACGACTCCATTCTCTGTCGCTCCATTCCACATCCCTCAGATCGGCAGTCAGCAGCCTCCTCACTCTCTGCAGACCTGGACAAAATCACAGACTGGTCAAACAAGTGGAACATGTCTTTCAATCCTGATAAATCTCACACTCTTACGATGTCTCTCCGAAAAGACCGACTGGAAAACCCTCCCATCTACTTTCTCAAATGTCATCTCCAAGAAGTTCTGTCATTCAAGCTTTTGGGTCTCGCTATCTGCCATGATCTTTTGTAGGAAAACCACATTTCCAAGCTGGTCTCCAAAGCCAGTCGCCGACTGGGCATCCGCCGTCGTGCGAAGTCCTTCCTTGGCACACCTGAGCTCCTCATCACATACAAGGCTTTCATCCGCAGCTCAATGGAATACTGTGCTCCCCTCTGGGCCGGTGCTCCTGCCTCACACCTGGCTCGGCTTCACGCTGTTGAAACCAAAGCTTTCAGAATTATTGGAATCTCCCGCGATGAAGCTAACTCCGAGGGCCTTTCACTCACTCACCGCAGGCAGCTTGGTGGTCTTTCTGTCTTCTACCGACTCCTCTCCGGCCTTGCCCCCCCCAGCTCTCTCTGTGCTCTGTCCCCCAAATATTCCTACAGGTCGCACAAGATCTGCCAGCAACCCTCTGTTGGTTAAACCGCCAAAATCAAGACTCTCTGCTCACCTTCACTCCTTCATTCCTCTTTTCTCCCGCCTCTGGAACAAACTCCCTCACTGTCTTCAATCCCACTCCTCCCTCCAGGTCTTCAAAACAGCTGGTCACCACCATGTCTTATCTTCCCCCATCCAAAACCTTGATATTTTCTACCCCCGTTAATCCACCCCAAATCCACCTTCTTCACATTCCCCGTTTTTTCCTGAAATCCCCTGTAGTGTCCATCTTGTTTATCCTGTGTACCCCTGCCTCAGCCCTCTCCCTTCCACAGATCTCCCAATGTCTCTGTTCTCTACTGTTGTTGTGCTTCCCTATCTCTCCCGCTCCCTTTATTATATGTTATATGTGTTAGCTCTTACACGAGCCTCGACTTAGCATACAAAAATAAATAGTTAGACAGTTTTCTAAAGAAAAAAAAGCAAGGAAAGGAACGGCTCTGAACACGCATCGCTCTTCATCATCAGAATTGCAAGGACCGCAGATCAGAAACGAAACCATTTTGAAGTTTTGACCAAAGTTTTTGACAAAGACAAGCAACAACTAATGCCCTACAATCAAACCTCAAGTTGGCTGTGATCTTTCCTGGGATCGTTTATTTACAAAGAAACAGAAACCTCAGGAACGTGAACCAAACATCCTCTTAAACATATCTCGTTGATGCAATTCACGTCACTGAAGGTTCCCCCGACAACAGTATTTTTTGATGGTTTGGCACATTGTTTAGATTTGCACGTGACTAAGTTTGGGAGTGAAGACCACTCGGTCTGAAATAAACATCCTTCACTTTTCAAAAGACTGTTTACAAGTTTTACTGTGAATCACAACTATAAACAGTGCTTGGTTGGGAGACAGGCCAAGTGACAATTAATCAATGTGGGAACCATTCAGTTTCATAAACAACCTCAAAATTCTGTCGGCGAACCGATATTGTCGTTTTGATTCTCCTGTATCGCATAATAATAACTACAACGGCACAGGATGAGAGCGCATACCTCCACCTGGCTGAACAGTGAACCGTTTACGTTTTGTATCCACTGACAGGCCAGATCTGCATCGGGAACTGAACCAAAATCGAATCGGATTGTTCTTATCACCATGTTACACATACAACTATCCAACTCATCCACCCAGTTTTATCCATACCTTTTTGAGGTATCGTGCTACGTATCGTTTTTCGCCCTATCTCTCAATGGTGGTGGTTTGGTACGCAGCCAGTAGCTGTTTGGCTGCATCATTTCCTGGGGCCTGGCTGTGGCCCTGATGCAATGCCTCCCATTACCAGTCAGCTGGTACTCATTTTGTCGACCTCGGAAGGATGACAGGCTGAGGCAACCCACCTCGTGTTAACTCAACAGCACAACGGAGGGCTCAAACCCTCAAGGGCGATCTCAACCCCACTAACTTAACGATTAAGCCAACACCAGGCTGATTGATCAATGGTGAAGAATCTCTTATATAATTATAGTACCCAGATTCGGATCTTCAGCAGAATCGAATCATTTCGTCCTTGTCACATGCAGGGTGTTTCAAAAAGAATGATACAACTTTAAACGTTTATTTACAAAGAAACAGAAACCTCAGGAACGTGAACCAAACATTTCTTCAAAGCTTATGACATGGTATTTTCTATCCCTGATTGATATTGCAGTTCGTCACTGCTAGAGGTAGTGAGAGCCCAAGGTCTGAAATTGGCATCTATGCAAAACCCTTGAAATTGACGTTCTTGATGTGTGCCCCTCCGCGGTTCAGACAGGCATTGATCCTGACTCCAAAGTTCTGTCCAACTGTCCTGTAGGTCTCATGTGGCACTGCCTGGCGGTAGTCTGACACCACCTGCTTCAGATCATCCAGTGTGGCAGGGCGGTTGATGTAAACAGAGCGGTACCCAGGCAAACGAGGCGGTTTCTGAAGAGCTGCTGCCAGCTGTATTCGGGGGTGTAGGCCTACCATCTGCACAAACCAAGTCATGCTGAGCTGGTTTGGGGTGACCTTTTGGGCTAGATCATTATGGAACTTCTGGAGCACGGCCCTGTAGCGCTCACCGTTGATCGTCACCGTCCTGCTGTTGTCATTGTCAAACCAGTAAGGCCCTAGCATTCCCCATCTGGCATTTAAGGTGCAGAAGCATGTGACTTTAGGCCCTTTCAGGTACCTCTCAGTGATCTCAGGTGGTTCTGCCATCCAGAAAATGCTGTCGTGGTTCTTTATTTAGTCTTGTACCACAGAGCCACCACTTTTGTCTTCTGCTCTGCTGTCAATGGCATAGTGGAGCTACGGAGCTACAAATCCCAGGGAACAAATACCACGATAATACAACCAAACCCTAAAAAGGAAAACGGTATAGGTCAAAAAATAAAGAAATGGCAGGAAGTAAAAGTTGTATTGTAGCGGTTACCGCTGGGTATACACAATCGCCTTGCACCGACCGAGAACGCGGCCAGGGAGCGATCACCAGGCCGGGCTCATCCAGGCCGCCCAGACAGGCCCAGACGCGCCTCTCCCCGGCATGCCCGGACTCGCCGTTCCCAGGCTCGCCCGAGCTGCCCGGGCACGCCCGGTCTCGTCTTTCCCGGGCATGCCCAGGACGCCCGGGCATGTCCAGACTCACCTTTCCAGGGCTCGCCCAGGACGCCCGGGCATGCCCGCTCTCGCCTTTCCAGGGCTCGCCCAGGACGCCCGGGCATGTCCAGACTCACCTTTCCAGGGCTCGCCCAGGATGCCCGGGTATGCCCGCTCTCGCCTTTCCAGGGCTCGCCCAGGACGCCCGGGCACGTCCAGACTCGCCTTTCCAGGGCTCGCCCAGGACGCCCGGGCATGTCCAGACTCGCCTTTCCAGGGCTCGCCTAGGACGCCCAGGCATGCCCGCTCTCGCCTTTCCAGGGCTCGCCCAGGACGCCCGGGCATGTCCAGACTCGCCTTTCCAGGGCTCGCCCAGGACGCCCGGGCATGCCCGCTCTCGCCTTTCCAGGGCTCGCCCAGGACGCCCGGGCACGTCCAGACTCGCCTTTCCAGGGCTCGCCTAGGACGCCCGGGCATGCCCGCTCTCGCCTTTCCAGGGCTCGCCCAGGATGCCCGGGCACGTCCAGACTCGCCTTTCCAGGGCTCGCCCAGGACGGCCGGGCATGTCCAGACTCGCCTTTCCAGGGCTCGCCCAGGACGCCCGGGCATGTCCAGACTCGCCTTTCCAGGGCTCGCCCAGGACGCCCGGGCACACCCGCTCTCGCCTTTCCCGGGCAAACGCTCCGGCATGATGTGTATATATATATATTGCTGCCCGATAAACGGGCTTTTCAGAGTACCCGAGTTTGATGCGTGCAATAAAGCAACTCGGACGAATTTCCGTCTTTGGTCGCGTCAATCCTTTCGACTCGCGTTGGAGCACAGCTCTTTCAGTATCAATCTTTTTGAAACATCCTGGTACTCAACCTGTCCATCAAATTTCATCCAAATCCGATCATAACTACCTGAGATATCCTGCTCACAAACACAAAGACAAACAGACAGACAGAGGTGAAAAGACAACCTCCGTCCACCTTTGGTTGTTGAGGTAATAATAACAACAATAATATTATGAGAACTTTACCACAGGATGAGAAGGCCATTAGGCCCATCAAGCTTACACAATGATTGTTTGTCCATGCTCTAACCTTTCTCAATCTTGAGCATCAAGCAAGGAAGGAGCACCTACCACTTTTAAAGTCTTCGGTATGACTCAGCCAGAGTACGAAGCAATGGACTCCAAGACTCAGAGCAGACCGACACTCTAACCATTACACCCCTGAGCCTGGTTAACACATTGCACAAGATTGGTGAAATGCTTTTTGAAGAATCATGGTCATGGGTCATATAGGAGAGTAACAAATAAAGTGGTAGTTTGGGGGTTTGTTCATTTTGCAAGTGGTTTACAATGGACTCACCAGGAGTGATGTTCTGGTATACTGGTCGGCACCAACTCCCATCACGTTGACCATTCGACACTCGAACAGAGAACTCGTAGTTCCCATTCGGGGTGAGGTTTTCGAGGCGCACACGTGGGCGAGCTGATGTTCGATACGACCATGACTCGGAATCTACTTGTCGCTCTCGATAACGCACCGTGTAGTATCTGACCCAAAGAGAAAACACATTTTTCACTTCTTGCGAAAAGAAATAAACAAAGCGGATTACCAAAACTGTTAATGTGTGGCTCACTGAGACTAACCCGGATTTGTTGATAAATGTCGGTCAAACTGCTCAATTTACCCAATCAAATGCCCCCTGGTTCGCAATGTGTTTTGGACGACAGGGTACCTTGGATATTTTGTAGGCTCATGAAAGAGCTTGTACATAAATCATACATGGAACAGACATCAGTGTACTTTTGCATCAATTCCAAGGACATTAGTGGGTGGTGGTTCGTGTGCAGCTGGTTGCGTAATTGTTATGTGGGCGCGTCTGCTGCTGATGCAATGCCTCTCTATAACCAGTTGTCTGGTACTCATTTGGTCGACCTCGGAAGGATGACCGGCCGAGTCAACCCCACCTGGCCCGCTGCCACCACCAGATATGAACCTGGGATCTCAGTATCATGAACGATGTGCTCTGTTGGCAACGCCAAAAAGGCCGACGTATTGAGTCGCATAGAATCTCCGCACCTCCCTCCCCAGACCCCTCACACCCTTCATGTATACCTGTCCTCACATCCGCTACAATATTGGACAATTTTGCAGAAGCTCTGGGTGATAAATGGTTTCAAATCCCTAATCCTCACGTAGCTCATCCACCAAGGGACAATGTGATATTTGGCTGTATTGACGTCAAAGTTAGATCAATAAACGCAGCAGCTGCCGACTTTCAGTAGTCAATATATGACGTGTGATGTCACTTGCAGAGAGCCAAGATAATGCAATTGCTTGGGTTTTACTCAATTAAACAACGGTAACAAATATCCCAACAAATCATTTGCCTTTAAAGTGGGACTGTGAATGTTACGCTATCGTATCGTGGAACATCCATAACCTTTAGTACACACAGTATATGTGAGGCAGAGTTTTCTGCTAGACCCCCAGCATCCCCTGCATGTCATTTCAGCACCTTCTGAGTCCTCCAAACTGCTTTCTGTTCAGCTGATAGATGGGGTCCGCCCATGTAACGAGTATCGAGTCAGGCGAGAGTACTCGGATGTGCACATTGCTTGGAGGTGCCACCATTTCAGCCACTACACAAAGACAAGGGAAGGAATAAGCCAAAATACAAAGCCTAACTGATACACTTGGTGATTATAGTACTGTATACTGCAAGCGTAACCCTTGGGTGAAGCTGAATACCTTAAGTCTTGGGATTGCATTGACAGCAGCCACTGATATTTTAGAGTTAGAAAAGAAGGACAAAAGCCATTGTTGGTTTGGTATACAAGATGACACTGACAAATCTAACCAGGTCCACCCACCTGCTCCTCACCCTCGGCCATGTTAATGCACCTTTCCCGAGTTGTGCCATTTGTCCCAACAGCAGCCTATTCAATCGGAATGAGCTGGGGGTAAGAAGATATTTAGTTCTTCTTCGTTCATATGCAGCACAAAGCTGCGGGGTAACATCATTGGTCGAGGTCACGGCAGTGCCGCTGATGCAATGCCCACTGCTGGTTAGGGGAGGGATTTGGAATTTGGCCGCGGTGCCAGCAACAGCTCGCCTACTCTCCGCGGAGGAAACCGTAGATTCTTTAACGTCCACCACAAAATGCTGGCAGACTGGATGCCAGTTTAACAATCATCAGTGGCACGACACATCCTGATGATTCACCCTGCATGTGAAATGCTGGGATGACAGTTGGGTCAGGATTCAAACCCAGGCGAGACAACCTAGAGGGGAGTGTGCATACCTCTAGGGCCTAGGCCATCCTGTCAGCCCAAATATTTACTTATAAGGCCCAATAAAGCCCCATTCTCACACCCATAGAAAGTCACATTGCTGCATCGAAGATGCACATTATGGTTTCAAATTATTGGGACTTTGGGAATTCTGCATCGTTCTGTACCTGGGGATGGATTGTAAAAAGGTAATCCTCCTCAGGTGAAATTTCTCCAAATCATAGCACTTCCTCATTGCTCTGCAAAGACTGTGCCTTGCTCTGCAAATTTGTCCCCTCTCCGCTGTAGGTGAAGTTACATAGATGGTTGTGTGACACCACAACACATCACTGACATGTGACTTATTATCTTGGTTGCTCTCTTCTCTCTAAATAAAATTGCTCTCTTCTTTTAAGTGATGTGAAGATGCTTTTAAGGAAGGACCATAATTTTTCATCGTGAGTGAGAATGGGGCATAATTCAGGCAAAGGCTCAGGCCACATCCTGCCTTTCCTCGCAAAACAATTTTATTGGGGTCCCTCATGGTTCACAACACATCACGGCCTTTAAAATGCTTTTCTCAACTGGATGGCCAGCTGACCGGTGAAAGCAGCTCTCTGGTGTTGTGGGAATTGAGCTTTGGATGGCCGGACTCTGGGTCGTATCGCCAGCACATGAAGTAACCGTGAGGCTAAGGAAGGGAAAGGACGAGAGGGGTGAAAAGGGATTGGATGAACAATGGTATAAGGGTGAAGAAAGAGAGAAGGTATAAGGATAAAACATTAGGGAAAGGAAGGGACCATGGTGGGGGAGGGAATGGGGGGACCGAAGGGAGAATGAATGGAGGATAATGCAGCACAGGGATGGGGAAGGAGGAATGGTGAGGGTGGAAAATAGCAAAAGAGAAAGTTGAGAGAGACAGCTGCAGATAAACACTGCCAGGACAGACTGCCTGGCAGTACTGAAGCTCCAGAGAATTGCTCAAAATGCTTTTATGCATTGGAAAAAGAAAAGAAAAGGAAACACTTTCGTCCTCTTTCATTCAAACAACTGTTTACAAATCACATGCAAATCCATCACAGAGCAAAACATGATTCCAACATCATTTGCAAAAAAAAAGGAAAAAAAAGTTGCTGTTAGTAAGATCCACATTTAAAAATACAACTACGAACTACCCATTATAGCTGCCAGGCAGGCAAGCCTTAGGCCTCACATATCGAGGCAATCAGTCTTCATCTGGGACTCTGCAGGCCTGGTGAAGGATGCCTGCACACTCGTATAACTCCCCAGAAGGCAAGCCTCAGATCCGGCATTTCGAGACTAGCAGTCTTCATCTGGGACTCTGCTGGCCTGGTGAAGGATGCCTGCACACTAGTATAATTCCCCAGAAGTCAAGTCTCAGATCCGGCATTTCGAGACTAGCAGTCTTCATCTGGGACTCTGCTGGCCTGGTGAAGGATGCCTGCACACTCGTATAACTCCCCAGAAGGCAAGCCTCAGATCCGGCATTTCGAGACTAGCAGTCTTCATCTGGGACTCTGCTGGCCTGGTGAAGGATGCCTGCACACTAGTATAATTCCCCAGAAGTCAAGTCTCAGATCCGGCATTTCGACACTAGCTGTCTTCATCTGGGACTCTGCAGGCCTGGTGAAGGATGCCTGCACACTAGTATAATTCCCCAGAAGTCAAGTCTCAGATCCGGCATTTCGACACTAGCTGTCTTCATCTGGGACTCTGCAGGCCTGGTGAAGGATGCCTGCACACTCGTATAACTCCCCAGAAGGCAAGCCTCAGATCCGGCATTTCGAGACTAGCATTCTTCATCTGGGACTCTGCTGGCCTGGTGAAGGATGCCTGCACACTAGTATAACTCCGCAGAAGTCAAGTCTCAGATCCAGCATTTCGACACTAGCTGTCTTCATCTGGGACTCTGCTGGCCTGGTGAAGGATGCCTGCACACTAGTATAATTCCCCAGAAGTCAAGTCTCAGATCCAGCATTTCGACACTAGCTGTCTTCATCTGGGACTCTGCTGGCCTGGTGAAGGATGCCTGCACACTAGTATAACTCCGCAGAAGTCAAGTCTCAGATCCGGCATTTCGACACTAGCTGTCTTCATCTGGGACTCTGCTGGCCTGGTGAAGGATGCCTGCACACTCGTATAACTCCCCAGAAGTCAAGTCTCAGATCCGGCATTTCGACACTAGCTGTCTTCATCTGGGACTCTGCTGGCCTGGTGAAGGATGCCTGCACACTAGTATAACTCCGCAGAAGTCAAGTCTCAGATCCAGCATTTCGACACTAGCTGTCTTCATCTGGGACTCTGCTGGCCTGGTGAAGGATGCCTGCACACTAGTATAATTCCCCAGAAGTCAAGTCTCAGATCCAGCATTTCGACACTAGCTGTCTTCATCTGGGACTCTGCTGGCCTGGTGAAGGATGCCTGCACACTAGTATAACTCCGCAGAAGTCAAGTCTCAGATCCAGCATTTCGACACTAGCTGTCTTCATCTGGGACTCTGCTGGCCTGGTGAAGGATGCCTGCACACTAGTATAACTCCGCAGAAGTCAAGTCTCAGATCCAGCATTTCGACACTAGCTGTCTTCATCTGGGACTCTGCTGGCCTGGTGAAGGATGCCTGCACACTAGTATAATTCCCCAGAAGTCAAGTCTCAGATCCGGCATTTCGACACTAGCTGTCTTCATCTGGGACTCTGCTGGCCTGGTGAAGGATGCCTGCACACTCGTATAACTCCCCAGAAGTCAAGTCTCAGATCCGGCATTTCGACACTAGCTGTCTTCATCTGGGACTCTGCTGGCCTGGTGAAGGATGCCTGCACACTAGTATAACTCCGCAGAAGTCAAGTCTCAGATCCAGCATTTCGACACTAGCTGTCTTCATCTGGGACTCTGCTGGCCTGGTGAAGGATGCCTGCACACTAGTATAACTCCGCAGAAGTCAAGTCTCAGATCCGGCATTTCGACACTAGCTGTCTTCATCTGGGACTCTGCTGGCCTGGTGAAGGATGCCTGCACACTAGTATAATTCCCCAGAAGTCAAGTCTCAGATCCAGCATTTCGACACTAGCTGTCTTCATCTGGGACTCTGCTGGCCTGGTGAAGGATGCCTGCACACTAGTATAATGCCCCAGAAGTCAAGTCTCAGATCCAGCATTTCGACACTAGCTGTCTTCATCTGGGACTCTGCTGGCCTGGTGAAGGATGCCTGCACACTAGTATAACTCCGCAGAAGTCAAGTCTCAGATCCGGCATTTCGAGACTAGCAGTCTTCATCTGGGACTCTGCAGGCCTCGTGCCTGGACAGACCAGGATCAAGATCACTTGGTGGTCGTGCCGTCAGAAATGAGCCTCTCTTATTGTGCAGATAGAATAGTTGGTGGTGCCCCCACTTGTGGTGCCCCCACTTGTGGTGCCCCCACTTGTGGTGCCCCCACTTGTGGTGCCTCCACTTGTGGTGCCCCCACTTGTGGTGCCCTCACTTGTGATTAAACGTGAAGTTGTCTCAAAACGGGTTTAGCATCCGACCGTCATTAAGGGCTTCAACATATGTTTGATAGCGCCTTACAACATAAATAATTAAATTATTCCCCTCTTGATGGGCTTGTTTTAGCACTTCCTATAGTAACATTCATCGGATATGTATAGCAGCATCTGGCAACAAGAAGGATATTTCGTATAAATGTTAACCCGGATCTCCAGGCATCTCAAAAGTACCACACTATTTACTTGGGATGGATAACTGACAATTACTGATAATTGATAATTATAACTGACAACTGATAACTGATAATTGACAGACAAATATTAATAAATTTCCGTTGGTGGTTACCTATTGTTCCGTTGCTGATTGTTTCGTCATTTACGCATTGGGAGAGATTTCTGACCCAGCAGCTGAAGATGCTTCCTCAATGTACAAATGGTAGATTACAGTAAGCAATGCGAAGGGTCATCCGCTTGTCAAGCGATCGAAACATTTCCAAGCCTGAGTCTAAAACTCCTGTGTTATATCTCCTTGCAAGACTTACCTGTAATCCACATGCGAGTTTGATGAAGCCAAAATTATCTCGACTTGGTCTCTTGTAAAGTCAAATTTTGTTTGAACGTCCAGGCAGCACATGGCATGTGGCACTCACCACAGTCTTAATCTGTACGTGCACATTGCCAGTAGCCTTATCTCTTCGTACAGGACACATTTTACATGCCTTGTTATGTTTCCAACTTTCCAGCAACTTTTAAAGCTTCATTGGGGCCACGGAGGTCGGAGGGGGATGTTTGATCTTGTAATTCATGATTGGTGACCTGTTTGCGCAGGAATAGCAAGGCCAGGTAAGGGGCCGTATTACTCAGACGACTTTAATGGCTTCAATCAATGGCACCTTTATGTGGGGTCGGTCAGGGGAAGATTTGCCCAAGTCTTTCACAAACAGGCCAGCCTAGGCTACACCGAACAACCCTAACCCAAACAACCCGAACCCTAACCCTAACAACACTAACCCAAACAACCCTAACCCTAACCCTAACAACACTAACCCTAACAACACTAACCCTAACCCAAACAACCCTAACCCAAACAATCCTAACCCTAACAACACTAACCCTAACCCAAACAACCCGAACCCTAACCCTAACAACACTAACCCTAACCCAAACAACCCTAACCCAAACAATCCTAACCCTAACAACACTAACCCTAACCCAAACAACCCTAACCCAAACAACCCTAACCCAAGCAACCCTAACCCTAACCCTAATAACCCTAACCCTAACAACCCTAACTCTAACAACCCTAACCCTAACAACACTAACCCTAACCCAAACAACCCTAACCCAAACAACCCTAACCCTAACCCTAACAACCCAAACCCTAACCCTAACAACACTAACCCTAACAACTCTAACCCTAACAACCCTAACCCAAACAACCCTAACCCTAACCCTAACAACCCTAACCCTAACAACCCTAACCCTAACAACCCTAACCCTAACAACCCTAACCCTAACAACCCGAACCTTAACAACCCTAACCCTAACAACCCTAACCCTAACAACCCTAACCCTAACAACCCTAACCCTAACAACCCTAACCCTAACAACCCTAACCCTAACAACCCTAACCCTAACAACCCTAACCCTAACAATCCTAACCCTAACAACCCTAACCCTAACAACCCTAACCCTAACAACCCTAACCCTAACAACCCTAACCCTAACAACCCTAACCCTAACAACCCGAACCTTCACAACCCTAACCCTAACAACCCTAACCCTAACAATCCTAACCCTAACAACCCTAACCCTAACAACTCAGGTTAAAGCAGAAATGTGGATTTGTTTAGGGTGCCGACGATAGCTCGCGCATCACTGTGGGGGTCTTTAACGTCCCCCAACTAATTCCAGCAGGCAAGGTGAGCCGAGGCAACTACTGATGCAGTGCCCTCTGTACGTTAGAGCAGGAATTTGGAATTTGTTCAGGATGCCGGCGATAGTTCACCTATTCTTCACGTGGGACAACTTCTAATACTACAACTTTTCTGCATGCCCAGGTAAGGGGTGTACCGATGTAGGGACCGCACTGGAAGTTTATCATTTTGCATTTAATTCCCTTGGGATGGGGGAACGAGAGGTTAGGGCAGGAATTTTGGAATTTCTTGGCCATTGTGCCAGCGAAAGCTTGCCTACTCCTCGTGAAGGACACTGTGGGATCTTTAATGTCCACCAACTAGTGCTGGCCGACGGGTCTTTTAAACTTGGAACGCGCAACACAACATCCATCCGAGGGACGGCACATGCAATGATGAATCACCTGCCTATGAAATACAGGAATGGCAGTTTATAGTTGGGTCAGTCATTGGAACCCAGGCTAGATAGACTACTGGTACGTACCTCTAGGCCTCCTGCCAGCCATTATTACATCATAATATCGTGGGAAGACGCATAAAGAGTGAGCAGGAGCAATACCCGCCTTACCTGGTCCTGCTCGATGTGTGCTTCCACGCAACTGAATAACTGGTTGGGAATCGTACACCTGTCGAACTCGGCCAAAGGAGGGATGTAAATTCTGGTTGTGACGCTGTCGACTCAACTGCAGCACCGTGAGCCCGTCATCTGCCGAGCTTATCCGTAGCCGGACAGGTGCATCAACGTCTGGGAAAAGCACATTCGCAAAGAGCACCTTTACGTAAAGTTGAAGCTCTACATTAAATTAATCACAAAACTTTTGTATCATTCGGGAGAGCCCAGTTTACTTGTCAAGGTGCACGTCCAGCACCTTGAGCCGCTCACGGCATGTGGAGCTCGGTTGCACATTTACAAAACATTTCGTTTACAGACAGCGTAGTTTCAACTCCTTACACCTGTACTAGGCCAGTAATCGACAAAAAAGGGGACATGGCAGCCAAACCATGCAGGGCACCCCTACTCCCTCCAAAAAGAATCTTTCAAAAGCTCTGAAAACGAATCTAAAAACTTATTAATGCCATCAAATATTGGCGAGGCGAGACTATATGGGCATTATAGGGTTCAGGTCACTATATGGGCATTATAGGGTTCAGGTCACTATATGGGCATTATAGGGTTCAGGTCACTATATGGGCATTATATGGTTCAGGTCACTATATGGGCATTATAGGGTTCAGGTCACCATATGGGCATTATAGGATTCAGGTCACTATATGGGCATTATAGGGTTCAGGTCACTATATGGGCATTATAGGATTCAGGTCACTATATGGGCATTATAGGATTCAGCTCACTATATGGGCATTATAGGGTTCAGGTCACTATATGGGCTTTGTAGGGTTCAGGTCACTATATGGGCTTTATAGGGTTCAGGTCACTATATGGGCATTATAGGGTTCAGGTCACTATATGGGCATTATAGGGTTCAGGTCACTATATGGGCATTATAGGGTTCAGGTCACTATATGGGCATTATAGGGTTCAGGTCACTCTATGGGCATTATATGGTTCAGGTCACTATATGGGCATTATAGGGTTCAGGTCACTATTTGGGCATTATAGGATTCAGCTCACTATATGGGCATTATAGGGTTCAGCTCACTATATGGGCATTATAGGGTTCAGGTCATTATATGAGCATTATAGGGTTCAGGTCACTACATGGGCATTATAGGGTTCAGGTTACTATATGGGCATTATCGGGTTCAGGTCACTATATGGGCATTATCGGGTTCAGGTCACTATATGGGAATTATAGGGGTCAGCTCACTATATGGGCATTATAGGGTTTAGCTCACCATATGGGCATTATAGGGTTTTGTGCAAGGATATACAGATTCATTAAGACTAGAATATAAGACCCGTCGGAGGCGTGCACGCCGAGACCGAGCTCCATACATATCTATATATATATATATATTCATTCAAATGAAAACCCTTGGGATTGTTTGTTGAGAAGCGTGTGCGAGCTCAGCTGTGGACTGAAAAGAACCAATTAGAAATACCTTTTATTCAATACATGTTTTTTTTCGATCAAGCATCGATTTGCAAACTCAAAAGACTGGTTTAGACTCATACCTTGCCCTGCGAGAAGACCCCCAGTCATCGCCAAGACCATTAATAGATACGGTAGACACGAGTCCATTCCGTCTCCCCTTTCCCTGCGAGCTCAAAATGAAAATTCACCTCCCGGGTCCCAGGGCGATCGAATCGCAGTCTTTAATACTTCGGACACCTTTGCGATGTTTACCGCGTTTCCCAACAAGACCGACGTGGACCTCCCAGGACACGGGTCTCGACTTTGGGTCCGAGTGTCTCCGCTGCCGAAGTTATAGATCGCGTGGTCGGGAGGAGCCCAGAAAGCGAGGCCGTGAATTGGAACCAAAGTAAGGACGAGTAAGGGGGGCTTACGGATGGATGGGTGTGTCTATTAGTAGGGATCCCGAGGTCGGAATCCTAAACAAGAACATCGGTGGGATGACTAGGATTTGTTGCTGCACCAAATGAACGGCGTTAATCATAAATTGAGGGTCAACCAAACGGCCATAAAATGATGAACAAATATTGAACACGAAACTTCCAATGATCGTGGATTTATGAGACTGAACATCTTTATGGGATTGTTATTTTTCCCACCCATGTATTGTTGGAAGTTCATATGGGATGCCGCGTTCGAATGCGGACACGAAAAATGAAGTTTGTGTTTCCTTGGATTTGCGAGCTCTGGTTCGGAGCCATTCCATAGGAGAATTGTGTGAAATGTTTGGCGGGAAACGTGGGTAGCGCACGTGTGGCCTTGCCCTCGGCCCCAAGAGTGGTAAAGCTCGCCACCTATCGACTACACCTCACCCTGCACCATTCGTGAGAAATAACAAGGAATAACAAGGAAATGAGATGCAGGAGGAGGTCATTCGTCCCATCGTGCCTGCACCACACCAACACTGGACCAAAAACCGTATATCCGTCAAAACGACGTCATTTCATTGGGGGAGCCAGGGAGGAGTGGCGATGAGACAATGTGGCACACTCTGGGATATCCCAAGGGTGCTGAAATAATAAAAACGGGGAAGTATAGGTATATATATACAGTCATGTGAAAAAGTAAGTACACCCCATGCAAAGTTTTGACTTTTTCAACATATTTCAACATGCAGCTATTTGATCTTCATTTCAACAATATTGATAGATAAAGGTGATATAATATAACAAATATCATGAAACATTTACATTTTGTAGTCCATTGTATAATTTAAATAAACATAAATGCAAATTTCTCATGTGGAAAAAGTAAGTACACCCTTGGCTCAAATAGGTGGTATTGCCCCCTTTGGCAGAAACAACCTCAAGTAGGCGTTTCTTATACCTGTCTACGAGTCTCTGACATCAACTGGGAGAAATTTTTGCCCACTCCTCCATGCAGAATTATTTTACCTGTGCGATGTTTGAGGGGTTTCTTGCATGCACAGCTCGTTTCAAATCCCCCCACAACATCTCGATGGGATTTAGATCCGGGCTTTGACTTGGCCATTCCAGAACCTTCCATTTCTTTCTTTTCATCCATTCCTTGGTGGATTTACTGGTATGTTTAGGGTCATTGTCATGTTGCAAGGTCCACCTTCGGTTGAGCTTCAACTTTCCGACAGATGGCCTCACATTATCCTCAAGCACCCTCTGGTACAATGAAGAATTCATCGTGGATTCTATGATGGTGAGCTGCCCAGGCCCTGATGCAGCAAAGCTGCCCCAAACCATAATATTTCCACCACCATGCTTTACAGTTGGTATCAGGTTCTTGTGGTCAAATGCTGTCTTTGGTTTTCGCCAAACATGTCTTCTGGTACTGTGGCCAAATAGCTCTACCTTTGACTCATCTGTCCAGAGCACATTGTTCCAGAAGTGCTGGTCTTTGCCGAGGTGTTCATTGGCAAACTTTAGTCTTGCCCTGATGTTCTTTCTGGACAGCAAAGGTTTCCTCCTGGCACACCTCCCATGTAGATCAAATTTGTGCAGCCTCTTTCTAATGGTAGACTCGTGCACTTTGACATCAACAGTGACGAGAGCTACCTGTAGGTCCCGTGATGATATTCTGGGGTTCTTAGAGACTTCTTTCAGCATCTTGCGGTCTGCTCGCGGGCTGAACTTGCTGAGCCGGCCTGGCCTGAACAAGTTGGCAGTTTTTTGGAATCTTCTCCACTTGTAGGTGATCTTCCGGACAGTCGAATGATTGATTTCAAATTGTTTGGAGATCTTTTTAAATCCCTTCCCAGACTCGTAGGCATCGATAACCTTCTTTCTGAAGGCCTCAGAGAGCTCTTTCGATCTAGTCATGGTGACGCCGCACACTTCAACAACAAAGAGCAAACGAAACGAAATGTCTGAGGTTCAAATAAGACAGGTTCCTCCAAGATCCTCTCTAACGATGTTCTCATCATTTGCACCTGAGCTGGTGCACCTGATTCTAATTTTAGGTATTTGAAGTAGTGATAAATGTGGGGGTGTACTTACTTTATCCACATGCGAAATTTGCATTTATGTTTATTTAAATTATACAATGGATGACAAAATGTGAATGTTTCATGATATTTGTTATATTATATCACCTTTATCTATCAATATTGTTGAAATGAAGATCAAATAGCTGTATGTTGAAATATATTGAAAAAGTCAAAACTTTACATGGGGTGTCCTTACTTTTTCACGTGACTGTATTATGTGTAACTAATTTAGTGCTGGGCAGATATCGGAAGCGGAAATTGGAACAGGCAGATATCGGAACCGGAAATCGTAACAGGCAGGTATTGGAACCGGAAATCGGAACAGGCAGGTATTGGAACCGGAAATCGGAGCAGGCAGATATCAAAACCGGAAATCGGAACAGGCAGGTATTGGAACCGGAAATCGGAGCAGGCAGATATCGGAACCGGAAATCGTAACAGGCAGATATCAGAACCGGAAATCAGAACAGGCAGGTATTGGAACCGGAAATCGGAGCAGGCAGATATCGGAACCGGAAATCAGAACATGCCGATATCGGAACAGGCCGATATCAGAACCGGAAATATCGGAACCGGAAATCGGAACAGGCCGATATCGGAACTGGAAATCGGAACAGGCAGATATCGGAACCGGTAATCAGAACAGGCAGACATTGGAACCGGTAATCGGAACAGGCCGATATCGGCCAGTTTTCGATAATCTGTATCGGCAGATTGTAATCAGTGTACAGTTCCGATGACTGATTAAAGTTGTAATGTACTCAATACAACCCACAAACCTTGCGTAGCTTTCACCCTTGTTTGGAGCTCATTTCCACAAACAAATTTTAAAAACAACGTTGCATTATAGACGTTTCAAGATGTGGATTAACATTATTTTTTATAAACAACTCACAATCGTCGTGTGACGGGAGAAACATTTGTCTCATTAATTTGTAAAACACGTGCATATGGTGAACAGCTCGGAAATCGCGTGTTATCAAATTTTAACGCCACCTTAACTGTTTCAATTTATGGTCCATCATGTTTGCGTTCACTCATCGCACATTCCTTTACCTGCATTCCTTCGCCCATTTCTTTCATCGTCTTTGTCACCTCATCATGCCGTCTTTTACACACCCCGGGGATTCGCTGTTCCTGCATTTCCATATTTTGTGCTAAACGTGATTTTCACACAATTAGACAAGCAAGAAATTCTTCATTTTATATCCGTCAATAACTGATCCAATGAGTACACTTCCTTCCTTCAATGTGAATGTTGCTTCATCGGAATGAACATTACCTCACACGTTACCTCATGGTTCGTTTCAAAATGACAAAGTTCCATGAACCAATCGATTAAAGAAGGGATTTAAAATGTAGATTCACAGCTACTCAATAATGTCAATACGTCCATCGCAGCATGGCACTGATCCAGCATGGTATACGCACTTCATGTGTGCAAAATGACGTCATTATTTAATTCCTTTATAATCGGAATCCGTAGCATAATCAGCAGATTTTATATATATATATATTTTTCTAATTGGTTATAGTCAAATTTCCTAATCGGCCCAGCACTATTATATATATATATATATATATATATATATATATATATATATATATATATATATATATATATATATATATATATATATATATATATATATATATATATATATAGTTGCGGATCTCCTGGTCGGCCTTTCACCTTACCAAGGGGGGATTTAGTCCCCTCGTCTTTGACTAGCCGACGGGACCCGGGACCTATGACGTCACTTCCGGACAGCGTTGAGTAGGGTCATAGGACTGATCACTAATACCTAAGTACCAACGCCGCCCAGGAAGCAAGGATAAAGCCCCGCACGAATCACGGTTACAGGTGGAAACGCTGAGCGGTAGCGAACCGTGACCCGAGCCGTTATCAATGGCTAAACCCGATCTGAGCGGTTCCTAATCGTGCCACGCTTACCCAATGGAGGAAATCACTGATACGGTCGAATCAGGAAGAAACAAGGAATAACAGTTGGTTTATTACACTATGTACAATGAGAAGAAGAAGAACACACAGTGCAGCCTTATACAGTCTTATACTTATCCCAGGACAACGGGCCCGTTTCACACTCAGACACACTCACACGGGGATTGCAGATGGTCAGGTTGATGGGCAGGGATGATGTCCAACAGCTCGTTCTCCGGCCCCCGACTCGCACCGCGAAGATGATGGTCAGGACGGCAGAAGCTCCCCATGGGCCGTTGGCGCAGATCGGACAATTACGGGGCGAACGGTAAGTTGGCTGGGCGGTTACTTGCGGCCACGGTCGCGTACGTAATAACTGGACCGGTGCTATATGTGCTCCCAATACGAATTTGTATGCGCTCCCAATACAAATTTGTATGCGCTCCCAATACAAGTTCATATGCAAGGCGCAATTCCTTCAGGTTCTGGACAGTCCTTCAATACAGTCCTCTCCCCATGAGTCCTCTCACAACGAAGTTCTCCTGGCCAGTCCTCGCTTCAGTCCTCATACAAAGCGCAAATCGTGCAAGTCCTCCCAAGGGCTTTGTGCGTTGGCTTTTATAGGCACGTCCTTACCATGCCCCTCACGCCATGCCCTTAGAGCCCTGATTGGTTATGGCTCTTACCACTGCTGTCTCCCCCGCTTCAACCTCGACGCCGCGCTCCTCCCTCTCTCAGGCCTACTTCGTGTCATTTGACTAGGGAGCATCCTAATGTGAGGTGCAATAGCCAACAATGGGGCGCGGGATGGATTCCGCCCAACGAGGTAGATTTGGAGGGTGGAGGCGAAATGAAAGGGACCTAAACTTATTTCTTTTACACAACGCAGATGTTACTAGGGAAATGGCCTTATACTCACACAGACTATGACATAACTAATATCCTAAATGGGCCTACGTGTTGCTTGTGGACTAACTAGGGGGCAAACCTTTAACCTTTAATGATGTTATATGTACACTCTCAAAACCGCAACAATATATATATATATCTTTATTTAATTATTTATTTATTTTATGGAAGTTATACATATAAAATTATATATTGTAACGGTTTTGAGAAGTGTAACGAATTTGAGAAGTGTAACGGTTTTTGAGAAGTGTAACAATTTTGGAGGAAGTGTAACGAATGTGAAAAGTATGGTTTTGTTATGTGTAACACCCTCGTAATGTAAATAATGGTCGCAGCCGTCCTCCTAGTTAATTCTATGAAACTTACACACAGGCCACGATATATCTTTTTAAATAGTGTATTTCCTTATTCTATGTAGGCTAAATATGTGTTTCCCACTAGATTGACTTTGCATTGTATCAAACAAAATAAGCGTAGGCCCTTGCAATTTCCCCAAACATCTCCGCTCTCCAAAGTTCCTTTCAAAAGGGAGGCGAGTGGTGTTCAATCCCGCAAGCCGCCATTGCCCATGTGCTAATCTCGGAGAAGAAAGGCGTGTCTCCACCTCGTCATAGAGGGGAGGAGTGAGCCAACCCCACTTGGCCAACCAGCATCGCGGTTAGCGGCCCGGTAGGCGTGCCCTCGCAGCCGGCGGCTTGATTCCGCCCGGAGTAATAAAAGCGACTGTAAGGGACTGCTTCACCAGATGACCTGGGAGATGAGCGAAGAGGCGACACCAAGAGGAGCGGTGAGATGCGAAACGCTCCAAGCCAAAGAGGAGAGGTACTCGGAAAGGAAACCAGCTTTGGAGAGACGCGCTGAAAGGAGGGAGACGGCTCCACCAGAAGGAGAGGAGCAGGTGTGCCCGAGCCAGCGCGTGACGTCTACAGCATCGGCAGCGGATACGCGACGAAGGGTTTTCCCGCCAAAAACCGCGAGGAATTGAGAGCTGCTGCCTCCGACCCTGCCTCCCTCTCCAGCAATCCACCTCAAGCCATACCTGCCTGCAATATCCCCCGTGTAAGTGTGAACGTCGTCTGTCCTACTCGTTGTCTTGGGGTTAAGTAAATTGAATAGAATAAGCTAACGATGCACTGTGTGACTGCTTTTTCCATCCATTGCTTGTAAATAATTTTGGTCGCTCTTTCTTTTTGCTTGTGTGTGAATAATAAATCTGTTCTTCCTCCGTACTCTGTCTTCTTCTCTTTTCCTTCTCTTTCGGTCGCTTTAGAGGTTTCCCGATTGAATATCTGCGGTGCGATCTGGTCAACGTCGGGTGGAATCGGGTTCTAATCGGGGAGTAACTGTTCGGACGCGGTAATACCAACCGCTCGGTAAAACAAGTGAATCCTCTTGGATTGCGCTGAGGTTCGGGCATGGAATTTCTAGGAGGAAGTATAATTTGTATGCAATGAAAGTACATGTAATATGGGATCGAGTAAGATCGAGTAAGCTTCACCAGTGCGCGTGCGCGAATTTACGTCACGTCGGCAGCGAGAAGGCGTTCCCCAACACGAACCAATCAGGAACTGCCACGCCCACTTATATGATCTCAGAATTCCTGTGACAGGAATTAGTGTTACACTGGCTGGAAGTCATTCGCTAGAGGCGCTTCCTCAGCGCCAATCACCAGTGCGCGTGCGCGAATTTACGTCACGTCGGCAGCGAGAAGGCGTTCCCCAACACGAACCAATCAGGAACTGCCACGCCCACTTATATGATCTCAGAATTCCTGTGACAGGAATTAGTGTTACACTGGCTGGAAGTCAATCGCTAAAGGCGCTTCCTCAGCGCCAATAACATCTAAAACCGCGTCTGTAACAATATATATAATTATGAATTTCTTTATTTATTTAATATAAATTATTTATTCCTTTATGGAGGAATGGTTGATCAGAGTAATGATGGCAATGTACAAAAGAGCGCGCACAGCTGTAAGGACGAAGGACGGGAACAGTGGTGAGTTTGAGGTGAAGGTGGGAGTGCATCAGGGGTCGGTACTAAGTCCACTACTATTTGTATCTGTGATGGAGGTACTGGCTCGGAACGTAAAGGAGGGTTTACCGTGGGAGTTGTTGTATGCGGATGATCTGGTGTTGATTGCAGAAAGTATGGATGGACTGAAGGAGAGGATGAACAAGTGGAAGGAATGTATGGAGACAAAAGGTCTGAAGGTGAATATCGGAAAAACGAAGGTGATGGCAAATGGTAAAGCACGTGGTGAGGTGGAAAGAACTGGGAAGTGGCCGTGTACTGTGTGCAGGAAGGGTGTCGGAGTGAATTCCATTCAATGTACAATGTGCGCTGAGTGGGTTCATCAAAAATGTAGTGGTTTGAGAGGGTCATTAACCAGTGTGGCAGCTACATTAAAATGTAAGGTGTGCACAGGGTGAGCTG
Source organism: Myxine glutinosa (assembly GCF_964187855.1). Classification (NCBI taxonomy): domain Eukaryota; kingdom Metazoa; phylum Chordata; class Myxini; order Myxiniformes; family Myxinidae; genus Myxine; species Myxine glutinosa. The sequence continues at coordinate 80,389,809 of NC_136274.1, read as the reverse complement.
CAGATGGAGGAAATGTTGAGTTGGATCTTGGAGACGGCGTGAAACAGGAAGGTGTGAAAACATTTTGTTACCTAGGAGACATGCTGAATAGAGAAGGTGGATCAGACTCGGCAACGGTTGCTCGAGTGAGATGTGCATGGAAGAAGTTTTGGGAACTGAGTGGCGTGCTGACGAGGAGGGGAGTGTCGTTGAAGCTGAAGGGAAAGGTGTATGCTGCATGTGTGAGAAGTGTTATGATTTATGGGAGCGAGACATGGGTAATGAACGTAGAGCAGGAACGAAGGCTGGAAAGGGTGGAAATGCGAATGGTTCGACGGATGTGCGGAGTATCGTTGAGAGAGAGGAAGACAAATGATGAATTGCGAAAGATGATGGGAATAGAGCCTGTGGTTGATGCTGTGAAGAGAAACAGGTCGAGATGGTTTGGTCATGTGTTGAGGAAGGATGAAAGTGACTGGTTGAGAAGAGTGATGGAAGTTAATGTAGAAGGAAGTAGAGGACGGGGAAGACCGAGAAAGACTTGGCTAAAGATGGTGGAAGAAGAAATGCGGGCAAGGGGGTTAACAAGGGGAGATGCAGAAAATAGGGCAAAATGGAGAAGATTGTCATGGGGACAGCAAGGCTAACCCCCGCTCTTGCAGGGAAAATGGCCTTAAAATGCCCGTTGTTGTTGTTGTATTTAATTATTTATTTATATTAAAAAAAATAAAAACATTCTTTTTCGGTGTGGGGGAGGGGAGAGGGATAGACGAGGGCGGTGTTTGGGCGATCATAACGTGACGTGTTAGTAATTAATACATTCATTGTAAATACACTATCATTTCTGCTGCTGCTACTACTTCTACTACCACCACTGTCCACTATGACTATTACTACTACAACTACTACCAGACCTACTACTACCACCACCACCACTACAATTACTACCAGTGTGTGCTTTTTGTGACCGATTACATCCAGACTTTCTACATAGGATCAGTGTTACCCCAATTAGTGCATAAAGGTGTTGTTGTTGTTGTTGTTGTTGTTGTAGTCCTGGACAGTTCTCTCGAACAAGGCCACAGCACGAAGACAGCCGATCAATCTCCCAGGAGCGACATAGATATCCCCCCAGATCCAGGATGGTGCACACACACCTTCACAAAGTCAGGGCCACGACAGAGTTAGAGAAAGAGAGAGAGAGAGAGACACAAACACAGACAAGAGGGAAAGGGCCGGTCCTTGGAGACCGAGCAGCTCTCTGACAGTGACCTCGCTGCCTTGACAAATCCGGGTAGCAGAAAAGAATGGAGAAGATTTAGCCCCCTACTTGGATTGGGGGGGTACAACCACTGCGAACAAGTCTCACCGACCGTGATAGTTGCGCATAGGCCTAGGGGTGTTTCTATCTTTGCCAGTGGTCTGGGGGGAGAGGGGGGAGTGTGGATAACGCAAATTCTCCTGCTTCACGCCGTTATCCACATTGTGGATAACACCGCCTCGAGGTGAGAGAGGATATTACAAGTCCCCACGTTTTCACAGCAACAAGCTGTTTTGAATTATGCAGCAAGGGCTATTCTGGAGAGGTATTTTGAATTACACGTTTGCGTGAGGACAATAACACAACCCCCCTGTCCACTTCCTTAGGGAGTGGGTGCTTCTAGTACTGCATGTGTAATATACAGAACCCTGTATGAACAAAAATACTTTTAATGACCTTTAATATTGACAGTGAAGTCCAGATAGCGATGACTGTGATGATGACGATGATGGTGATGTTAGGGGGTGGTTAGAGGGGGATGAGGAGCTGTTTCCCTCCTCCTTAGGCACAGATTCAGGATCCTGAATGGAAAACCCTGATGACAGGGCAGGAGAACTGTCAACTGAGATGGGACGAAAGATGGTGATGCCAGTGGATGGTGGAGGCAGGGCCAGCCTGAGATCGAATGACGTCGAAGGCAAGGAGCATTTTCGGTGCTCCCTCCCCATTTGTTCAATACCTTATTAAATATTAGGGGGCAGTGATGGCAGGTAGTGGTGAGAGTGGAGGGAGGGCAGACAATGGCAAGGTGATAGTGAGGTAAGCCAGTGGTAAGGGTTTAGTAAGTGCAAGCAGAGGTGAGGGGCTACCGAGTCCATGCAGTGGTGACCGGGGAATGGGGGTATGTGGTGGCGAGGGGTAGTGAGGGACATGCATTGGTGAGGGATAGCAAGGGCATGCATTGTTGAGAGGGTATCGAGGGAAGCTAGTGGTGAGGGGCTATCGAAGATAGAGGTTGGCGGAGAGCAGGAAGTGGTGAGAGGGTAGCAAGAGCAGGCAGTGCGCAGGGCCGATGAGAGGGGTGGGGGGCAGGGAGGATTACTGTCCAGGGTTGATTAAGGGGCCCAGGTTTGTCCCGTTTTTTTTTTAACAGGACAGCGAAACTCCTCATGACCTCATCCTCACTTCCTCATCGCTACATGATCGAAGTGTCATGGCCGGTGTAAAATCACGTTATGCTTTATTTGAAGTCCCACGGTCTTGCAGATTTGGCTCAAGTCATTCATGAACCAGCCGGTGAATTGTGACGTTTCGGGTGAGGGGCGACATTTGACTAAGGTTAGGGCAGGAATTTGTCATTTGTTCAGGATGCCACACCTGAAGGACACCGTGGGATCTTTAACATGTCCACCAACTAATGTTGGTGATGGGAAGCTCTGTTCAACGTCCATCGGAGGGAAAGCACACACATTGATGAATCACCCGGTCTGTAAAACACAGGGATGTCAGTTTATAGGTGGGTCGAGATTCTAACCCGGGCGAGAAAAGCAAAAGCAGCCGCCAAAACACGGACAGACACAAACTTCAACTTGTATAATAGACCAACAGGGACCCGTGGAAATTTCACGTAATGACTTCAAGTTCACAACTCTCCCAACCCCTCAGAAATACCACGTCCTCACACACCCTCTTCCAACCATAAGGTATCAATCCTCTCCCTACTCCGAACATTCAAGCCCCATCCCCACCCATTACGGTGGGGAAAATAAATGTGACACCCACCAACCCAACTGTTAATCGTGCAAGATATACGGAAAATAAATGTGACACCCACCAACCCAACTGTTAATCGTGCAAGATATACGGAAAATAAATGTGACAATAAACGCACACACACACACACACACACACACACACACACACACACACACACACACACACACACACACACACACACACACACACACACACACACACACACACACACACACACACACACTCAAAAGGACCTGGACAACTTTGGTTGTTAATATATTTAGTACCACAAATGATACGATACCTTTTGTTTTATATGACACAGAAACTCAAAGTATTCTTTATTATCAGGTGTTGGGGTTTAATGTAAAAGAAGATGGCGACTCCACAGGAGAAAGCTCAGCGCGTCGATTGGTCCATCGAGACGAGATCCGGCAATCAAGTGCAGCATAATTTCCATACAAGGTATGGAAGTAATCCGCCATTGCAGACTAGTATCTGAGAGTGATACAAGGGGTATAGGAAGACTGTAAGTTGTCAGAAACAGAAAAGTACTGGTCGACCAATCACAAGTGCAGCAGACATTGAACGAGTGCGTGAATCATTTCAACAAAGTTCCAGAAAATCAATCTGCCGTGCATACAGAGAACTGGGACTACCAACCACCACTGTACACAGGATTAGCATCCAATAATTGGGATGGGGGAAGATAAGAGATGGTGATGAACAGGTGTTTTGAAGATCTGGAGGCAGGAGCACAAGCCCAGAGTGGAGAGCAGTATTCCATTGAGCTGCGGATGGAAGCCGAGTATGTGGTGAGGAGCTCAGGTGTGCCAAGGAAGGACTTCACGTGACGGATGATGCCCAGTCGGTGACTAGCTTTGGAGGCCAGCTTCGAAATGAGGTTTTCCCAGGAAAGATCATGGCAGATAGTGAGACCCAAAAGCTTGAGTGACAGAAAGATTGAGATCTTGCGGTGGATCCCTGGGAGGGAGGCTATATCATTGATCATAACATTGAAAAGTGTAGGGCTAAGACATCTGGAGGACGCCTTCTTTCAGATGAAAGTAAGAAAAGAGGATCTGGCCCACTCTCACTTGAAATGACCTGACAGACAGAAAATCCCGGATCCACCAAAACATTTTGCCACCGACACCGAGATGGTGCAGCTTGTAAAGTAGACCTTCCTGCCAGACTGTATTGTAGGCTTTATGAATATCCAGGAAAACACCAAGAAGCGACTCCTGATTATTGAGGGATTTTCTCACCTCATTAGCTAATAAAACAATGTTGTCAATAGCTGAACGGCTCTTTCGGAATCCGCTCTGGGATTCATACAACAGGTTGTTCCATTCGAGTAAGAAAACCAGATGATTGTTCACCATCTTCTCCATTAATTTGCTTACCACTGAGATGAGGGAGATGGGGCGGTATTACGACGGGTTTTTCCCCACTTTGAGGATCGGAACGACTCTAGAGTGTTTCCACTCACGGAGAAGTTCTCCTAAAGACCAAACTCCATTAAATAGGTCGAGAAACACGCCCTACACCTTGCCATCCATATTCTTGAACATGTGGAAGGTCAATAGGTCGGGGCCAGGGGCACTGTTCCTAGATTTATGAACAGCTTGCCTAGTTCCCAGCGGGAGAAGTCAAGGTCTGAAGGATAATTTACTGGACACCAGTCATTGAGGATATCTCTGTGCTGTCTAGAATTGAAATGTGGACACCTTGGACTCAATGTCGGTGTTGTTCTCTTCAATTAGGTCAGAGAAATGTTTGCCCAAGGCCTCGGCCTCGGCCTTGTCCCTGTTTGAGGAGGAGGTTCTATCAGGTGAAACAAGTACAGGGATTACCCTTCCCTCATCTATAATTCCGTTCAAGGATTTCACCCTTTTCCAAATGGATTGAAGAAAGGAGTCTGGGCTAATGGATGAACAAAAGCGCCGCCAAGAGGCAGTCTTGGCTCGTTTTATGACCCGATGGGCCTGGCCTTTTTGCTCTTGCACTCTATTGTATCCTGCATCCTGAAGGATTTCCTCACTTTCTTGAGAGCCTCCCTCCTTTCCAGGATGGCCTTTCCGCACACGACATTTCACCAAGGCACTTTGGTTTTCCTGCTCGGTGAGCTTCTGCAGGTAGGGATTGTTTCCTGGGTGATGGCATTCACGGTCTGAACTAAAGAGCTGTTGAAGTCAGCAGTGTTCCCACTTGCAAGCCCTTCCCTCACTTCCTCAGAGAAACTACGTGAAAAATGAAGCCGTTGGCATTGGAGAAATTCCAGGATGGAGGACCACCGGAGGCCTCAATGTCCCTTTCAAATCAAAGGTTTGTGAACACTGGAAAGTGGTCACTCCCAAGATTATCACCGTGCACCCACCACTTGCATCTTGCTGCTGCAGATGAAGAGCTGAAGGTGAGATCAAGAGGGGAGGTTTTCCCTGTGGATGGATTTAAGCACTGCCATCATTTAACGGCACCATATTAAATTCCTCGATGATACTTTCGATACATTCGCCATTTTTATCCGTGATATTGGAGCCCCCAAAGAGAGTTGTGGCTATTGAAGTCTCCACACCAGACGACCCCTTGCCACTTCTTGAGCACCTCCTGGAGCAGACTGACGTTCAATGATTTGCAGGAACTGTAGAGGTTTATGATCGATAGACCTTCCCTCAAGCCGGGATTCCTGATAATCGATTCCAGTTCGGCAGCACATTCCATTTCCTCGAAGGAAATACCGGAGCTCAAGAAAAACCCCGACTGGACCGACTGGAAAACCCTCCCATCTACTTTCTCAACAATCCTCTCCAAGAAGTTCTGTCGCTCAAGCTTTTGGATCTCACTATCTGCCATGATATTTCTTGGGAAAACCACATTTCCAAGCTGGCCTCCAAAGCCAGTCGCCTACTTGGCATCCTCCGTCGTGCGAAGTCCTTCCTTGGCACACCTGAGCTCCTCACCACATACAAGGCTTTCATCCGCAGCTCAATGGAATACTGTTCCCCCCTCTGGGCCGGTGCTCCTGCCTCACACCTAGCTCGACTTCACGCTGCTGAAACAAAAGCTTTCAGAATCATTGGAATCGCCTGCGATGAAGATAACTCCGAGGGCCTTTCACTCACTCACCACAGGCAGGTTGATGGTCTTTTTGTCTTCTACCGACTCCTCTCCGGCCTTGCTCCCCCAGCTCTCTCTGTGCTCTGCCCCCAAATATTCCTACAGGTCGCACAAGATCTGCCAGCAACCCTCTTATGGTTAAACTGCCAAAATCTAGGCTCTCTGCTCACCTTCACTCTTTTAGTCCCCTTTTTTCCCGCCCCTGGAACAAACTGCCCCACTCCCTTCAATCCCACCCCTCCCTCACAGACCGTGCGCCGCCACATGTTTGAAGAAGCTAAGCCCTTCAACGGATTTCCTGAAGGATGCCAAGAAGAATCTGTGCCATCACTGCTGCTTGCGCTGGTGAGCATGGTCCTAGAGGGTCCCAGCATTAAGGATCAGATGGCAGACACAACCCCTGTAGCACTTGCTGTTGTGAAATTCAACCAAGTCCACAACTTGTCCCATATGTAGGTTTAATCTCAATAAGATCTTTACATCATCCTGTAAAATACATCATGCAATATATATGTCAGGATCTAGGCATCATATGAGAAAGATTGGATATATCAGTCAATGCAAGCAAGCCTGGAATATAAGTGGGTACGTACCATTCAATTCTACATGTCATTGTATAATGTCGCAGGAGTGGCCTCGAGTCGCGGATGTCCGAGGTCTTATAGACGCCGCTCAGCGGTTTAAGTGAGCATCTCACCTGGGTTCAACTTTGGTACATTTTCACCACATTCTTCCCGCCGTTAGAACTATACTGCCGCTAGGCAGGAAGCGAGCGCGCGTCAGCATTAATGGATTGAGGAAGTCATTATATTGTTGCGGGTCGCGGACAAGATGTTACTTTGGGCCAAGCGGATGGTCAACCGCGACCGTTACAGGATCCCCGATTAGCCCGACTCCCCCAAACGTTGACCAAATCGCGCCACAGGTATTCAATTTGGAAACCTCTAAAGCGACCGAAAGAGAAGGAAGAGAGGAGGAAGACAGAGTACAGAGGAAGAACAGATTTATTATACACACACAAGCAAAAAGGAGCAATCAAGTTATTTACAAGCAATGGATGGAAGAAGCAGGTGACACAGGGAAATCATTAGCTTATACTATGCAGTTTACTTATAAACCCCAGGACAACATTCAAGACAGACGACGTTCACACTTACACGGGGGAAATTGCAGGCAGGTATGGCTTGAGGATGGATGGTTGTTTTGGGAGGCAATGGAGGGTCCAGCGTGGATTGCTGCCTGGCGCGCCCTTTTCGTGGCCTGCGTCCCCTTAGCTGCAGCACAGCTGGTCGCACGATGGCTCGCAGGCTCGGTCACACCTGCTCGTTCAGGCGTCTTCCTTCTCCCCAGCAACAACGAGCGACAGCAAGCAAGAGGATGGGGTCAGAGCAAGAGGACGGGGTCAGAGCAAGAGGACGGGGTCGGAGCAAGAGGGCAAGAGGACGGAGTGCGTCCCGCGGCGGTTTATATTGGTTTCTCACCGAACCTTCGCGCACTTTCTCGGGGGTTCCCGCTCCGCCCTCTCTTAGCCAAACCCCTTGTTCTGGGTTGGATGAGCGGGGCCGACTTACTCCTCCCCCCTATGACGAGGGGGGCGACCCGTCTTCTCTAGCCACTCCCCTTGTTCGTAATGGCCGCAAATGCCGAAAACCGGTCAGCAGCTGCAGGTAATGCGCCGTCACGTTGCACAGCAGTTCAGTACTGCAATAAACGGTTGCTGTCAAAGCTCAAGTGGGGGAATCCCTGGCACTTGAGCTGCCATGGATCATCGGAGGGGCCTACGCTTATTTCGTTTGATGCAATGCAGAGTCAATCTAGTGGGAAACACATATTTAGCCTACATAGAATAAGGAAATAAGCTATTCAAAAAGATATATCGTGGCCTGTCTGTAGGTTCATGGAATTAACTAGGGGGACGTCTTTCGATCTTATTTACCCTACGAGGGCCAGTTAAAACACAGCAAACCAGTTCTCACATTCTTTACACTTTCCAAATTTGTTACACTGCACCCTCCTTTCTTCAGGTCCGTTCCCGGGCCTACAACTTTAATTTAGTGTGACACGTAGGTGTAGTTCCCTCTACTTTTAACCTGACCCTGAGTGTGACGATTTTAAAACACAAATAAGTATGTCCCCCTATTGCATTGCACCCTGTCTAACAGACTCAAGCCCACAGCTAACCGAATTACGGAATTGTTCTCAAACTATACATTTACGGTGGGGAGCATTATTTACAGTGACGTTATTTCTTATTTACAACGCAACCCAGGACCTGTGTTTTTTTCCTTTTTAGGGAACAAGAAAAAGAAATTCCTGTTGGGAGGGAGGAGACAGCACGCATTGCATCGATGCACCAGTACCAATACCACCAAAGCACCCAAAAGCACCAAAAGCACCACAAAGCACCAAAAGCACCACTCGGTGCACAGTCACCACTGTTCATAATAAACACAACAAAACAACTGGTGGTGGTCTTCTCTTTTTCTGCTGGGCCGATGTTCTTCCCGACGTCTTCTGGCTTCATGCGGCCTACTTGGAAATAATGAAAAGCACAACTTGTGTTCATTTGTATTTAGGGCCTCAGGGGCCAACTAAGGGTGGTCCACCTGTTTGGCATAGGTGCCACCTTACCAAGGTCCGCAAGCAAGATTCCCTGGCCACTATGGCCGGTCTCCAACAGAGGTGCCCTGCTCCAGAACCTGGGGTCCATCAAGTGGTACTTGGCCGCAGAACAGCGGTCCATAAAGTGGTACATCAACGCAATGCATGCTGGTTCTGAGAATCTCGTGCGCACAATGGCCACCTCACGCACGCTCCCCTCGGCGCCCAATGGTGCACAGGTCCTCAAGTGGGAGACAAAAGGGGGGAAGACAAATGAGCGAGGGGTAAGGTCACAAGGGTACACGTCAATAAAGGCAATGCAGGGTGAAGTGCGTACGGAGAGCGAAGTGAGAAAAACTCGTCCCTACCGTACGTCACCCCCCCTGTCACCTACACTACCCTTGCCCTTACCCCATATTTACAACAATTTACACCTTTACAAATTCGTCACTACGTCTTGTCTTCCCCATCTTTCCCTTCTACACCAAATTCGTCTCCAATCCCCCTATCCAAAATTTGCCATCACCAATTCATCATCAATCCTCATAAGGAGGGAGAGATGGAATTACGCACAATGTCACACCCACGTCATGATGCGTCTCACAATCCAAAACATTTGCATTAATGAAAAATAATAAAACATGGCATGGTGTGAAGTTACCTCATCTCAGGTGAGTGGATGCAGATGGTGCGAGGAGACTTCAATCCTAACTATCCTCTAAATGACATTAACACACTTTACACTACCCGGGGTCTTGCCCTGCCAATCCATTGGCCACTTACACTGTGGGTTCTAATAACCAATTCCCATTGACCAAACTGTGGTGCTTCTCAATTTGGGGTCTCACTCCCCCGATTCATCTCCCGGTGCCCTTGCACAATTTCTGGGCTGGGACGTGTAGCTCTCCCAGCAGGTCTACCCACCTGCACACCTCCACCACTGCAGTTGCCACCCGAGCTTACCTAGCTCCTCACCCTAACCTAACTAACTGGGGAAGGCCCCTCCTGGCTCTGTCACCCCTTGGTGCCCTCTGGCACTGGGCTACCCGGGTCCGTCCTCCGGATCCTCGGGCCCCATCCACAACAACTCTACCGGCTCCCAGAGCCCACCTGCGGCCTCACCTGGCCGACATCCTCACAGTGGTGGAGTGCCCAAACCAACTACACACACTAACAGGCTACACGCCCAGCCATTTCCACAACACTAATGCACCCATCCAATCACCATTCTTTCACCTCACACCACAGATGCCAATATCCAACCACAATTTACCTATACCCTCTACCTAACACTTACACTACCTGCCCCGGGTATTCGTGATGGGGGTCCACTCTTCCCCCATTCACACCTTCGCACCATCCACTCCACTCCACAGTTTTCCACCATACTCACTCCACGACCATCCATTCCAAGACTCCATATATTCCACATTCCATGTATTCCACACACCTGTTGGTGCACACCTGTGCACTCACACCTGGTGCCACCTGCAGTCCTGCACCCTCCTTCCTTCCTGGACCATTCGGTCAATACAACACTCATCACTATCACTATCACTCATACACTGCTCCATACACCTGTTCAGTTGCACACCTGTGCAATCACACCTGTTCAATCCTCACACACTTGAATACACCTCCAACACTCACACGGCATCATCTGAACTACCTGTTGCCCTGCTAACTTAGTGCTCCCCGTCTTCCCTTTAAACTAAGCACATACCACGTCATTATCATCCACACTAATCTACCTGCGTCCCCACTACAGGTGTCATTGTCACTAACTAACCTTAACGTTACCTAATGTCATCTCTAGGGCCCTACACATTATCCAAACCCTCCCTCGGCTAGTTTTCACTGCCATACACCCCATAAATCTAGTGCTCCTTTGCCCCCCTCTGTGAGGGATGGTGGATTGGCCGTCCCATCACATGGGGCATCCCTTACTATCAATTTTGCACACCAAATCCAACAAATCAAAAATTTGCCAATCATCTGCCAATCACCGTATCAATCATCAAATTTTGCCTTTTTCTAATTTTGGGTCCAAAACACTAACCTCATCACCCGTCTACTTATTAGATCCTCTCGGTGCGGCATGACATCATTAAACTCGGCTTCGCAAAGCCGAGCAATGAATTCGGGTGGTTTGGTTGCCTGCAGGTTGAATCCGTCCGGCTTTCGGTTCAAGGGAGGTGGTTTGGTTGGGCCGAGATTCCACGCACCATCTCGGCACGGCACCTTGCGGTCCCGGGCCCGATGGCTCAATCTCCCCCGGTCGGAACCCCGTCCCCATGAGGGGGCACCAATTGTTGCGGGTCGCGGACAAGATGTTACTTTGGGCCGAGCGGATGGTCAACCGCGACCGTTACAGGATCCCCGATTAGCCCGACTCCCCCAAACGTTGACCAAATCGCGCCACAGGTATTCAATTTGGAAACCTCTAAAGCGACCAAAAGAGAAGGAAGAGAGGAGGAAGACAGAGTACAGAGGAAGAACAGATTTATTATACACACACAAGCAAAAAGGAGCAATCAAGTTATTTACAAGCAATGGATGGAAGAAGCAGGTGACACAGGGAAATCATTAGCTTATACTATGCAGTTTACTTATAAACCCCAGGACAACATTCAAGACAGACGACGTTCACACTTACACGGGGGAAATTGCAGGCAGGTATGGCTTGAGGATGGATGGTTGTTTTGGGAGGCAATGGAGGGTCCAGCGTGGATTGCTGCCTGGCGCGCCCTTTTTGTGGCCTGCGTCCCCTTAGCTGCAGCGCAGCTGGTCGCACGATGGCTCGCAGGCTCGGTCACACCTGCTCGTTCAGGCGTCTTCCTTCTCCCCAGCAACAACGAGCGACAGCAAGCAAGAGGACGGGGTAAGAGCAAGAGGACGGGGTCAGAGCAAGAGAGCGGAGTGCGTCCCGCGGCGGTTTATATTGGTTTCTCACCGAACCTTCGCGCACTTTCTCGGGGGTTCCCGCTCCGCCCTCTCTTAGCCAAACCCCTTGGTCTGGGTTGGATGAGCGGGGCCGACTTACTCCTCCCCCCTATGACGAGGGGGCGACCCGTCTTCTCTAGCCACTCCCCTTGTTCGTAATGGCCGCAAATGTCGAAAACCGGTCAGCAGCTGCAGGTAATGCGCCGTCACGTTGCGCAGCAGTTCAGTACTGCAATAAACGGTTGCTGTCAAAGCTCAAGTGGGGGAATCCCTGGCACTTGAGCTGCCATGGATCATCGGAGGGGCCTACGCTTATTTCGTTTGATGCAATGCAGAGTCAATCTAGTGGGAAACACATATTTAGCCTACATAGAATAAGGAAATAAACTATTTAAAAAGATATATCGTGGCCTGTCTGTAGGTTCATGGAATTAACTAGGGGGACGTCTTTCGATCTTATTTACTCTACGGGGGCCAGTTAAAACACAGCAAACCAGTTCTCACATTCTTTACACTTTCCAAATTCGTTACAATATCATTATTGGGGAGTCAAAGAAATATTTCCCTATTGATTCTTGTCTTTGTGCAATTGTTTTATGTTTTGCAATCTGTCAAAGCGTCTTCAGGGCTTCCTGGAAAGCGCTATATGAAATAAATCCATTATTATTATTACAGGTCAGTCGGTCCATCCGTAGCGGTCAGGGTGGCGAATTACCCTGCCAGCACAGGCTCGGAAACTACCGGGTACGACATCCCCAAGCACGGAGTCCCCTGCTTCGGAGTAGCCGCTGGAGGCAGGTGTCGGAGGGGCACCTCAGTGCCCTCACTGCTTCAGGCAGGGGTGTATCAGGCGAAGGGAGGGACGGCAGATGTTCCCTAGGCGCACTCATAGCCTAGTTAGCAAACATGTCCGATACCGGCAGACGATGAGCCCGTGGGTCACAATAGTCTAGTCTCACAGTGGGGTCGTCGGCACAGTAGCTAGATAGGATAAGGTGTACCTTGTCAAAGAGCAAATGTCCATTCGTCGCAATGCAACTCATTACAGGCAGATGTGGAAGATGTGGAAGATGTGTAAATCAGTAAGCCATGTCCATTTGTCGCAATGCAACACATTACAGGAAGATGTGTCGATGTGGAAGATGTGTAAATCAGTAAGCCTCTTTACAGTAAGCTGTAACAGTAAGTAAGATTACATGACAGGAGGCCATTACAGTAAGTCCATTACAGTAAGTCTGTACCTGCCTAGGCTCCCAAGGGTACATGGTCGATCCATGTTAGATCCATGTCATGGAATTGCCGAGGGAGAGAATCGATGAGAGCCATAACGAGAGTTACTCGATACCCCGGAGTCCCCTTTTTGAAATCACGAGACTCGAGCGCCCTCTGACGGCAGCTCATACGAATTACAAACTCTTGCTTCGGCACGTGAAACTACCGTTGGCAGCGATCCTTCTCACGAGACCCGAGCGCCCTCGGACGGCAGCGCGTACGAATTACAAGCTCCGGCAAATATACTGTTACAGACGTGGCTTGGATGTTATTCACCGAGCGGTTTTGGGATGACCACGTCTGCACAAGATTATACTCGATATTATACCCGAAGCCGAACGTTGACTAGTCGCGCGATGCTAGGTCAATGAAGGAACAGACACACGGCTGGGATTAAAATGACGACACCAGGGATACGGTTCTCAAGACCTCCGGAGGAGATTATATTCGTGCGGAAGGTCAGATTACAGGGACGAGAGGTACAACATAGAAAGACAAGCACTTAGACACAATCTTATATTATTCCCAACAGACGACAGATAAACGGGACAAAGCTGACTCACACGGGGATTGATGGAAAGGACAGGCGGGTAGCGATGGCTCCAGGTGCACCTGGGCTCAAAGGTCAGAATCGACTCGGTCCGGTCCAGAGATGCGGGGAGGTCGCAGCGCTCGGATGGCGTCTTGTCTGCTCAAGCTGGGGGCGCATCTGACGTCACATCCGGCGCGGGGCCGCGTATATCCGGCGGGGAGTGACACGCCCTCGGCTCGTTAGCTCCGCCTCGTGGAATCGGCACGTTGCTTCTCATTGGGTGCGTGCGGGGGGGTTACCGGCTCCGCCCTTGACGAGGAGCTGACAAGGAGCCCCTTTGTGGTAACCCCGTGGAGCGCATGGTCTGGAGCGCGTTGTCTGGAGCGCATTGTCGATGGCGGCTAACCGAGCCGGTGGGAGGACGCACACTCCCCCCCGCGCAGCGCCGTGCCCCTCTGTTGTTGTAGACGGGGAAGAAGATGGGAGGAGGTATGGGAAAGGTCCTAAACTCACTACTGATGCCATATAATCACATTCTGGTGCAACGAAGAGTCATAATTAATGGAAACGAGGCCTTAACTGACATAGACTAAGAATAACTAGCAAGATGTCCGAAAGTTGTCTACGTGTGGTGCGGTGGACCTGGGCACGACATTTAATGGGGGAATAAGGGGAAGGTCGGCTCTACTGATTGTTGTTTACATGCAATGGGACTAGGGAATGGGGGATTGGGGAAAGTTGGGGAGTATTGGAGAAAATAGGGGAATATTTACAAGCGGATATGGAGGCCAAATTCCATATTCGCAACATTGCACCCTTCTCTACCCTCGGGGCGTCCCGACCCGATAAATTTTTACCTACTTTAGTGTGGCACGCAATGTAGTTCCCTCTACTATTAACTCTACCCTGAGTGCGACAGTTTTACAGATATTCACAAATGAGTAAATATGTCCCCCTGCGACGTTGCACCCTTCTCCTCACAGAAACACACCCACAGGATAACCGAATCCGGAAAGAATTCTCAAACTACACATACAGCCGGTAGGGAGCATTATTTACACGACTACGCTGCTATTTACACTACGATCCAGGACCTGTTTTTGGAGGGACACATGCAGATGTTATGCATAGAGAGAGCGCGCTTGCCAGCATCGATACACCAACCCACGAGTGCTCTGTGGCCGACGGCCTTTAATAACGTGCAGAGCACCCTTCCCGAGCATCAAAAGCACCACCCCTCCACCAATCGGTGCAGTCACCATTGTTCATTGGAATAAAAATAAATTCGACAACCCCTAACCCTGCAGGTGTCTCTTGCTCTTCTTGTGGTGCACTTGGTGTTAACTAAAAGTGGTTCACCTGTATGGCATAGGTGCCACGTTGACCCATAGGTCCATCCCCGGGTGGTGCTTGGCCGCAAACGAACTGCGGTCCATTGTGGGTGGCCACAAACATTGCGGTCCATATGGTGTATCGATCCCGGCAGCAAACAGCGAAAGTGCAGGCCCACAACTGCGCAGCCAGCACCTCTCTCTCCTCTCTCTCTACCCCAAAGCCAGATCCTCGGAGGTGGGAGACAAAAGAAGCAGACAAGTGAGTAAGGTGGTAAGGGCGCAAAAGTGCACGCAATGTAAGGTGATGCACACTGGGGGCACATGGGAACCAGGTGAGACAGGTACGTTCCTATCGTACGCCCCCCCCCCCCCCCCACCAGGTAACCTACATGGCCCCTCTCTTACCCCTTACTGCATCCACAAAACACAACACTACCCATAAACATCTACTTTACAAATCAACAAACATCCCTACTGTCTTCCCCGTTCCTCCCATAAACCAAATTCGTCTTCTCTCCCTCCTAACCAATCAAATTTGCCATTTTCAACTCTCATCAAAATTTGCCATTTTCAACTCAACATCAAAATTTGCCATTACCAATTCATCATCAGTCCCTCCTAGGGAGGGAGAGATGGAATCACCCCAATGTCTCATCCACGTCGTGATGCGTCTCACAAATCCACAGCAATCTCATTTCCTGCTACAAACCAAGAAAACACAGGTGTGGAGTCATCATCATCACCTCAGGTAAGTGGCTGCGTATGGTGCGACAGGTTCATCAATCCTAACTATCTCCTAAATGACTTTAACAACTTTACACTACCCGGGGTCTTTCTCCGGCCAAACCATTGGCCCTCTTACACTATGGGTTCTAAAAACCAATTCCCATTGGCCAACCTGTGGTGCTTTTCAATTGGTGTCTCACTCCCCCGATTCATCTCCCGGTGCCCTCGCACAATTTCTGGGCTGTGGCGTGTACCTCTCCCAGCGGGTCTACCCACCTGCACACCTCCACCACTGTAGTTGCCTCCGAGCTTACCTGTTCCTTACCCTAACCTATCTACCTGGGGAAGGCCCTCTGGCGCTCTCCCCACTCCGTGCCCTCTCTGGCACTGGGCTGCCCGATCCACACCCGGGATCCTCAGGCACCCACTCACAACTACCGGCTCCCAGAGCCCACCTGCGGCCTCACCTGGCCGACATACTCACAGTGGTGGAGTGCCCAACCAACTACACACACTAACAGGCTACACGCCCAGCCATTTCCACAACACTAATGCACCCATCCACAATACCATTCTGCAACCGCACCACAAATGCCAATATCCAACCACAATTTACCTGTACCCTCTACCTAACACTTACACTACCCGCCCCGAGTACTCGTGAAAGGGGTCCACTCTTCCCCCATCCACACCTTCGCACCATGCACACCACTCCGTACCACTTACTCCAACTCTCTCCACACACCTGTACTTGCACACCTGTGCTCTCCCACCTGGTGCCACCTGCACCCTTCTCTCCCCAAGCGCATTCGCGCTGATCCACACACTCACTACTCATACACTGCTCCACACACCTGTCCAGTTGCACACCTGTGCAATCACACCTGTTCAATTCTCACACACACGGCATCATCTCAGCTAACTACTCCCTTCTGAAACTTGCGCTTCCCAGTCGTCCCTTTAAACTATTGCGCTCCCTCGTCATTATCATCCACACTAATCTACCTGCGTCCCCACTACAGGTATCAGTCACTAACTAAACTTAACGTCACCTAATGTCATCTTTCTAGATCCCGACAATATAACCTAACCCACCCGGGCTAGTTTTCACTGCCATACACCCCATAAACTATTGCTCCTTTGCCCCCCCACATGGGAAGGGTGGCAGGGATGCCATCCCACCACATCGGGGGTCTCTCACTACCAATTTTGCACATCAAATTTCAACAAATCAAAAATTTGCCAATCACTGCCCATCATCTGCCAATCACTGCTGCCAATCCTTTGCCAATCATCAAATTTTGTTTTTCTCTAATTTCGGGGCCAAAACACTATCCTCATCACCCAGTCGACTCACTAATACCTCTCGGTGCGCCAATTCCTGTCCAAAGCCCGGCTTCGTAAAGCCAAACAATGAATGCTGGTTGTTTTGTGCCAGCGGCTGGATACATCCCGCATTCGGTGCAGGGAAGGAGGTTTACCCGGGCCGAGATCCCACGCACCATCTCGGCACGGAGCCATCCCATGGCTCGATCTCGGCCTGCCGGAATGCCTCACCAAAAAGTGGTCGCCATGACGACCCTTTCTATCGGGCTGCCCGCTCCGCCTAGTGGAGCACGGACGCGGCCGTTCAAAGCGAGGCCCAGCACGCACCGAGGGCCCGACTCGGCTATAAGTCGTTCTAAACTCTACCCCGTCTAACGTCGATGCTTCACCTGTCACAACTAACTCACGCTCCATGTCACTCTCACTACTTTCACCTCCACTCCTGACAGCGCACTCATCCTTACTCTTGACAGCGCACTCTTTCCCCATGCACCTGTCCGTCACACACCTTTCTCGCGCACACTCTCCCATCACACCCTCTGTAACACTCACCACAGGTGTGCATTCTTCCTTGCCTTTGACAGCGCACTCTTTCCCCATGCACCTGTCCGTCACACACCTTCCTCGCGCACACTCTTGCGTTACACCCTCTGTAACACTCACCACACCGCGCTTCCATGTGCTCCCTCGCACACGCGCTACGACCGACTCACTCTCGCCAGCACACTCACTCCTTGGCACGCACTTTTTCCTCACACACCCCAGGGTCGGACTTTCTTGCACACCTCCTTTTTCGCACACCAGACCTGTCGCACACTTCACCAACGGCCTTTCACGAACACCCGGATCCAAACCAATCCCCAAGCTTCTTAAATCCCCTGGCGCATCATACGCACGACCATATTGGTCACCACTTACACCGGGTCCTCTTCCTCTTCGCTTCTCCTCCATCACCTGCGAATCCCTCATCCGGTTAATGAGCACATCATCACGATCCAAACACAGACTTTGGACCAATTCTTTTATCTCCTCTTTTATTTCTTTCTTATCCCCTCTCCGTCGCTTCTTAATTTCGCTCATCCCTTCTTCCACTTCTTCTAATTTGTGCTTCACCTCTTTTATTCCCCGGTACGTCTCCTCAAGCTCGTCCTCCAAGGCTACCTTGACCGTTTCCAGGTGCGTCCTCACCTGCCGGTCCTTCGTCTCCATTACCTCTACCACCTCGTCCAACCTCGCTGTCAGTCCCTCTCGTACCATCTGACATTCCCTCTTCGTCGCTATCAAGTCGTCTTTTAGTTCTTTCTGTGTCACTTTTAACCCTCCTAATACCGCAGTGTTCCTTTGAACCTGCTCCGTTAGTTCTTTTTGTCCCTCCGTCAGCTGTTCCACCCCCAGCGTCAACTCCTCTATACCCCCTTGCAATTTTACAGTCCCCTTTCTCACCTCCTTCTCCATGCGCTCCTTACAGTGCCTCACCTCCTCGCGCACTCCTCCGACCGCCTCACTCACACCTCTTCTGATCTCTTCTCCCATCACTTGCATCTCCTGCCCAGATGCCACCCTCATCTGCTCCATTTCCTCCCTGTGAGCATCCAGTTTGGTTTCTACCCCCATTCTGACCCCCTCTATCTGCTGCCCCATTTGGTTAACTTCCCTTTCCGCTTGGTCCCTCATGTCCCTCAATTTGCCTTCCATGGTGTTTTCTAACCCCTCTAACCCTTTTTTCACCCCCTCTAACTGATTCTCCTGGGCAGCCATTCTATTTTCTACCCCCATTAACCCATTTCTCACCTCTTTTATCCCGTTGTCTAACCCCTCAAAATTATTGTCTAACTTCTCACCGGTACCCCTCGCTTCGTCCCTCATTACCCCCATTTGGTTCCCCATTACCCCCATTTGGTTCCCCATTACCCCCAATTGCTCACTCTGAGCATCCATCCGGTTCCCCATTTGTTCCCTATCAGCCCTCATTCCCATCATTATTCTGCTTTCCATTTCTTCATTATTCTTGTCCATAAGGGCCTTCATTTGCATAAAAAACAAGTTCAAATCCACCGGGGGCGCTGCCACGGTCGCTGGCGCGGTGATCAGCGAGGCGCCATTTTGCGCGCCCGCTTCTTCGTGCGTGACGGCGCTATTTTGCGAACCTGCCGCCCTCACTGCTTCGCTCTCCTCCTGTCCCTCATTTTGGTCCTGGATCGACCCTACCTCTCTCTCCTCTACCGGACCCCGGCTGTCTTGATCCGCCATAGCGCGACTTTCAAAATTCGGTTTTTTTTTTTATTTTCGTAAAACAAATTCAAATTTCGGCCGTTATAATTTCGCGCGGGAAACGCGCTCCAAATCGATTCTAACTGTTACAAATTTGGGCCTAATAAATTTAGTCCCGGGTTCGAATTCCACTCCTCGACACCAATTGTTACCGACGTGGCTTGGATGTTATTCACCGAGCGGTTTTGGGATGACCACGTCTGCACAAGATTATACTCGATATTATACCCGAAGCCGAACGTTGACTAGTCGCGCGATGCTAGGTCAATGAAGGAACAGACACACGGCTGGGATTAAAATGACGACACCAGGGATACGGTTCTCAAGACCTCCGGAGGAGATTATATTCGTGCGGAAGGTCAGATTACAGGGACGAGAGGTACAACATAGAAAGACAAGCACTTAGACACAATCTTATATTATTCCCAACAGACGACAGATAAACGGGACAAAGCTGACTCACACGGGGATTGATGGAAAGGACAGGCGGGTAGCGATGGCTCCAGGTGCACCTGGGCTCAAAGGTCAGAATCGACTCGGTCCGGTCCAGAGATGCGGGGAGGTCGCAGCGCTCGGATGGCGTCTTGTCTGCTCAAGCTGGGGGCGCATCTGACGTCACATCCGGCGCGGGGCCGCGTATATCCGGCGGGGAGTGACACGCCCTCGGCTCGTTAGCTCCGCCTCGTGGAATCGGCACGTTGCTTCTCATTGGGTGCGTGCGGGGGGGTTACCGGCTCCGCCCTTGACGAGGAGCTGACAAGGAGCCCCTTTGTGGTAACCCCGTGGAGCGCATGGTCTGGAGCGCGTTGTCTGGAGCGCATTGTCGATGGCGGCTAACCGAGCCGGTGGGAGGACGCACACTCCCCCCCGCGCAGCGCCGTGCCCCTCTGTTGTTGTAGACGGGGAAGAAGATGGGAGGAGGTATGGGAAAGGTCCTAAACTCACTACTGATGCCATATAATCACATTCTGGTGCAACGAAGAGTCATAATTAATGGTAACAAGGCCTTAACTGACATAGACTAAGAATAACTAGCAAGATGTCCGAAAGTTGTCTACGTGTGGTGCGGTGGACCTGGGCACGACATTTAATGGGGGAATAAGGGGAAGGTCGGCTCTACTGATTGTTGTTTACATGCAATGGGACTAGGGAATGGGGGATTGGGGAAAGTTGGGGAGTATTGGAGAAAATAGGGGAATATTTACAAGCGGATATGGAGGCCAAATTCCATATTCGCAACAATACGTTTGCCACGAGTGCCCTCCGAAGGCTGCCCGAACGACCGGCATGGCAGATTATGACGACGCACAAAACGACCGAAATGCGCCTTCCCAGCGAAGCGCGCAGAGCCTCCGCAATCCCGTCCTGCAGTACAGCGCTCAGAGGATCAGAGAAGATCGGCTATACCGGCTACCGAGAGAACGTCCCGGATGGATTGTCCATCCATGGCCCGTCCTATTGACTATGCGGCTATACCGGCTACCGAGAGAATGTCCCGGATGGATTGTCCATCCTCCGCGATGCATACGGCAATCCCGTCCTGCAGTACAGCGCTCGGAGGATCGGAGAAGATCGGCTATACCGGCTACCGAGAGAACGTCCTGGATGGATTGTCCATCCATGGCCCGTCCTATTGACTATGCGGCTATACCGGCTATACCGGCTACCGAGAAAACGTCCCGGATGGATTGTCCATCCATGGCCCGTCCTATTGACTATGCGGCTATACCGGCTACCGAGAGAACGTCCCGGATGGATTGTCCATCCATGGCCCGTCCTATTGACATACCGAGAGGATGTCCCGGATGGATTGAGAGAACGTCCCGGATGGAGTGTTCATCCATGGCCCGTCCTATTGACATACCGAGAGGATGTCCCGGATGGATTGAGAGAACGTCCCGGATGGAGTGTCCATCCATGGCCGGTCCTATTGACATACCGAGAGGATGTCCCGGATGGATTGAGAGAACGTGCCGGATGGATTGTCCATCCATGGCCTGTCCTATTGACATACCGAGAGGATGGCCCGGATGGATTGTCCATCATCTCACCCCCTCACTCATCCACCCCCCCCCCCCCCCCCCCCGTTTTAGGTTTGAGATAGCAGCCGCGCGCCGCGTACCGAAGTCGAGCGACCTTCACAGTCTGGGTCAGAGGGAACGCAAACAGGCAGCGGCCGGGCGAGGCGTCTCGCAGTCTCGAAATGTGTCGTGGAGGGGAGCCAAGAGACCTGTCCGAGAAGCAACAAGCCCAGAGTTAAGGGCGAACAGGCGGGCCGGTGCCCGCGTGGCTTGCTCAGGAGACAAGGGAGTCGGGCGCAACGCTCAATGTTACCATCTCATGGGGTCACCGTGTACTCCCAAATGCCCCGTGCCTTATCGATTAACGGCATAAGTCCTCGATGTTGGCTAGTCGCCCTCGAAGGCCGCCACGTTATGACACACACTTTTGGGCAGGGGCGGTCAGGTTGAGTATTTCTGCTATCTGTAGAGGTACCCAGGTAGACGAACTCAGGTAGACGTACTCTGATGACGCAAGCGCGGGAAGCAGTTAATGGCGCTGTAGGGCAAACGCGTGATTTAGTCGATGACGTCATCAATTGGTTCGGGCGCGTGCGGGCGGGTTTGACGGCGAGTTCCAGCTGAGCGGTATCCCCAGACGGAGTAAAGTAGCACACCGAAATCTATAGTCTCACGTCCATTGGGCACCAGCATTCGAGCGGGCTTGAGATTGGTGTACGGAATACGAACCCGGCCGACGAGTGAAATGTATTATCTAGGGCGCACTGCGTTCGAGGGAAAACCGAAAGTCGAGCTCGGCCCGTTGAACCAGTGCGGCACGCCGAGTCGAGTGGGGCGAGCACGCCGAGTCGAGTGGGGCGAGCACGCCGAGTCGAGAGGGCGAGCACGCCGAGTCGAGAGGGCGAGCACG
The DNA here is from genome assembly GCF_964187855.1 of Myxine glutinosa. Classification (NCBI taxonomy): domain Eukaryota; kingdom Metazoa; phylum Chordata; class Myxini; order Myxiniformes; family Myxinidae; genus Myxine; species Myxine glutinosa. Next base: position 80,367,758 of record NC_136274.1, on the reverse strand, counting down.
CCGAGTCGAGAGGGCGAGCACGCCGAGTCGAGTGGGCGAGCACGCTTGGCAGCGATAAACTGCACGTCCTGAAGTAGCGTCTCGTTTGATAGTCTTCGGGTCAAAGGATCAAATACATATCACATCCTGAAGTAGCGTCTCGTTTGATAGCCTTCGGACCGTGTTATACATATCACGCCCTGAAGTAGCGTCTCGTTTGACAGCTTTCGGGCCGTGTTTTGTCCGGAGTTTTAGACATAGTTAGTCATATAGAATACATATGGTATATGATCATCTATTAATGCCCGAGTGCTGTGAAAGTCTATGAAGGTCCCCGCCCGACGTCCTTAGAAACTCATCCGTGCTGCGGCGAGTCCTCGAATGGTGCCAAGCGAGCCTCCATGCATTGAGGCGATTCCGGGCAGCGGAGTTCGCCGGCCTCGTTGAGTAGCCACGCGTAGGTGGGATTCCGACCAGCAGCAATCAAGCGAGCCTCTTGCCAAGCGAGCTTCATGCATTGAGGCGATTCCGGGCAGCGGAGTTCGCCGGCCTCGTTGAGTAGCCACGCGTAGGTGGGATTCCGACCAGCAGCAATCGGGGCCGCCGGCCTCGCAGGGTACGGCCTGCGGGGGGAATCGCATACGATTCGCATGTAGGAGGTGATTCCGACGAGCCGCGATCAGAATTGCCGGCCCCACAGAGTAGTGCCCGCGATGGGCGCAGTGCGCGATTCGCGCGTAGGAGGTGATTCCACCGAGCAGCGATTGGTCGGGTTGTGCCCGCGATGGGGCAGCGCGCGATTCGCGCGTAGGAGGTGATTCCGACGAACAGCGATTGGAATCGCCGGCCTCGCAGAGTGGTGCCCGCGATGGGCGCAGCGTGCGGCTTCGCGTAGGAGGTGATTCCACCGAGCAGCGTTTGGTCGGGTAGGCCGGCCGTGTGAGGCATGGCAGACATGGGAGTCGTGAACACTCGCGTGGGAATCTCATCTCGGGCCGAGGCACGCAAATCTAGGATGATTCTCTCGGACGGAGCCGTTAGCGTTTCGAGCAACCGAGGCTAGACTCGTACCTTCGGCTCCAAGCGGGTCCGTCGTTCCGACGGGGTTTCTGCCACAGGACGTTGCCCAGTAGCATCGTTCTCCAGGCGTCTTGCCGGAGTCCGTCACGCCTGCTCCGGCGTTCGGGCCTCAGGAGAGCAGTTCGCGCTTTGACGACGCGGTCCCGCAAAAGGCTTGCGAGGTCCCATTGCATCCGGTCCCTTCGAGGCAGACCGGCAGCGAGAGTAGTCGGAGCTCCGTAGCTGGAGCTAGCTCGACGGGTCCTCCACCGGTCATTCTTCTCCGAGGTGGGCCTCGCAGGAGCGCGGAGAATGTCGGGAAACGCTCGTCTGAGATCTGCTTTCATCCGGCCATCGCCAGACTCGTGTCCCACCATTTCCGTAGATCATTTATTGAGATTAAGTGTTGTGAAATTCAACCAAGTCCACAACTTGTCCCATATGTAGGTTTAATCTCAATAAGATCTTTACATCATCCTGTAAAATACATCATGCAATATATATGTCAGGATCTAGGCATCATATGAGAAAGATTGGATATATCAGTCAATGCAAGCAAGCCTAGAATATAAGTGGGTACGTACCAGGTCATTCTACTCTGGACATGTTGCTTCTGCTGTCTCAACAATGGATGGAGGTCCTCAATGCCAAACAGGAAATCAGAGCTGTCTCACTTGACATATCACGTGCCTTCGATACGGTCTGGCACCCAGCTCTGCTCACCAAACTCTCCTCCTATGGTATCCATGGAAATCTCCACTCATGGCTTCCGGACTTCCTCTCTGGCTGAAGGCAACGTGTGGCCCTGAATGGATTTCTCTCGTCTCCCCTTCCTGTTCTGGCTGGAGTTCCCCAAGGTAGTGTTCTGGGCCCTGTGCTGTTTCTGGTCTTCATCAATGATCTCTCCAACTCTCTGGAAAATCCTCTCTATCTCTTTGCTGATGACTCCACTATCTGCCGCTCCATTCCTCATCCCTCAGATCGGCAGTCTGCAGCCTCCTCGCTCTCTGCAGACCTGGAAAAAAAATCAGACTGGTCAAACAAGTGGAACATGTCTTTCAATCCTGACAAATCGAACACTCTCACAATGTCTCTCCGAAAGGACCGATTGGAAAACCCTCCCATCTACTTTCTCAACAATCCTCTCCATGAAGTTCTGTCGCTCAAGCTTTTGGGTCTCACTATCTGCTATGATCTTTCTTGGGAAAACCACATTTCCAAGCTGGCCTTCAAAGCCAGTCGCCGACTGAGCATCCTCCATCGTGCGAAGTCCTTCCTTGGCACACCTGAGCTCCTCACCACATACAAGGCTTTCATCCGCAGCTCAATGGAATACTGTTCCCCCCTCTGGGCCGGTGCTCCTGCCTCACACCTAGCTCGACTTCACGCTGCTGAAACAAAAGCTTTCAGAATCATTGGAATCGCCTGCGATGAAGATAACTCCGAGGGCCTTTCACTCACTCACCACAGGCAGGTTGATGGTCTTTTTGTCGTCTACCGACTCCTCTCCGGCCTTGCTCCCCCAGCTCTCTCTGTGCTCTGCCCCCAAATATTCCTACAGGTCGCACAAGATCTGCCAGCAACCCTCTTATGGTTAAACTGCCAAAATCTAGGCTCTCTGCTCACCTTCACTCTTTTAGTCCCCTTTTTTCCCGCCCCTGGAACAAACTCCCCCACTCCCTTCAATCCCACCCCTCCCTCACAGACCGTGCGCCGCCACATGTTTGAAGAAGCTAAGCCCTTCAACGGATTTCCTGAAGGATGCCAAGAAGAATCTGTGCCATCACTGCTGCTTGCGCTGGTGAGCATGGTCCTAGAGGGTCCCAGCATTAAGGATCAGATGGCAGACACAACCCCTGTAGCACTTGCTGTTGTGAAATTCAACCAAGTCCACAACTTGTCCCATATGTAGGTTTAATCTCAATAAGATCTTTACATCATCCTGTAAAATACATCATGCAATATATATGTCAGGATCTAGGCATCATATGAGAAAGATTGGATATATCAGTCAATGCAAGCAAGCCTGGAATATAAGTGGGTACGTACCATTCAATTCTACATGTCATTGTATAATGTCGCAGGAGTGGCCTCGAGTCGCGGACGTCCGAGGTCTTATAGACGCCGCTCAGCGGTTTAAGTGAGCATCTCACCTGGGTTCAACTTTGGTACATTTTCACCACACTTGCCATTGCCCAGATGCTGAAGTTTAACTGCATCAAGCACAAGCGGGCACATCGCACCACAGGACCCGTAACTGCCAGGCACAGTGCTGCACAGGAGACCCCAGTTCCCACATACGTAGGGATGATGTTGCACGCTCACACACGAAAGAGGGAGTTAGTAGACAGATTGTCACACCTGGGCATGAGCATCTCCTATGCCCGCGTTCTCCAGCTCTCAGCTCAGATGGGGAACAGTGCCTGCCAACAGTTTCACAGAGAACAAGTTGTCTGCCCCCCAAAGATGCGCAGCAATGTCTTCACAACGTCAGCCATAGACAATATCGACCACAATCCCAGTTCAACGACAGCGAAAGAGTCCTTCCATGGTACAGCCATCTCCCTCCTCCAGCACCCCTCTTTCACTGGCGAAGGAGTGGACCGAAGCATTGTAATCGTTGGTGGATCTAGAGATGCTAGCTCGAAGATGGTCGGCCACTTGCCACACTACTATACTGATGTGCCCCCAGTCACTACCAGCATGAAGAACCTGTCTGTTCCAGCTACTAGAGTGGTGTCCTTGACCAGAGACGACTTCAAGGAGCAGAATGAGGAGGAATACCTGTGGCTAGAGCACGCAAGGCGGGTCCTAGAGGACACTCCATGAACACTGGGACAGACGAGAACATATCGTGGTCAGCGTTTCATGCCAGTCGCCAGCCGCCGTTAGCTCGAACCATCTGCCCCACTAGTCCAGTAATAATGTGACTTGACCTCACACTAATTGCAACAGAAGCAAACTCAACTGAATTGTGTATCCTCAATATGTCCTGAATGAGGAAAAAAAAGTGTTAAGGAATTGCATGGGTGGAAAGTTTTGAAAAATGCATAAATATGATCCTACCCAAAAACCGATTTTTAGCCCTTTCTGCTAGATTTGACTATGCTGTATTTTTTTCCTTGAAGCAAAAAAAACACATACAGAGTATCAGTGATGAGAATTTATTGTGATCACATCATCACATAACTGATCAACTGTTGATCAAACGATTGAACCAATTAAATATGTGTACAGAATACATATAACACTACACAATGTCATCATCGTCGTCACAGGGCATCTGTATTGAGTTAGTGCAGCTGGATCCCCTGCAGTTTCCACATGCCGGAGTGCACTCGATATTGTTCTTTTTGCATGTGCATCTCAGGGTGCTGCAGTCAGCCTGGCAGTTGCACTTGATGACCCGCAGAAGCTTTTCAGGAGCAGGGGGTAGGGTTGTCTGAACTGGCACAAACCCCTCGACACACTTCTGCCATCCCCACTCTGTAGGACGAGGTCCATCTGTAAGATAAGACAGGGAATTTGGTTTTGTCACAGCAGCAATGATACAGAAGGTAGTGAAAATAATACACAAGATACACAGAACATCACAGTAATTGAACTTAATATATTAACTGAAATTAATATACTAAAATACAAGAATAAACATAGCAGCAATCAGGGCACACAGTAAAATGTAAATGTCCAGATGTAGATCCCTTCCATTCTTGTACTTGCAAGTAGACACGCAGGCTGTGAAACTTTGCTGCTCCTGATGTTGGTGGTAAGACCTGTGGCTGAACGTAAGTAGAGCTAGATGCCACCTTCTCACAGAACCGATGATATCGGAGGGAGTCCAGGGTGTCAGTTGATGTTCCATTGTAGAGAATCACCATCGCTTTCTTTCCTGCTTCTGCCACATCATCTGTAGAGGCTGAATGTGCATAGAACACCTCGGCTTGCTCTCGGAATATGTCGCTTTCTTTGAATTTCTTGAGGGAAGCTCCCTTCCCGATCCCGTGGAGGCGAGATGTAGTGTCACATCCAAGAACTGCATGTAAGAATAAGATGTGCTTACATATATCTGGGCCAAGTAGTTGTTTTGTAGCCTTGATGTTCCAAATGCGAGGCTTCTTTGTTGTCTTCCTTGACTCAGAACAAAAGAACAGGTCATGGGAGTCCAGGCTTGCATGGTAGCAGAGAAGGACTAAGAGGTCTGTATCATCCCCCATTAGCACAGTATTGTTGGTGGTAGCACACTGCACAGCTTTCTGCACAATCAGCAGGTCAGCATCTCCTGAGGCATGGTATGTCTCACAGTTTGCCTTCTGCAGTTCTTCACTTAACATGGAAAGAAATTGCTGCTTGTTCTGCCTGTTGGCCAGGAACTGTTCCTTCTGCATTGTGACAATCATGTCGGCTGTAAATGTCACAGTGGCACCAATCTTCCCTTTTGACCGTCTGTGGTGTGTCATGTCCTTTGTGTTGTTACTTTCATACCCATCAAACACCACGACAGCCTTGCCATACTTCTTCGTTACATACTCCGTATACTGGTGGCATATGTCTTTATAAGTAGATCCATGGGACCATGGGATGCGTTGAGGAAGTGCTCCACCATCCAAGACATACTGGCAGCCATCAACTACATTATCTGCTGGAACATGAGGCCCGATAAGACCCCAGATGCCGTCGGCGAGGGCTGGCTTCTTTGCTTCTCGAAGCAGTAGAGAGGAATCAAATAGGGCTGGGGGATAGCTACATAGCTCATATGAGGGCTGACTCGAGTTCATCACTGTTCTGTGCCACTATGACCAGTCTCTGGAAGAGAAGCTGTGGATCAACTTGAATTTGATCTCCATCGATCCTTACAGAAGACTTCATGCCGAGAGTGACAGCTTGATCCTTCCTCTTGAAGGTGAACTCAGCAGGTGTTAGTCCATCCATGGACTTCAGTATCGCAGTGCCAACGGACTGTGCTGTATCAACGTTGACGGTGGAAAGGGCATTCTCCCCAGTGGCAATATTCCGGAAACTAGGGTCATTGCTGAATGGATTGTGCTCCTGTAGATAACTGAGAACTGTCAGTGTGTCCTTCCAGTCATGGGATTGCCTTGCTTTGGGCATGTCTTTGTTCTGCTCTCCAGTGTTGTAGTTGACCCCCGTGAGTCCCTCCATTGCCTGGTTTACTTCTGCACAGGCGGGCATCGATAGCAGCCACAACAGACGCTGTTGCTCCGTCATCCCTCGCCCTCGTGTGAGCCCACCACTGGTTTTTAAACTTCTCATCAGAACCTGCTCAATGACCAGGTCAGGTGAGAGACCTGCCCATAGGCGATCGCTTCGCCGAATCACGTGGAACCCTTCCTCGAAACGTTGTTGGACTTCTGGGTGTTCAGTCTTGAGGTTGTGCATCTGCTGAAGGTACACCCTGGCAGATTTGGTGTAAAGATTGTGTCCTGATGCTGCCAGATAGGGTAGCATATCCTGGATAGCCTGCAGATGTAAGGCCCAGTTTCCAGTGCGTTCTGCACTGATGTATTTTCGTAGGATGTCCAGCATGTCCATGTACTGAACCCAGAGAGCTGAAGTTCTAGAGGACTTCTTGGTGGACTCGATGTGCTTTTGAAGGCGATCTTTGATTCTCACTAGAACTTCAGACTGACAAACTTCTTCAGCAGATATAGCCCCATTTATCAGCTTCTCATAGATCTTATAAGCTCCCTCCAGGTCCGCATCTCTGCTTCCATCTGTTATCTGATGATCCGGTGGCCTTGCAGCTGCAGCTGCTTTGGCTGACTCTGACTCTCCATCCTTACTGTTGTCTGGAGTTCCAGATTGCTGTGGTAGATGGAAATCGAACACGTTTGATAGCATCAGTGCATTGAGGGCTGCATCAACAATTGAGTGTGCACGAACTGCTCGCGCAACAGCTTTGCCACACATCATGTGGATTACTGCATTTGGGGCATAGATCAACTCCAGCAGTTCTTGTAGCCCAGATGAGGCCATCAAGTGTCCGATGCAACCGAGGAAGCTCATTTCTGCATGGAAGCCACCCAAACGCAAGACTATTCGTCTCAGATCACTTTCCATTGGCTCAGAGTTGATAAATCATGAGAGCCTTCCACCAGAGTGGCTGATCAAACGTGATTATTGGGGTGACATTGTGGCATCGTGCATGCTCACTAACAAATGTCAGGGTCGAGAATATGCATGTGCTATCACTGGGATTCAGATCGATCATCGGCAGAAGCATAACAGTTGCTTTGCCAGGGTGGTCACCATAATACACGAACTGCATCATTCCTGACCATGCAGGTCTGGGAGACCCAAAGAGGACGGATGCTTTCCACAGGACATCAAGATTTTCACAGCTGTTCTGGACCTGAAGGTTGACAAGCTTCTGGTAGGTCAGTGCCGTCAAATTGTGCCTTTCGTCTTTGTGGTACCGTACTTGTACCCTTCCAACCATTGCCACATCCAAGGAAGTAGCCTTGATCCTGGGGATTGGCTGCCTTGATCTAATTCCAGGGGTTATGGCTGCAATCATTCCTATACCATGGAATGTACCAAGGCCATCAAGCGTGCGGATGTTATGGTCGACATTGTCAGCTACATATTGGACAAACTCTGTCGATAGGTCAGGAATGTTTGTTCCATGGAATTTGGCTGCATTTCGTTCAAACTGGTGCACCTCCTGGTATGCGCAACAAAACCCAAGGTGATGAAGAGTATCAATGAGGAACCGCGATGCAAAGTGGTGATATAGTTGCACGCCCACCCCAAACTGAAGTGGTGCTAACATGACTCTTGGTCTAGTTGCCTGCATCATTGCTTGTCCAATTGCCGCCACTTTGGCTTGAGTTTTGGTCCCGGCAAATAGTTCTTCCAGGAGCATGCGAAGAGTATCTGGAAGAAATCTGACGCCAGCCTCTTGCGATTCTATGTCATCAAGAGCTGGGTAAGACTCATAGGATAACCCGATGTCTTTGATATCTTGTTTGATGAGCTTTGCAGCTGCCTGCACAAGCTTGATCTTCTCTTGATCTTCTGTGTTTGTTTGTTTCTGCTGTGTCTCATAGTAGTCTTGCAGCACCACCCTGGCTGTTGTCCTGATGGTAACCACGTTTGGTTTCCCATTGATCTCCATGTATATTATCTTCTCACCTAAGTGTTTTTGCAGACTCCTCTTCATATGGGTGTAACCGTATGACTCATGTTCACTGTGTGCAAGCTTCTGCTGCATGAGGTCAATTAGATCATTTATGGTGATCTGCTCGTCATCATTTTCTTCTATATACTTCACAACCTCCAAGAATGCTGCTGTCCTCTCATCAACGACAGGCCGACCAGCCTTCCTCCTCTTGGAGTCTACTGTGTTTGTCTGATACGCTACTGGTATCTGCTTGTATGTGCGAAAATTCACACTGCAAGTCTGGTGTTAGACTGCATCTGCTGCATGTAGGTCATGCACATGCAGAATCCGTGCCTTCAGTCTCTGACCAGTCATCACCTCGTGCACGACATGTTGCCAAAAGCGTGTCCTTGAATTCAATTGTCCTGACTTGGAAAACACTGACTTCACTTGGCTTCTTTCTCTTTTTTCCAAACTGAGCTGGTGTGCCACAAAACAGGCAATCAGTACTGTAAGAGAACCTCCCTGTAGTCGATCTTAGTGTAGGACTCTCTCTGCTTGTACTTGTTTCTGACTCTTGTTGCCTGGTGTCCTTGGCTATCTGTTGTGGATTAATGTATGTCCAGCGACAGTCTTTGTGTATCTTATCACCAGGTACAGCATGAATATTGTCTCCCCTTTTTTTACTGGCCTGGTTGATAGATGAACTTCCCTTCTCTCCAAGTGTTGATACTGACGACCCTCCTCCGTCCACAGACTGCTTGCAAATGACACACTGTTCATATGCCTCCATTTCCTGAAAGTGGAAAAAAAAATATGCACGTTGAAAAATATGCATGTTGAAAAATATGCACGCACGGTTGAAAACGTGCATGTTTGGAACTGGATCCTAGTCAGGGATGTGCAGAGGATTAGAGGGTTCATAACTCAGAAAAGAGCACTGTAGTTGTGGCGTGCGCGGCGTGTTTAAACTAGTTAGCAGAATATGTACAATGTAACATAATGTAATAAATAGCTAGCTAACTATTATAGCTGGAGGAAATTATGGAAAACCCACCTGATGAGGTTAGTATAGCGTACACCGCGATCGATGACACCGGCACAAATGCATGCTCAGGGCTTGCTGTCGCCTCCGAATGTCCAATCAGCGGACGGCTTGCTGTCGCCTTCGACTGTCCAATCAGCGGACGCTATTATTATATAGATGTTTTTTTGCTTCAAGGAAAAAAATACAGCATAGTCAAATCTAGCAGAAAGGGCTAAAAATCGGTTTTTGGGTAGGATCATATTTATGCATTTTTCAAAACTTTCCACCCATGCAATTCCTTAACACTTTTTTTTCCTCATTCAGGACATATTGAGGATACACAAATCAGTTGAGTTTGCTTCTGTTGCAATTAGTGTGAGGTTGACCCTTTTTTTTGCGTAAAATGCCTGCACTACACCGCCCTGCTTCCACTGTTCCTTGAGAGTGCCCACACAGTGGCCATGATCCGGCACTCCATGGATGTGGTGAAGAATGCTGTAGACCATGTGAATCCTGGCCAGACACCTGTCGTCACCTTGGACCAGCCACTGTTTGCCTTGGCAAAGCAGATTCAGTGGAAGTGGCCAGAGAAGTATGGTGAAGAAAAGATGGTAGTTATGTTTGGTGGGCTCCACATCGAGATGGCCGCCCTGAAGACGCTGGGCGACTGGCTGCGAGGAAGTGGCTGGGTACAAGCCTTGGTGCAAGCTGAGATTGCAAAGCCAGGGACGGCCGACTCCTTCCTGCGAGCTGCCCACGTCACCCGCACAAGAAGAGCTCATCAAATCACTGCAGCGGCACTGCACATCCTGCAACACCGTGCGTACGAACGCCACTGTATGACATATGCTGATGATGCAGAAGACCTGCCTGAGTTCGAAGACTGGTGTCACCAGAGAGGAGAAGACATTCCCAACTTTCAGTACTGGGCAACTGTGCTGGAACTAGAGATGTTGGTACTGGTCTACGTGCGTTCTCTGCGGCAGGCTTCATTCATGATGTACCTTGATGCCCTGACGGAACTGGTCCCATGGTTCCATGCCTTAGACCACACACACTATGCCAGGTGGGTCCCTGTTCACGTGAGGGACATGGTTGCACTCCCAATGAAGCACCCAGATGTAGCCAGACAATTCAGGGCTGGCAACTTCACTGTACAGAAGACGAAGAAGGTGTTCTCTTCGATCCCAATCGACCAGGCGCATGAACAGAATAACGCCTGCATCAAAGGAGATGGTGGAGCAGTCGGCCTCACTGACAACCCAAAAATGGCGGCTATCTTTAAACTTGAGGTGGCTACAGGTTATGTTTTTCTTAATTCAGCTTTTAATAACTTTTCAGACCAATGTTAGTATTATCCTTTGAACGACTGGTACACTAAGGGTTTGTGAAATTATAGTAACTGCTAGCGGTCATTTTGGAAAATGGCTGCCACAGCCATCAGGGGCTGAATTTGAGATGGACCAATATCCAAATCTGTTCATAATAGGATAGTCTACTAGTGTGCCAAATTTGGTGCTTTCCTCACAAAATGCACAATTGTTATGCTAAGTTGCCCCAATATTTATGTTTATTTGAATTATACAATGGACTACAAAATGTGAATGTTTCATGATATTTGTTATATTATATCACCTTTATCTATCAATATTGTTGAAATGAAGATCAAATAGCTGTATGTTGAAATATGTTGAAAAAGTCAAAACATTACATGGGGTGTACTTACTTTTTCACGTGACTGTATATGTATATATATGTATGTACAGTATATATATATATATATATATATATATATATATAATATATATATATATATATATATATATATATATTTATATATATATATATATATATATATATATATATATATATATATATGTGTGTATATATATATATATATATATATATATATATATATATATATATATATATATAATATATATAATATATATTGTTGCGGATATGGGATTTGTATCCATCCATATCCGCTTGTAAATATTCCACTATTTCCTCAATACTTCCCAACTCTCCCCAATCCCCCATTCCCTAGTCCCATTTTCTGTAAACAACACTCTGTAGACCCGACCTCCCCCTATTTCCCCCATTAAATGTCGCATCCAGGTTCACCGCATCTCATGAAAGACAACTATAGGACATCTTGCTAGTTATTCTTAGTCTATGTCAGTTAAGGATTCGTTTCCATTAATTCTGACCCTTCGTTGCACCAGAATGTGATTGTATGGCACCGTTAGGAAGTTTAGGACCTCCCAATACCTCCCCGCAGCTCTTCCTCACAGTTCAGCAACAACAACAACAACAACAACAACAACGAGCGCAGGGAGTGCGCGTCCTCACTCCGGCTTGGTTGGTAGGGGTGGTGGGAGGGCACCAGGCCTTCCCAACGAGCCGCCATCGGACATGTGCTCGACGGGGTTACCAAACAGGGGCTCCCTGTCGGCTCCTCGTCAAGGGCGGAGCCCGGTAACCCCCGCACCCAATGGAAGCGGCGGACCGGCCCCAGTGGGGCGGAACCAACCAGCCGAGGGCGTGTCACTCCCTGCTGAGCATGCGCAGTGAGAGGGAGGTGACGTCAGATGCGCGCTGAGCTTGGAGCAAGCAAGACCACCTCCGAGCGCTGTGAGACCTCCCTGCATCTTTTGAACCGTGCTTTATCCTGTCCCCGAGCCAAGGTGCACCTTGTGCCATCGACCTACCTGTCCCTTCCTGCCATCAATCCCTGTGTAAGTCTACCTTGTCCGTTTGTCCGTGGTCTGTCCGGGATTTGATAAGATTGTATTTAAGTGCCCATCTCTTGTGTGTCTTTACCTCACTCTGCCTTGTAATCTACCCCCTTTTCTCCACCACTGTAATTATACCCTCCTCCGGAGGTCTTGAGAACTGTACCCCTTGCGTCGTTTCATCTATCCCAGTCGTCGTGTCCTTTCTATCATTGATTTGGCATAGCGCGATTTGGCCAACGTCTGGGTGAATCGGGTTTTAGTCGGGGAAGAAAAGGGGAGCAACTGTTCGGCCGCGGAGCCTCCGCTCGGCAAATATAACATCTAAAAACCACGGTCCGTAACAACTGGTGTCGGGAGTGGGATACGAGGCCCGAACCAAATTTTTAAAAACAGCTAGACAAAATTTGGTCAAAATTATAAAGTACCGAAATTGCTTTTGTTTTACAAAAACCCGAATTTTGAAAGTCGCGCTATGGGAGATCAAGACGGCTGGGTTCCGGTAGAGGAGAGTGAGGCAGGGTCGATCCAGGACCAAATTGAGGGACATGAGGAGAGCGAAGCAGTGAGGGCGGCAGGTTCGCAAAATGGCGGCGCTAGGCATGGGGAAGAGGAGCGCGAACAACAGGTCGGCGCCGCGCAGGGGATTGCGGTAGCTGTACCCGTGCCGCCGATGGACATGCAGGTCCTCATGGCGCAAATAGGGGCCCTGTTGGCCCAGAATAGCGAACAATTGGAACAAAGAATGGGCAAGCAATTAAGGGAGGACATGGGGGCCAATAGCCAACGGTTAGAACAAAGGATGGGGTCCAATAGCGAGAAATTGAGGGATGACATGGGAAACCAGATCGGGGGTTTAAGGAATGACATGGGGTCCAATAGCGAGAAATTGAGGGAGGACATGGGGGCCCAGATCGGAGGGTTAGGGAGTAGAATAGAGGGATTAGACAATAGATTCGGGGAAATACAGGAGGGGTTAACGGGGGTAGAAAACAGAATGGCCGCTCAAGAGAATCAAATGGAAGGGATGAAAAAGGGGTTAGAGGGGTTAGAAAACAGTATGGAAGGCAAATTGAGGGACATGAGGGACCAAGCGGAAAGGGAAGTTAAACAAATGGGGCAGCAGATAGAGGGGGTCAGAATGGGGGTAGAAACTAAATTGGATGCTCACAGGGAGGAAATGGAGCAGATGAGGGTGGCATCTGGGCAGGAGATGCAAGTGATGGGAGATCAGAAGAGGTGTGAGTGAGGAGGTCGGAGGAGTGCGCGAGGAGGTGAGGCACTGTGAGGAGCGCATGGAGAAGGAGGTGAGAAAGGGGACTGTAAAATTGCAAGGTGGTATAGAGGAGTTGACGCTGGGAGTAGAACAGCTGACAGTGGGACAAAAGGAGTTGGGGGACCAGGTAAAGAAGAACACAGCGGTAATAGAGGGTTTAAAATCGACACAGAAGGAGATGAAAAAGGACGTAGGGGTAATTAAAAAAGAGTGTCAGACGGTACATGAGGACCTGACGAGGAAAATGAACAAGGTGGTAGAGGTGATGGAGGTTAAAGAGCGGGAGGTGCGGGAGCACATAGAAAAAAATAAGGTGGAGTTAGAGGAAGAACTTAAGGGGGTGCACGAGGAGATGAAGGAGGTGAAGCAGTAATTAGAAGAAGTGGAAGAAGGGGTGAGCGAAATTAAGAAGCGACGGAGAGAGGATAAGAAAGAGATAAAAGAGGAAGTAAAAGAATTGGTCCAAAGTCTGTGTTCGGATCGTGATGATGTGCTCATTAACCGGATGAGGGATTCGCAGGTGATGGAGGAGAAGCGAAGAGAAAGAGGACCCGGTGTAAGTGGTGACCAATATGGTCGTGCGTATGATGCGCCAGGTGATTTAATAAGCTTGGGGGTCGAGATGGACCCGGATGTTCGTGAGAGGCCACGAGTGAGGTGTATGGCTGGTCCAGAGTGTATGGAACGAGGGTGCGAGCGAGAGGGTCCGGTGATGGGAGAGGTGCGAGGTGTGAGTGAGCAAGGTTGTGGTGGTATGGAATGGGTAGCGGGTTGCGGAAGCGTGACCCATGCATCGACACCAACAGGGGTAGTTTTTGGAGGGACAGGGGAGGCACGGGAGCCCCTTGGGGGTAATGTACTGTGGGGGCCCAGCCGGTTCGGCCCCGCGCTGACCCCGCAAGGGGCGACGCACGGGGTCCGGCAGGCGGGCAACGACTCGCATACGAGGTGGTCCCACAAGGTCCCACTCGCGCCGTATGACGGCAAGAGTGATCTACGAGCGTACCTGGCGCAGTTTGACTGTGTGTGTAAGGGCAACGGTTGGGGTGAGGACGAAAGTGGAGTACACCTGGTGGCCGCATTGCGCGGCGCGGCGGCGGAGGTGCTGACGGCATTACCACCGGGTGCTCTCACCCTGCCAGCCCTCCGCGACGCCCTAATTAATCGATTCGGCATTGAACAGCAGAGCGAGCTTGTTAAAGCTCAGCTCGCGCTGCGAAAACGCAAGCCCCAGGAAGCCATCGGGGAACTTGCCCACGACATCGCCGCGCAGTGGGGATCGCACATGCTAACATGGCAGCGGATTCCCGGGAAAGCCTGGCGCTGGACCATTTTATCCAGGCCCTCCCGGATATTGAGCTCCGGCAACAGCTCGCCATGTGGCGCCCGCAGACTCTGAGCCAGGCGGCTGACACTGCAGCCCGTTGGGAAGCAGCGAGGCCCCTGGCCCGGGGGAGCGAGCGTCACGCAGTGGCGGTCCGCCAGGTGGGACCCCCGATGGAGGGAGGACCCCTTAGGGGGCCTGCCCCCGACGTGAGTCCTGACCTGGTGGGCATGGTCCGGAAGCTGGTGGACCAGCGCCTGGCGGGACCTGGACCATGGCAGGCGGCCCCGGAGGTGGCCCGCGGTGGACCACGAGCGGGTAATCCAATTCGGACCTTCAGGGGGGGAAATTTGGAATTCCGGAGACAAGCACCTTATCAGGTGAGGTGCTATACTTGCAACCGTCTGGGTCACCTGGCGCGGCACTGTCGAGCCACGCGCCGGGATGATCCCCGGCGGTTGAAGCCCTCAACTCCGCCCAGGGGGGAGCGGGTTAGCCGACCCCAGACACCCCCCCGCCAGACCCCGGGAAACTAGAAGGTGTCGGGCACATAGGGCGGTGTTCGGCAGAAGAGGATGGAGGAGAGCCCTCATTGACGCGACAGGTCATTTATTGTGGCCAAATTGGAACCGGTAGCCTGACAATCAGATGCAAAATTGCCGGCGTGGGGGTAGACGCCGTAGTGGACACAGGAGCTAGCGCCACGATCATCAGCCCTGTGGTCCTTGATTCGAGTGCAGGTGGCTGGGAAATAAGATCCAGCGCCTGCAAAATTATAGTTTGCAACTTGCTACCGGGGTAACGGCCCCGATCATAGGGCGTGGTTCTGTGACCCTCAAGTTAGGGTCGGTAAGGAGGGAGATAGATGTTTGGGTGGCGGAGGTGTGCAACCCATGTTTAATAGGGTTGGATTTGTTGACTGCCAGCGGTTGTAAAATCGACTTGTGCCGAGGGATCCTGCAAGTGGGAGTAGAAGAGCTGCCGTTAGGGGGAGTGAGCACGGCCGAGAGAGCGGAGCTGGAGGCTTCCGAGGCCGTGACCATTCCTCCAAGGGCCGAGGCGATAGTGCCGGCCCGATGGGCAGCTCGCCCAACATGGCAGGAATCCTGTGGCCTGGTCGAACCGGTGGCAGCGCAGTCCATACCGGGTTTAATCGTGGGCCGCACCCTTGTAAAAACGGACGGACCGGTAGTGGCCGTCCGAGTAATAAATATAAGCACAGAACCACGCACTATAGTAAGGGGCACGAGGGTAGCTGGCTGCACCCCAGTTGAGGACGTCGCGACAGTGAGGGGTGAGAACGTCCAGCCGAGCCGGCCCCAGGGGGAGCCTTCAATAAGAAGTAGGAATTGGCCCGATCCCATTTGCGAGATGGCAAATCGTAGTAGCGTAGAGTTGGGAGGTACCCAGAGGGAGGCCTTACACAAACTGGTTGGGTCCCATTTGGACCTCTTCTCCTTGTCCACCGAGGATATTGGACGTACGGGCCTGGTGAAACATCAGATCCACACCGGGGAGGCCCGGCCTATTCGTCAGGCTGCCCGACGGCTCCCTTGGAGCAAGAGGGCGGAAGCTGACGAGCAGGTTGAAAAAATGCTCGACGCAGGCGTGATCGAGCCCTCGGGAAGTCCTTGGATGTCACCTGTTGTGCTGGTCAAAAAGAAGGATGGGACCACGCGGTTCTGCGTGGACTATCGCCAGCTAAACAACGTGACACTCAAGGACTCATATCCCCTGCCAAGGATTGATGACACCCTCGATGCCGTTGCGGGCTCAAATTGGTTCTCAACTTTGGACCTCAAGAGTGGGTATTGGCAGGTGGAGATGGATAGGGCAGGGAAGGAGAAAACGGCATTTTCCACAGGTAAGGGACTGTATCAGTTTACTGTGATGCCGTTTGGTTTGTGTAACGCCCCCGCCACCTTTGAAAGATTGATGGAACATGTACTAGGCGGCATGCCATGGCAATCATGCCTGGTGTACCTGGATGACGTCCTAGTACATGCCAAAACGTTCCCCCAGGCAGTAGCTAATTTGGACCAGGTGTTTAGGTGCCTCAGACAGGCAGGGTTGAAACTGAGCCCCAGTAAGTGCACCTTGTTTGCCAAGGAGGTGGCCTATTTAGGCCACGTCATCGGTTGCGAGGGGGTAAAAACAGACCCAGACAAAATTAAAGCGGTAGAGGAGTGGCCCGCACCACGTACCATCAAAGAGGTGCGGGGATTTTTGGGACTCTGCTCCTACTACCGGCGCTTCGTGGCGAAATTTGCGGAGTTGGCTCGGCCCCTTCACCGCCTTACGGAGAAGGGGACGAGATTTAATTGGACAAGGGAGTGCCAGGAGGCCTTCCTACAATTGAAGGGGTGTTTGACATCCGCACCCCTTCTAGCTTACCCCACTAGTGACGGGACATTTACCCTGGACACGGATGCAAGCCAGGAAGGATTGGGTGCAGTTTTGTCACAGACACAGGCGGGCGTGGAGAGAGTGATTGGTTATTATAGCCGGGCCTTGAGTAGGCCCGAGCGAAATTATTGTGTCACTCGCAAAGAGTTATTGGCTATGCTGGCTGCCATGAACCATTTCCACCCGTACTTGTACGGGCGGAAATTTTTGGTTAGAACTGACCATTCCTCCTTGCAATGGCTCCTGCGGTTCAAGGAACCGGAGGGCCAAATTGCAAGGTGGTTGGAAAAGTTGCAGCAGTACGATTTTGATGTGACCCATAGGGCCGGGAAGGCCCATGGTAATGCGGACGCACTCTCTCGGCGTCCTTGTCTGGGGGAAAACTGCAAATTTTGTGCGAGACACGAGGAGAGGGAACAATTGGGCGATTCGGACCCGATCCTCGTTGTCCGTGCAACCCGGGTGAGAGGGCCAATTTTGCCACTAACCGCAGATGAGGAATTCGGAACTTTGGCTTGGAGCGCGGCCCAGCGGGAGGACCCCGTACTGGGACCGGTGCACGAATGGGTGAGATTGGGGCAAAGACCTAATGGGGAAGAGGTCACCCCCCTCGGGGCACAGACCAAGGCATATTGGGCTCAGTGGAAAACCCTGGAATTGAAGGATAACATCTTGTATCGCAAGTGGGTGGAGGTTCCCTCTGATAAAACTTCCTGGCTGGTGGTAGTCCCAAATAAATTTAAGACCGATATATTGCAACAGGTGCATGGTACCCGCCCCGGCGGCCATTTGGGCAGGACAAAGTCGACATCGCAGGTACGCCGGAGGTTTTATTGGGTGAATATGGGGCGCGACATACAGGACTGGTGTCGGAGATGCGACGCCTGTACTGCAAAAAAGGGACCAGCACGGAGGATGAGGGCCCCCCTTCAATTACACCAGGTGGGGGCCCCCCTAGAGCGGGTGGCCATGGATATCCTAGGCCCACTACCCCGCACCCGCCTAGGTAATAAGTACATCCTCGTTGTGATGGACTACTTCACCAAGTGGCCGGAGGCCTACACCCTCCCCAACCAAGAAGCAGGGGTGGTAGCGCAGGCCTTCGTGGAAGGATTTGTATGCCGGCATGGGATTCCGCAGGAGTTGCACACCAACCAGGGACGAAATTTTGAGAGCAAATTGCTAAAAGATGTGTGCAGTCTCCTGTCAATTCGGAAAACCAGAACAACGCCTTTAAGACCTCAATCTGACGGGATGGTGGAAAGATTCAACCGAACTTTAATCCAACAACTGGCACTGTTCACCGCCACCCGTCAGGATGACTGGGACGAACATCTCCCTTATTTGCTCATGGCCTACCGAACCAGCCAGCACGGGGCCACCGCATGCAGTCCAGCGTTGCTTATGTATGGGCGGGAGTTACGGGCTCCCGCCGACTTGCTATGCGGTCCCTTGCCAGACACAGTGGTTAACCCGCCGAGGGAGGGGTACGCACGTCACCTAGAGGAAGGCATGGAGCTAGTCCATGCCTTCGCCCGCCGCCAACTCCATCTGGCGGGGGAAAAGATGAAGCGCAGGTACGACCACCGGAGCCAGGGGAGTCAGTACACTCCGGGGATGAAGATTTGGTTCTTCAATCCCCGGAGGAGGAAGGGTAGGTGCCCGAAACTCACCTCTCCCTGGCAAGGCCCGGGGGTCGTCCTGTCGCAAGTCTGTGACATGGTAGTAAAAATCAAAATGGGGCCACGAGCCCTCCCTCGGATCGTCCATGCCGACCGGTTAAGACCCTACACCGGCGAGCAGGCACCCTCATGGATCGCCTCGGCTTTAGAGGCCGAGGCAGGACCCAGTACCTCTGAATAAGGAGGGCTTATTAGTGCCAGAGGACTGGGGGATTGATGAGCAATGGGCCCGGTGGGTAAGGGTGGCATCCCTGCCACCCTTCCCATGAGGGGGGGCAAAGGAGCACTAGTTTTATGGGGTTGATTGCAGTGAAAACTAGCCCGGGAGGGTTAGGATATATCGTGTGTAGGGACCTAGAAGATGACTATAGGTGACAAGATTTAAGTAAGAGACTTGGTACCTGTAGTGGGGACGTAGTAGCTTCGTGTTTGATAATGACGTGGGAGCGCTGAGTGTAAGGGAAGACGGAGGAGCGCAAGTTTTAGAAGGGAGTAGACAGAGCAGATGATGCAGTATGAATGGAAGTGCTGGTGAGCAGCTTCAAATGAGGCATCGGTGAGGCAATGCTCCGAGGTGTGTGTGAGTGTACAAGTGATGAATGAGAGAGGATTGCGGATGAGTGTCATGGTGAGTAGTGAGTGTTGTGGATCAGCGCGAATGCGCTTGGGGGAGAGAAGGGTGCAGGCGGCACCAAGTATGAGAGCACAGGTGTGCAAGTACAGGTGTGTGGAATATATGGAGCAGAGAATGAGTGGTGTGGAGAGAGTTGGAGTAAGTGGTACGGAGTGGTGTGCGTGGTGCGAAGGTGTGGATGGGGGAAGAGTGGACCCCCATCACGGATAGCCGGGGCGGGTAGTGTAAGTGTTAGGTAGAGGGTATAGGTAAATTGTGGTTGGATATTGGCATCTGTGGTGCGGGTGGAAGAATAATGATTGGATGGGTGCATTAGTGTGGTGGAAATGGCTGGGCGTGTAGCCTGTTAGTGTGTGTAGTTGGTTTGGGCACTCCACCACTGTGAGGATGTCGGCCAGGTGAGGCCGCAGGTGGGCTCTGGGAGCCGGTAGTAGTTGTTGTGGATGGGGCCCGAGGATCAGGAGGACGGACCCGGGTAGCCCAGTGCCAGAGGGCACCGAGTTGGGTGACAGAGCCAGGAGGGGCCTTCCCCAGTTAGTTAGGTTAGGGTGAGGAGCTAGGTAAGCTCGGGTGGCAACTGCAGTGGTGGAGGTGTGCAGGTGGGTAGACCTGCTTGGAGAGCTACACGTCGCAGCCTAGAAATTGTGCAAGGGCACCGGGAGATGAATCGGGGGAGTGAGACCCCACATTGAGAAGCACCACAGTTTGGTCAATGGGAGTTGGTTTTTAGAACCCATAGTGTAAGTTGGCCAATGGATTGGCAGGGAAAGACCCCGGGTAGTGTAAAGTGTGTTAATGTCATTTAGGAAATAGTTAGGATTGATGAACCTGTCGCACCATACGCAGCCACTTACCTGAGGTGATGATGATGACTCCACACCTGTGTTTTCTTTGTTTCGTGTTGCAGGAAATGAGAATTGCTGTTTGGATTTGTGAGACGCATCACGACGTGGATGAGACATTGGGGTGATTCCATCTCTCCCTCCTTAGGAGGGACTGATGATGAATTGGTGATGGCAAATTTTGATGTTGAGTTGGAGATGGCAAATTTTGATGAGTTGGAAATGGCAAATTTGATTGGTTAGGAGGGAGAGAAGACGAATTTGGTTTATGGGAGGAACGGGGAAGACAGTAGGGACGTTTGTTGATGTGTAAAGTAGATGTTTATGGGTAGTGTTGTGTTTTGTGGATACAGTAAGGGGTAAGGGAGGGGCAATGTAGGTTACCTGGTGGGGGGGGGGGGGCGTACGGTAGGAACGTACCTGTCTCACCTGGTTCCCATGTGCCCCCAGTGTGCATTACCTTGTATTGCATGCACTTTTGCGCCATTACCACCTTACTCACTTGTCTTCTTTTGTCTCCCACCTCCGAGGATCTGGCTTTGGGGCAGAGAGAGAGGTGCTGGCTCCGCAATTGTGGGCCTGTACTTCCGCTGCTTGCTGCCTGGATCGATACACCATATGGACCGCAATTTTTGTGGCCGCCCACAATGGACCGCAGTTCTTTTGCGGTCAAGCACCACCCGTGGATGGACCTGGGTCAACGTGGCACCTATGCCATACAGGTGAACCACTTTTAGTTGGCCCCCTGACGGCCACAATTAAGAAATGGACGCGGTTGGCGCCTTTCTTTATTTCTAAAGAAGCCAGAAGGCCAAGTGCACTCCATGAAGGCAAGACCAGCGGCAGAACATTGGCCGGCTGCGACACCACCGGTGACCATGGACACTTGATTGTGCATTGTTATTGAACACTTTATTGGTGCACCGGATGGTGCTGACTGTGCATAATGGGGTGGTGCTTTTGGTGCTTGGAAGGAGTGCTCTGCACATTATTAAAGGCCGTAGGGCCACAGGGCACTCGTGGGTTGGTGTATCGATGCTGGCATGCGTGCTCTCCCTATGCATAACATCTGCATGTGTTCCTCAAAGAACAGGTCCTGGATCGTAGTGTAAATATCAGTGTAGTCTTGTATAAATGATGCTCCCTACCGGCTGTATGTTTAGTTTGAGGATGCTTTCCGCGATTCGGTTATCCTGTGGGTGTGTTTCTCTTAGGAGAAGGGTGCAACGTCGCAGGGGGACATATTTACTCATTTGTGAACATCTGTAAAACTGTCGCACTCAGGGTTGAGTTAATAGTAGAGGGAACTACATCTGAGTGCCACACTAAAGTAGGTAAAAATTTATCGGGTCGGGACGCCCCGAGGTCGAGAAGGGTGCAGTGTTGCAGATATGGGATTTGCATCCATCCATATCCGCTTGTAAATATTCCCCTATTTCCTCAATACTTCCCAACTCTCCCCAATCCCCCATTCCCTAGTCCCATTTTCTGTAAACAACACTCTGTAGACCCGACCTCCCCCTATTTCCCCCATTAAATGTCGCATCCAGGTTCACCGCATCTCATGTAAGACAACTATAGGACATATTGCTAGTTATTCTTAGTCTATGTCAGTTAAGGATTCGTTTCGATTAATTCTGACCCTTCGTTGCACCAGAATGTGATTGTATGGCACCGTTAGGAAGTTTAGGACCTCCCAATACCTCCCCGCAGCTCTTCCTCACAGTTCAGCAACAACAACAACAACAACAACAACAACAACGAGCGCAGGGAGTGCGCGTCCTCACTCCGGCTTGGTTGGTAGGGGTGGTGGGAGGGCACCAGGCCTTCCCAACGAGCCGCCATCGGACATGTGCTCGACGGGGTTACCAAACAGGGGCTCCCTGTCGGCTCCTCGTCAAGGGCGGAGCCCGGTAACCCCCGCACCCAATGGAAGCGGCGGACCGGCCCCAGTGGGGCGGAACCAACCAGCCGAGGGCGTGTCACTCCCCGCTGAGCATGCGCAGTGAGAGGGAGGTGACGTCAGATGCCCGCTGAGCTTGGAGCAAGCAAGACCACCTCCGAGCGCTGTGAGACCTCCCTGCATCTTTTGAACCGTGCTTTATCCTGTCCCCGAGCCAAGGTGCACCTTGTGCCATCGACCTACCTGTCCCTTCCTGCCATCAATCCCTGTGTAAGTCTACCTTGTCCGTTTGTCCGTGGTCTGTCCGGGATTTGATAAGATTGTATTTAAGTGCCCATCTCTTCTGTGTCTTTACCTCACTCTGCCTTGTAATCTACCCCCTTTTCTCCACCACTAATTATACCCTCCTCCGGAGGTCTTGAGAACTGTACCCCTTGCGTCATTTCATCTATCCCAGTCGTCGTGTCCTTTCTATCATTGATTTGGCATAGCGCGATTTGGCCAACGTCTGGGTGAATCGGGTTTTAGTCGGGGAAGAAAAGGGGAGCAACTGTTTGGCCGCGGAGCCTCCGCTCGGCCAATATAACATCGAAAAACCGCGGTCCGTAACAATATATATATATATATATACACTGAAACGCAAAAGAAACTTACCACCTTTGAAACCTTTAAATATCAACAATAACACTGCGTGTAGTAAATGTGTGAACTTATTTGTGGACAATAGTGTCCTCACTGTCAGACAAAACGGTCACGGATGGTCACTTGAACCTTCAATGGTCACTTCTTAGCACAGCTGTTGAACAGCCGTTTTGACTGTCAGTGATTAGCCAAGGGGTACGGGATGATTTTAATGAGCTGCACGTGATGTCTTGATATTGGCTTTAAAAAGGCCAGTGCAAAATGGGCATTTCAATCAACATGCCACGATTGTCAAGGGATCAACGGCAGCGTGCCCTGGGCATGCTGCAAGGCGGACTGAGCTACCGTGAGCGTCGCCTTGGCTGTTCACACCAGACGATATCGGCCCTGGTGGACAGAGACACCCTCCACAACTCTGCAGATGACAGACCTCGATCAGGGAGGCCAAGAGTCACCACTGCAAGGCAGGACAGGCAGATGGTCCGAAGTCACCTGCGGGATCGATTCCGTCCAGCATCCCGCACTGCGGCAGAAACTCCGGGGCGTGCAAACCCACGGATCTCCAATGATACTGCACGAAGACGACTGCATGACTATGGTCTGACTGCCAGAAGACCATACAGAGGCCCCGTGATGACGGCTGCCCATCGCCGCAACCGACAGAGATGGTGCCAGCAGCATCAGCGGTGGACCTTGGCGCAGTGGAACGAGGTCGTTTTCAGCGATGAGTGAAGGTTCTGTGTGGACAGTCCTGATGGGCGTGAGCGTGTCTGGAGAAGAACTGGCGAGCGATATGCCGATTGTTGCGTGCGTCAAGTCAACACAGGTGGGGTGGCCCAAGTGTGATGGTGTGGGCCGCCATATCAGGCAGGTACAGGACGCCACTGGTGGTTGTGGATGGGAATCTTAACGCCCAGCGGTATGTGGATAACATCCTGCGACCTCATCTGCTGCCATTCCTGCTAACCCAGAACTGAGAACCTTTCAGCATGACAACGCTCATCCCCATGCTGCTCACTTTACCACTGCATTTCTCCAAGGCGAGAACATCAACACCATGCAGTGGCCTGCGCTCTCCCCTGACCTGAACCCCATAGACACCTGCGGGATGAGCTTGGGAGACGCGTAGTTGGCAGGGCCAGGACATGGGCAGAGCTGCTTCAGACATTGAGGACTGAGTGAGACAGAAGCCAGCAGCAATCCATCCAAAGACTGGTAGGCAGTATACGACGACGATGCACTGCCTGTATCCAAAACAATGGTGGCCACACACGCTATTGAAAGGGGAGTGACATTGCACCCTGTGCTGTTCTGTACTGTAGAACAAACTGATGAGATGGTGTATCTTGGTCAAAAACTTGACATGTCATCAATAAAATGCCAATGTTTCAATTAGCAATTGTTGGTTTGTTTTATTTTGAACTGTTACAATTTTATTGGCGCTGAGGAAGCGCCTTTAGCGATTGACTTCCAGCCAGTGTAACGCTAATTCCTGTCACAGGAATTCTGAGATCATATAAGTGGGCGTGGCAGTTCCTGATTGGTTCGTGTTGGGGAACGCCTTCTCGCTGCCGACGTGACGTAAATTCGCGCACGCGCACTGGTGATTGGCGCTGAGGAAGCGCCTCTAGCGAATGACTTCCAGCCAGTGTAACGCTAATTCCTGTCACAGGAATTCTGAGATCATATAAGTGGGCGTGGCAGTTCCTGATTGGTTCGTGTTGGGGAACGCCTTCTCGCTGCCGACGTGACGTAAATTCGCGCACGCGCACTGGTGAAGCTTACTCGATCTTACTCGATCCCATATTACATGTACTTTCATTGCATACAAATTATACTTCCTCCTAGAAATTCCATGCCCGAACCTCAGCGCAATCCAAGAGGATTCACTTCTTACATTTCAAACAAGTGGTAAGCTTCTTTTGCGTTTTCGGTCTTTTTGAAGTTGGTCAAAATGGTCAAAATGGTCACATTTTTCGGTCAAAATGCCCATTTTGCACTGGCCTTTTTAAAGCCAATATCAAGACATCACGTGCAGCTCATTAAAATCATCCCGTACCCCTTGGCTAATCACTGACAGTCAAAACGGCTGTTCAACAGCTGTGCTATGAAGTGACCATTGAAGGTTCAAGTGACCATCCGTCACCGTTTTGTCTGACAGTGAGGACACTATTGTCCACAAATAAGTTCACACATTTACTACACGCAGTGTTATTGTTGATATTTAAAGGTTTCAAAGGTGGTAAGTTTCTTTTGCGTTTCAGTATATTGTTACAGACGCGGTTTTGGATGTTAGTTTACCGAGCGGTTTGGTATGACCGCGTCTGCACAGTTTACCCGATTCCACTCGAACGTTGGCCAAATCGCGCTATGCTAAATCAATTAAGGAAAGGACACAACGGCTGGGTTAAATGACACGACACCAGGGGTACAGTTCTCAAGACCTCCGGAGGAGGTTATAATATTTGTATGCAGAACGTTTAGATTACATTGACAAGAGGTACAGCATAGGAAGGTGGGCACTTAATCACGGTCTTATAGTAGCCCCGACAGACCACAGATAAACAGGACAAGACTGACTCACACAGGGATTGATGGCAAGGAAGGGCAGGTAGTCGATGGATAGCACAAGGTGCACCTTGGCTCAGGGACAGGATCCACACGGTCCAGTCCAGATATGCGGGGAGGTATCGTCGCGCTGGGGGGTGGCGTCTGTTTCTCCTCGAGCTGGGGGGCGCGATCTGACGTCACCTCCGGTAAGTGGCTGCGTATATCCAGCGGGGAGTGACACGCCCTCGGCTCGTTAGCTCCGCCCCAGATGGAATCGGCCCGCCGCTTCTTATTGGGTGCGGGGGGGTTACCGGGCTCCACCCTTGACGAGGAGCTGACAGTCAGCCCCTTCGTGGTAACCCCGTCGGAGCACATGGGCAATGGCGGCTAACCAAGCCGGAGTGAGGACGCACACTCCCCGCGCGCTGTTGTTGTAGTTGTTGTTGTTGTTGTAGTTGTAGTTTCATGAGGAAGATGGGAGGAGGTATGGGGAGGTCCTAAACTCACTACTGGTGCCATACAATCACATTCTGGTGCAACGAAGAGTCAGAATTAATGGAAACGAGTCCTTAACTGACATAGACTAAGAATAACTAGCAAGATGTCCTATAGTTGTCTACGTGAGATGCGGTGAACCTGGGCACGACAGTTAATGGGGGAAAAAGGGGAAGGTCGGGGCTACAGAGTGTTGTTTACAGACAATGGGACTAGGGAATGGGGGATTGGGGATAGTTGGGGAGTATTGGGAAAATAGGGGAATATTTACAAGCGGATATGGATGGAGGCCAAATCCCATATCCGCAACAATATATATATACTAGCAGAAGTACCCGGCATTTCCGGGCGGGGGGAGGAGGAGGGGAGGGGGAGGAGGAGGGGAGGGGAACGGGGGGAAGGGGGGAAGGGGGGAGGCGGAGGGGGAAGGGGGAAGGGGGGGGGAGGAGGAGGGGAGGGGGAAGAGGAGGGGACGGGAACAGGGGGGAGGGGAACAGGGGGAGGGGAACAGGGGGGAGGGGGAGGGGAAGGGGGGGAGGGGAGGGTGTGGGGGTGCCCGGGGGAAGAAGGGCCCCTCCCCCTCCCCCCCTCCTCTTCCCCCTCCCCTCCTCCTCCCCCTTAACACCAGGGGGGTTGACTCAGCCTGTCATCCTACCGAGGTCGGCAAATTGAGTACCAGTTCACTGGTAATTCCCTGTGTGCCGCAAGAGGCGCCTAACAGGGTTGGCGGCACGAACCCGGAAGTCGGAACTCATTGTCGTCAAATAAATGTAGCATGTATGTTTCACTCTCTGTCACATGCCGTTGGTCCCATGTCAATCGGATGAAGTTGAAAAATTAACATCACGAAGTTTCTCTGGGATGTCCTGATTCCGAATAATGAAGTTGAAAAATTAACGTTCCGAAATACGCTAATTACGCTAACAGAAGCGCTGGCGCTGCGAAGCGCTAGAGGGAGCGCTGCGCTCCCTCCCTCCCTCCCTCTTCTGCTAGCGCTTCTGCGCTAATACGCTAATTTTAAAACCCGAAGTTTTTTTTAAATTTAAGGTGTGCTGTAGTTGCTCTGAGACGTACCGATTCCGAATATGCCTTTGGTTTTTCTCTGCGATGAGTAGTTCTCGAGTTATAAGAGGACAAACAAACAAACATACTTTACTGCTTTATATATATATATATATGTAATCATCTTTCTTCTCCTTCCATTGCAATAAGCGGACAGGTGGTATGATGCAAGTTGTGACGGGAGGTACTTGCAGGGGCTGGCCGGGCACAATGGCCTTTTCCTGGCATGGGTAACTGCATTTTATTTCGCCAGTCATCCCTCAAAGCAAATTCAACTTCAAAGCAATAATAAATAGATAAAAACTGGGGGGGGGGGGGGGGGGGGGGGGGTTTCTTTCAAAGAACCAATGACTAATAGGAATCAGATTGTTTCATTTAATGGTATCGGCATGGAAAATAGCTGTGCTGTAGATACTCATAATATTGCATTGATAATTATACAAGTTTTATTTGACATTGACTCAGAAATACAATGTTCAAATGAATTACAAAAATAAGATTTTGCATTGAGGTGTCACTTTTGGCTTCCTGGAAGAGCCAAGTAGCAATAACAAAATAGCATTTTCAACTGAGAAACTCCTGTCAACTTGACCAGCCTGGTCAGGGGCTGGTGTGATATAAAAGAATCATCACCATAATCACAATCATGGGCTCAAATGATTCTCTGCCAAATACTGTACTGTATTTGCATTTCTGACCAAGAGTACACCTGCTGTTAAAAAAGAAAAAAAAAGGAAATAAGTCAAATCCTCCCTCATCCTTTCGAATGAAGTCTGAATAAATGTTTTCCAAACCGAAAAAAAAAATACAACAGTAACAATATACCTTGAGGAAAATCGAATGCGGTCAGACATGGAGTATGGCAGAAAATGTACATACAGGAAGTACAAAAAAATATAAATATGCAAATACAGTACATTTAAAGCAGATCATTCAAGACGTTTGACAAAATGAATCAAATGTTGGAATATATGAAGGAATTTAATTTCACCATTGAAAACCGCTTATGGCAAAAGACTGGAATGAATTTATTCCGTACGCTTTGGAAATGGTATCCAGAAAAACGATCACGTGTTGGTGCAGGCCTTTCCATCAAATGCAAAGCCTCCCAATCGGTTGCGGTGCAAAGCGCAAGCAGATTTCAAGGTGAATCGTCAAGTCGGGGATCATTTATTTATTTATAAATGCTATTATTGCTGGGTTCATCAAGCCTTGAACTTACACACACAGAATATAGTCTGTGTTGTTCATCGGAAAAGGAGATCTGGTCAGAAGGAAAAACGGTGAACAAAGACTATGTGGAATCAAAGTGGGAATAAGCTTCACTAAGCTTGTCAACAATCTGCAAAACACACGCGCGTGCACACAGCCATTTACAATGATGTACGAAACGGCGCACGTACAATGGGAAGAACTCAATGATTCGTGACATACCTGGAGCAGAAATCAAGATGTTGGTTAATGGACTTTTAAGCAGCATTTGAACATTAAAAACAAAGGAAAGGAAAACAAGAGGATAAAGTTGGACCATAACCAAAAAGGAATCGTTCCATGGGTTGTTATTCCGTGGGGAGGGACATCTCTCCTTGCGGCACACAATAAAAACCACCTTTAGAGGCCATTTTTCCCCGCAAAGCGGGGGTTGGCCTTTTTTCGGGAACCGTGGTTGTTGTTGTTTTTCGGTCCCCTTTTTGAAGCAATGTTTTACGGCCGGATGCCCTTCCTGACGCCAACCCTTTTTGCCGCCTTTAACGACAAACAGGGAATTACCAGTGAACTGGTCCTCAATTAGCCGACCTCGGAAGGATGACAGGCTGAGTCAACCCCCCTGGTGTTAATTCAGCGATTAGACCGGGATTCGAACCCAGGATCCTAGGATCCTAAGCCGGCACCCTAGCCGCTAGCCCAACACCAGGGTCAATGTGCGGCACACAATGCATTCCAGAAAGTACTGGTAACTTCCCCCAAGGCCATGCTTGTCTGACGTCAAGTTCTGTGGTGTCTATTGTCCGTCTCCATGCGAGTGTGTGATTTGTGTGACAGCTCTTCCATGAGCCTTAGAAACCAGAAAATAAAATGAAAAATGAAAAAAAATTCAGCGAGAATGGAAAACTATTTGAAGGACAAGACTGGCAATCCCATCGGTTGCGAGCTCAAAACCACCCGAAGGCAGTGACAGAAGATTCCCATTACAAGCTTTTGGAAAATGAGCAACCTTCAGGAGAATTACCATGTTGTTGTTTGCATACTCAGCAAAACCCGACTGGCTTACCAATGACCTTCTTGGGGGAAGGAACTGGGTGGGAGGAAGGGGAAAGGGGTAATATGGCAGCTTCACCTGTCCTTATCTAGATGTGACGGTCATTCATACAATGACTTTTAATGACTAAAGGCAACTGGAAAAATTACATTTCCTACACAGGATGAATTGAGCTTCAGTCAGTGAAGCCAACAATCACCCCCCCCCCCCTCCTCCCCCACCCCCCCAGTTTCCCATCACGACAAATATGTCATCCTGGGATTTTTTTCAAGAGACACAGCAATCTCCCACAAGTACCTGATTTGTCAAACATTTATTTTGTTTGCCCTTTCCCACAGCTATTTTGGACATTTGGATGAACCATCTGCCTCTACAAACATAGTTTGACTGGGTATGGGGATTGAGGGCATTGGGAGGGAGAGGACTGTGTGTGTGTGTGTGTGTGTGTGTGTGTGTGTGTGTGTGTGTGTGTGTGTGTGTGTGTGTGTGTGTGTGTGTGTGTGTGTGTGTGTGTGTGCGCATATATATATATATATACACAATTCCCACCTTTTGGTGGGTTAGGATTTGCTGATAGAGCAGCAGCCGCAGCGACTCCCTGTAATGATTGACTCGGTTCATGTGAAATTCGCCAATTTCAGCTGCTCAAAGCACAGACAGCAGCAAAACAACAATGGTGTTAATTATATACCCAGGCTACTACAAAAAAAAAAACCCAGGCATCGTAAAGAAAGCCTGAACTTTTGTAGCAACGCTCGAAGTAACACCAAGTCACCATCTCTGCCATTTGAAACGGCTCACCTCCCAGTGCCTGTCCCATTGTACAGGCCCGGTGCATTATGCCAGCTTTCTCGGAAGATAGTAATTTGTTGGCCTGCAGGAATCGATCACAATCCTTCACCTTGTCTACCGCCGACTGTAGACAAAATTAAAATAAATAAAAAAAACAAGGAGAAATAAGCAAACAAACGAGCAGTCAAAAATCCAGAATTTAGTTCATGACGTCAAACAATAATCGGGACAGAAGAAACATTTATTACAAAACGAAGGTTGAAAAATAAATCAGATTGCAGACTCTTGCCAAGACTTGTTTTGTGTGGCGTCTGTGTGCTGGTGTTAGCAACCAATAACAGACGTAATTAATGGACGTACTCATGTTCCAATTATAGGGACGAGTAGGTACGTAGGCTGCGGTCACGTACCGTACACAGCCCTGGGGGTTATCGGAGCATGTGCCGAAGTACACGCTGGGCAAGGGGGTGGGGGGGGGGGGGGGGGTATATGCATCGAAGCCCAAAGTAAGTACTCATATACTAGCCTTGGTTGTCCACTTCAGGCCAATATTGGGGTTTGAACCAGAGGTAGAAGAACCTTTATGTAGGCCCAAGAACTACTAAATGTCAATTTAGGAGTTTCTGTGACATCCACAATTGCTCTATTGCACCAAGATGTAATAGGCATACTTGTATTCCAATAGTATGTAATTAACAGACCGACTCACATTTCAATAGTACGCAATTAATGAACATACACAATTTCTCTGCAAACAGAGAGACAGACAGACAAAGCAAAACAAACGGACCCTAATACAATACCCTCTCCTTTGGCGAAGGTAAAAAGTGGAGAACAGGTGCTGAGAGACCGTCACTGGTGTGAAGCAATTCAAAACAAATTAAAACAACTCATTGTACAACAAAAAAAAATACAAGGGGGAGTTGGGGGGAGGAAAACAGCCAATAATTGGTCCTCTGTTTGTTTTGCATTGCAGGACTCTGTCATATTATAACAATAGTACAAAATAATCAAATTGCCCATAACACATGCTTTAAAAAGACAAATCACAAAAATGACCATCGGGTGCTAAGGAAGAGAAGTTTAAGGATTAGCCGAAAAAAAAAGTTTGCAATGTTGGCCACAAGGAAAACTACCATATTTTACGGCCGACAAGTTGATGTGGAAAACAAGTCCAATTGGCTAAATTCCCATTTTTTTTCCCCTTCATTCATCGATAAGTCTATTTGGAGTGCAAGATGCAACAAGATAAACTATGGGGTAGTTAGGAAAGTCAGAACAATTGGGGTGTTCATTACTCCCTGACATCGTCATGACACTTCGCATCGCTGTCGATGATACTTCCAGGGCCATGAATATTGAGCTGTTTGGTGCATAAATTTTGAACTACTTTGCGGAGCAACCTTTCCGATATAAAATAGCAATTTTAAAATCGTTTTTCCAACATGTTTGTTATCATATAAAGTTATTTAAATCAAGCTACATAATCATCATCGGCACGGGCTCAGCACATTACATTTTGTTGCAGTTCACTACTCCTTCACGTCGTGTGCGTTGGAGGAGTGGAACTTGGCTGACGCCGCTTTTCCACATCATGTTCAAGGCAAATTCTACATGTAGCCTAATTCAAATAATAAACGGATACAAAGTGAAAATCATAAACATTTCCATTAAAACTATAAAAATGACAAGACCAATCAGCCTTCTTTAGAATTTTTTTAGAATTCTTTAGAAATTCAGAGGAAAATTCACATTATGCATCTCAAAAACAAAATAGTCATTGAAAAACATTCATCTGTAAAAGGTGCCTCAATTTCTTTCACACAAAAAAAAGATCAGAACAACATTCAAAATATTTCTCAAACCATAAATCAACAGTAATTGATAAGCCAAAAGCAGGTTCAAGCACAGCTTTTCAAAAACAAATCCATCAAACAACGGTTTGTGATATACACTGAATAAGAGAGAGACGGCATTTCCAAGGAGAAATAAGTTTGAGTTTTGCACACCAAACGCGATAAAAACATGCTCCATGTGGGTTCCAGTTATTACATCAAATAATCCATTGGAGAACAACAAAATAAATTAGAATCATATGGGGAAGAAGATGCCTCAAGAGTTTGTAAAATATTGTATTCAACTAACAGAAGTAATGGCACCTTGTTAAGTCCATGTCCACAGTATGTTCCACCTCCATCCCTTTACTCTCTTCACATGGCACCACAGCCGACTCCGCTTGTGAGAAGGCCGAATGCCTCAATTCTGTGTTTGCTTTTAAATTTTGTGACCCAAACCCCCTTGGTTTCTGCACCCACCTTACCCAGTCACACCAAACTGTTCCTGGACTCTGTGGGTTTTGCACCTGAGAAGGTGGAGAATATCCTGGCATCCCTCGACTCTGATTCTGCAACTGAACCGGATGGCATCAGCCCACGGGTCCTAAAAACCTGCTTTGCTACTCTTTTACATCATTTTTGCCCTTCTCCAACCTATAATTTGCCCTTAGTGGTCTTGCATCTGCCAGTCTTATTCCTGATCTTCATCAACAATCTCTCTGACTCTCTGGAAAATCCTCTTCATCTATTTGCTGAGGATTCCAACCTCTGCCATGACATCCCCCATCCATCAGATAGGTAGGCAGAATCCTCTTCCTTCTCCTCAGACCTTGACAAAAACCAAAAGCTGATGAAACACTTGGGATTTGTCTTTTAATCCCTTCAAATCTCATGCTCTCTTCTCAGAAGGACTGTATGGCAAAGCCTCCAATCTACTTTCTTAACAATCCTCAAGAAGTTCAATCACTCGGTTTTGGGTCTCATTATATCAGCCATTATCTTTCTTGGGGAACCCACATTTCCAAGTTGGTTTCCAAAGCCAGCCGCTGACTGGGCATCATCCATGCCCCCCCCCCCCCCCCCACTCCTTCCCACACCCATTGTTTGTCCGCTTCCTTCTGTCTTGGCCTTCGGCTCTGCTGTTGGTGTTTCGCCCCCCCCCCCCCTCACCCCCCCACCTACTCTTCATTTTGTGCTGTTGCTTCCTGGTCCGTTCAGTGTACTTGTACTATCTCTTAAACGAGCTTTGACTATGCAGACAAAAAAAGATTTTGACGAAGAAAAAGTTGTAAATTAGTTAAAAGTAGATTTAAAATATCCAGAAAAACTCCATAATGATCATACCATTTTCTGCCACCTGAAAAGAAAAACCAAAGAACAAATAGCTCAGCGAAAATGATCAATCACATCTTACTAGTACACACGGACCAACAGAAAAACTTAACGACGAGTACATTACGTGATAAAATCAATAACGATTAACACCAAATAAATCAGGCAATATCTATGAGCTGGATTGCGAATAAAGAAAATCCAAAGGATTAAAATTTTAAATTAAAGCCAATAGTTGAAAAAAGATATCGATTTCCATACTCAGATGCAGAAAGTCACCAAAATAAACTTCGAGAAAGACTTTAACAAGTCAATCAATAATGCTGTATTTGGCATGACTATGGAAAATATAACAAATAGACAAAACATAAAACTTGCTACATCTTGGAAACAGGCATCTAAATTAATTCATAAACCAAGCTTTAAATGAGTGGAGGTCTTCCCAGATAACTTTTGCTCTAATTATATGGAGAAGTAAAGCATTGTAATGGATAAACCCATGTAGGAACATCAGTTCTGCATTTGTCCAAGTTGATAAGGTATGACTATTTCTACAACCCTTAAAAAAATTAATACAATGGAAAATGCTTCCTTGTTATCGATAACAAAGGGAGACGTTTGTGTGCGTTGCCATTTTTCTCAGAGATGATGAAACAGATCTTGGGCAAACAACTGGAGGTTCATCAGTGAGGGATGGGGAGTGTTTTATCAGTGGGGAGTGTTTTCAGCAAAAAAAAAAACATTTTTGAAAATTTTTGATTTTTTTTTTTAATAATGATAATTAAAAAAAAAAAAGAAGCTTTATAGTGCCTACATCTTTGTAGCTACGCGAAAGGTAATGTTAAATGATCGCCAACCCCATTCCTTAGTTTATACAGAGAAGTGATTTAGGCCCCCACAAAAAATATATATATATATATATATTGTTACGGTTCTGAGAGTGTAAATATACCATCATTAAAGGTTAAAGGTTTGCCCCCATAGTTGGTCCACATGCAACATGTAGGCCACCTTAGAACATTAGTTATGTCATAGTATGTGTGAGAATAAGGCCATTCCGATTAGTGATACAGTGGAACCTTGACTTACGAGTTTAATTCGTTCTGTGACCGAGCTCGTAACTCAATTTGCTCGTTTCTCAAATCAAATTTCCCCATTAAAATGCATTGAAATGCTATTAATCCGTTCCAGCCCGCCAAAAAACACACCAATTTTTTTTTAAATATACAGTATATATAAAAAATATCTCGCGCTTTATATTTCACCTGTATGCAGCATGCAAGTTGGCAGGATGGCCTGGACTGGAGGTACGCACACTTGACTCTAAACTGTCCAGCCTGGGTTTGAATCCCGACCCAGCTATAACCTGTCATGGGTGAATCACAGGCAGGGTGATTCATCAATGTGTGTACCGCTAAACTGGGCGCCCCGTTTGCGTCCCATTAGTTGTTGGATGTTAAGGATCTCACCGTGTTTTCCACAAAGAGAAGGCGAGCTATCGCCGGCACTCTGAACAAGTTGTGGCCTGGCATGCTCTTCTCCTCTGCCGTTATATACGTCCTCCTCGGCATCTTTTTCCAGAAGAGCCCTGTCTCGTCACAGTTGAAGATTTGCTGGGGGATGTATCGTTCGGCTTCTATCAGTTCGGCAAAAGTTATAATAAAATCTTCAGCTGCCTTCACATCCGCCTCACCAAGTCGACAACACGCACACCTCGCTCATGTTTTTCGACGATTGCGTGTTTTATATCCAAGCAGCGATATACGGCAGAGATACTTGCACGGCAAGATAACCACGTGACCGGAACCCACCTGGTGGGGGGTGGCGTAAGCTCCAAAATAACCAAAATGCGAAAACAAAACAGCAGCGATATACGGCAGAGATACTGTACTTGCACGGCAAGATAACCACGTGACCGGAACCCACCTGGTGGGGGGTGGCGTAAGCTCCAAAATAACCAAAATGCGAAAACAAAACAGCAGCGATATACGGCAGAGATACTGTACTTGCACGGCAAGATAACCACGTGACCGGAACCCACCTGGTGGCGGGTGGCGTAAGCTCGTAACTCGGATCTCGGCTCGCATCTCAAAGCAATAAACCGCCCGAGCGACGGCTGGTATCTCGGAAAACTCGTAAGTTGGTGCACTCGTAAGTCAAGGTTCCACTGTACCTGCGTTGTGTAAATAAATAATAAGCTTAGGTCCCATTCATTTTGCCTCCACCCTCCAAATCTACCTCGTTGGGCAGCATCCATCCTGCGCCCCATTTTGGCTATGGCACCTCGCCTTAGGATGCTCACTAGTCGAGGGACACGAGGTAGGCCTGAGAGAGGGTGGAGCCGGCGTTGAGGTCGGGGAGCGGCAGCGAGACGGTAAGAGCCAACAACCAACCAGGGCTCGGTGGGCATGGCTTGATAGGGCGTGGCAAGAAACGTCTGGTGAGTTCGAGAGGGTTCCAAGGGCGTGGTAATAAAACCCTTGGCGCGAGGCCCTCACCTCAGATGAGAAGGGAGAGGCACTCGTGGCAGTTGAGCTGGAGAGGACGGGAGCCAAGCGCGAAGCCATTGGGAGAACTGACACGGAGCACTCGCGTGGCAACAGCACTAAGAGGACAGGCGTGCGCACGACAGTCTTGAGGCATTGAGGAGAAACGCATGAAGAAGCGCGTTCGAGATGTCCGATTATAACGTACGCGGCTGAGCCGCGAGTGTAACCGCCAGCCAGCCTACCTTTCGCCCGCATTTAACGCCGGAACTGTCCGCTCCGCATAAACGACCCACGGGGAGCTTCTGCCGCCCTGACCATCTGCTTCACGGTACGAGTCGAGGACCGGAGTGAGCTGCCTGGACGCCATCATCCCTGAACCATCTGCAATCCCCGTGTGAGTGCCTGAGTGTGAGCGGGCCCGTTTGTCCAGGGGATAAGTATAAGACTGTATAAGCTTCATTGTGTGTTCTTCTTCTCCTTCCTGTACAAATTATAAATAAACCAATCTGTTCTTCCTGTCTTTCCTGATTCGACCGTATCAGTCCTTTCCTCCATTGGGTAAGCGTGGCACGATTCGGAACCGCTCAGATCGGGTTACTTCCTGTTAACAGCTCGGATCACGGCTCACTATCGCTCGGCGTTTCCACTACAACCGTGATTCGGGCGGGGTTATTTCCTTGCTTCCTGGGAGGCATTGGTAATTAGGTATTCGGCCTACGACCCTACCCGGAAGGAACGCCATAGCTCCGGATCGCATCGGCTAGTAAAAGACAAGGGGACTAATCCCCCCTTGGTAAGGGGAAAGACCGACGTTGAGATCTGCAAAACACACACACACACACACACACACACACACACACACACACACACACACACACACACACACACACACACACACACACACACACACACACACACACACACACACACACACACACACACACACACACACACACACACACACACACACACACACACACACACACACACACCATTCAGACCCTTTCACTTTTTTCACATTTTGTTATGTTGCAGCCTTATGCTGAAATCGTTTAAATTCATTTTTTCCCTCATCAAACTACACTCAATATCCCATAATGACAGAGAAAACAGGATTTTTGAAAGTTTTGCAAATTTATTAAAAAGAAAAAACTGAAATATCACATCGACATAAGTATTCAGACCCTTTGCTAGGACACGACATTTAGCTCAGGTGCCTCCCATTTCTCTTGATCATCTTTGAGATGTTTCTACACCTTGATTGGCATCCACCTGTGGTAAATGCAACTGATTGGACATGATTTGGAAAGGCACACACCTGTCTATACAAGGTCTCACAGCTGACAATGCATATCAGAGCAAAAGCCAAGCCATGAGGTCAAAGGAACTGCCTGCAGAGCTGAGAGACAGGATTGTGTCGGGGCACACATCTGGGGAAGCCTACAAAAAAAAATTCTGCTGCATTGAAGTTTCCGAAGAGCACAGTGGCCTCCATAATTCGTAAATGGAAGAAGATTGGAACAACCAGGACTCTTCCTAGAGCTGGCCACCTGGCCAAACTGAGCAATCAGGGGAGAAGGGCCTTGGTAAGAGAGGTGACCAAGAACCCGATGGTCACTCTGGCTGAGCTCCAGAGATCCTGTGTGGAGATGGGAGAAACTTCCACAGAACAACCACTGCAACACTCCACCGATCTGAACTTTATGGCAGGGTGGCCAGACGGAAGCCTCTCCTCAATGAAAGACACATGAAAGCCCACTTGGAGTTCGCAAAAAAGCACCTAAAGGACTCAGACTGTGAGAAACAAGATTCTGTGGTCTGATGAAACCAAGATTGAACTGTTTGGCCTCAATTCTAAGCGTCATGTCTGGAGGAAAACAGGCACCGCTCATCACCTGCCCAATACCATCCCAACGGTGAAGCATGGTGGTGGCAGCATCATGCTGTGGGGGTGTTTTTCAGGAGTAGGGACTGGGGGATTGGTCAGGGTTGAGGGAACAATGAACAGAGCAAAGTACAGCAATACCCCGTTTTACGCTATTTCGACCTACGTCAAATCCGACTTTACGCCACTCTTCTAGAGTAAATTTCAGTTCAGCGAACGTCATTATGGGCGACTTTACGTCACTCCTACATCATCATCTCCTTTATCTCGAAGGAGGAGAAGACCATGCCAGGCTACAAAGTCACGAAGGAGCGGCTAACGCTAATGCTTGGTGGTAATTGCACCGGCGACTTCAAGCTGAAGCCGCTCTTTGTGTATCATGCGGCGAACCCCCGGGCACTGAAGAACATCCCGAAGGCGTCTCTTCCCGTCATTTGGATGAATAATATGAAGGCATGGGTAACCGTCATAATTTTTGAAGGATGGTTCATCAATCATTTCATCCCGGCTGTCAAGAGTTATTGTCGAGAGAAGAAAATTCAATTTAAATTGCTGCTGATTTTGGACAATGCACCTGGCCATCCCACTAACCTCGGTGATTTCGACCCCAATGTGAAGGTGGTGTACTTGCCACCCAACACCACATCGCTCATCCAGCCGATGGACCAGGGTGTGATAGCGCTTTTTAAGCGCTACTATCTCCGCCGCACTCTTCGTCAGGCTATCGATGCAACGTCGGAGGAGGAAGGCATCAACATCCGGCAGTTTTGGAAAAACTATAACATCCACCAGGCAGTGCTTAACATCAATGCTGCATGGTTGGAGGTTACGCAGTCGGCGATGAATGGAGTGTGGAAGCGTTTGTGCCCCCACCTTGCTAATGATTTCACGGGGTTTGATGCACCATTCAAGGCTGTGTCTAAAAACTTCGTTTCCCTCAGCGCTGACCTGGAGATGGAGTTGGAGGAGGAGGATTTCGACGGTTTGATCGAGGCAGACAAGCAGCCTTTAACTAATGAAGACTTAATGGCGTTGAAGGAAGAGCGCCGCGAAGAGGATGAGCTTCCAGAACTAGAGCCAAGGAAATTCACCGTAGCCGAAATGCAGAAAGGTTTTTACGGTGTTAGTCTTCATTTTAAGGCATTTTTAAGGCATTACGCCCGGTTTACGTCAAAAACCGAGTTACGTCACGGTTTATGGAACCAATTAATGACGTAGGCCGGGGTATTGCTGTACAGAGATATCCTTAATGAAAACCTGAAACAGAGCGCCCAGGACCTCAGACTGGGCCAAAGGTTCACCTTCCAACAGGACAATGACCCGAAGTACACAGCCAAGACAACGCAGGAGTGGCTTAAGGACAACTCTGTGAAGGTCCTTCAGTGGCCCAGCCAGAGCCCTGACGTGAACGCAATCGAACATCTGGAGAGACCTGAAAATGGCTGTCCACCAACGTTCCCCATCCAACCTGACGGAGCTTGAGAGGATCTGCAGAGAATGGCAGAAAATCCCCAAATCCAGGTGTGCAAAGCTTGTCACGTCATATCCAAGAAGACTCAAGGCTGTAAACGCTGCCAACGGTGCTTCAACTAAGTACTGAGTTAAGGGTCTGAATACTTATGTCAAAGTAATATTTCAGTTTTTTTCTTTTTAATTAATTTGCAAAACTTTCTAAAATCCTGTTTTCTCTTTGTCATTATGGGGTATTGAGTGCAGATTGATGAGGGAAAAAATGAATTTTAACGATTTCAGCATAAGGCTGCAACATAACAAAATGTGAAAAAAGTGATGGGGTCTGAATACTTTCTGAATGCACTGTACATATAAAAATATCAATGCCGGCCAAACAGAAGATGTTCATATGGTTACAGTACAAGACATTAGCATTTATGACACGCAACTATGACAAAGACAGTCTATTCTCTATAAACAAGAAGACGTCATGCAGAGCACAATAGCAAAATCTCCCTTCCCCCCTTCCCCCAAAAAAATTTAAAGGTTGCCATGGATACATCAAATTGCCCATTTCATAAAGATTAAAATTGACGATCTTAATCAAAGCTCAGGTCAATCGAATTAAAATTGATGATTTTTCAGATGAAAATCGATATTAGAAGTCTGATCAAGAGCTGACCTTTTGACCTCAAAAATAGTTGGTTTCCCAATTTAGTGACTCAATATGCAAATACAACAACAACAACAACAACAACAACAACAGGCATTTTAAGGCCATTTTCCCTGCAAGAGCGCGCTCTTTTGTACATTGCCATCACAACTCTGATCAACCATTCCTCCACTCCTAACTTCCTCAATGCCCATGTCAATACTTCACGTGGAACCCTATCGAATGCTTTCTCCAGATCAACAAACCCAAGAAACAACTTCTTCCTTTTCTCTATGTACTTCTCCTGCAACTGCCTCACAATGAAAAGCGCGTCTGTCGTTCCTCTTCCTGGCATAAATCCAAACTGCATTTCGTCAATCTTCACTTTCTTCCTTATCCTCCTCTCCAACACCCTTTCCAATACCTTCATTCCATGCTCCAATAACTTTATCGCTCGGTACGAGCCACAGTCCAGAGGGTCACCTTTCCCCTTGTATAGAGGGACGAGGGTACTCAGTTCCCAATCCACTGGAATGCGGCCTTCTTTCACCGCCAGATTACAGATCTCTGCCATTCTCTACACACCCCAACTTCCTGCTGCCTTCAACAGAACTCCCGTCGGCCCTCCCACTTTTCTACTCTTCATTGCTTTTATCGCTTCCTCAACTTCCTTCTCAGTTATCTTCTCTGCCGGTCCTCAAACTGGGTTACTCTCTATGTTGCCATCCCATTCATTCTCTGTATTCAACAGTATTTCCATATGCAATATGACTCACTATGAAAAATACTGTTCAATTTTCAAGTCGATCTGATGAAAAATGACAATTTTAGAAATACAACCTCAAGATGACCTTTCACATTTGACATCAATAGGCTTGTTCCCCATGAGCAACTCTACCATCTGGTGAAGTCTCGTGAAGATAAGTTTAAAATTGTTGACCTGTAGGCGATTGGCAGAGACAAACAGACAGACAGACAAACAAACAAACAGCCAACCAATATACTTGAAAATGCTTCGATTTTGCTAGTAATAATAAAAAAACGGCCTGCCGGGGCCGCCCAAAAGTCGGGCGTGAGGGGCGCGTCCACTAATGGAACGCCTCTCGCTTCCCAGATCGAGGGCCACGTGGTCAGGAGAACCTCGTCCCTTCTGGTTGCCTTGCCGTCCCACCGTGAGCGCTGGTCAGGGTGTACTTCAAACTAAGCTTAAGTGTCAAGTGTTAAGTTCCTCCTTGCCCTCGCAAGGGAAAGGCTAGGGTCAAGCTCTTCCAAATTTCCAAACACTAGAAATTGGACGTCTCAAATTAATTAATTAATTTGCTAATGCATCTCAGTCGCCCGCGACCTCTCTAGCGCAGGTGTCGAACCAGTTCAATTCCGGTGCGACCGGGCCGAGTATCGGCCCGGCCGTGGCCGAAGCCGTT
Organism: Myxine glutinosa; assembly: GCF_964187855.1. Taxonomy (NCBI): domain Eukaryota; kingdom Metazoa; phylum Chordata; class Myxini; order Myxiniformes; family Myxinidae; genus Myxine; species Myxine glutinosa. The sequence continues at coordinate 80,326,898 of NC_136274.1, read as the reverse complement.
GATTCCGCCGTAGCATGCTAACGCGTAGGCTCGCGCGTCCCTGGTCCGCCGGGGCTCCGCGGGTGTCCTACCGTGCCTGACGCCGCTATTCTCTCAACTTTCGGGAGTAGGCGCCGGTGCCCGGGGATGGATTTCGCTGTCTAAACATGGTAGCGCTAGGCCAGTGGGACCGCCGGGACCCACGTGCACTCACAAGTTGTTCTGCGCGTGGGCGGCAGTATCAGACCGGGGCGCCCAAACGCTCCCCGGCTAAAGTTCATCCTGAAGCGCCCACATTGTGCGGACAAACCCCACCAAGTCGAGGGCCACGTGGTCAGGAGAACCTCGTCCCTTCTGGTCACACTGTGCCTATCGGCCGGCCTTGAAGACCGAAATTGTGTCGGTTACCGATCCTTCGGGTTCGGAACTATGCCACCCTGAAAATTTAAAGATGAGTTGGATAGACAGATAATGGAGTAAATTTGTAGGATTAAGAGCAACGACTTAATGCTTACAAGTATGGTGGTTCCAAAAGTGATACAAAGTTGAAAGGGATAAAGAACATTGTGAACAGAGTATGAATGTCGAGCATTATTATGATTGTTTGGTTTTTAAGAAAGAGTATCGAGGAGACGAATAGGATTAGAAGTTAGACATGTGACAATCAGAACAAGTAAATAAAGCATTAGGAGCATTTGATGGAGATACATTTTAGATTATGCAATTAATACTTTACCAAATGGATACAAGTGCTAAGACTAATACGGCAAGGTAATTTATCAGGTACGTTCCAACATACAAGCGGCAACCTACAGGCGTCAATAAATAAAAATAAAAATACATGTGCTAAGACCTGTATTTAAAAAAAATTGCGTAAAAATCTTTAAAGATCTTTTTCCCCGTTAACAATTAAGCCATTCCACATCTCGAAATTTCGGAGAATTTGATAGTGAGGATCGTATCCTCTCTTGGTTCAGAAGAAAGCTACAATACAGATTATGTTGAAACAATAGTTATGAAAGTAGTTTTATAGATGAAGAAGATGGTTATAACCTATGATGGCTTTGATCATGAATATTATAAATGTGATGATGAAGATGGTGAGGGAAAACAATATGATGGTGAAGCATACGAAGAATCTGAGGAACTCAAAGGAGTCTGGCGCTCCACTGAAATACTTACTTTTAACCACTGAGTGTTTGCCAAAGTGCTCACAAATCAAATTAAACACAGTCACAAGCTTGTAAACAATGTATATTGTGTGGTCTGGACTTGAGGAAAAAGGTATCGACTTGTATGACAAAAAAACAAGATAGTGCTGACCAGTTTTTTTTTTTTCCAAAATGGAAAGAAAAACCAAAGTAATGAAAGGAAAAAAGTCAGGAAAATATTAAGAAATTACAATGGAATGATAAGGCTGGAAAAGCTGCAAACACACACTTTCTGCAATGACAGGATCGCTGGGAAGCAGGCAAGCATGCCACGGTATTCCTGTTGCCCATCCAGAAATATCCGGACATCGGACTTCATCTGTTGGGCACAAAGCAAGATCACCTGACTCAGACATCAATGAAAATCTCCATGAACAAAGAGCATCACCTAGTCATGCTGAACCTTTTACACCAACACTATGTGATGTCATAATTAGCACAACAGGAAACGACAGAGGTGTGCAAGAGAGGGAGGGAGGCAGGGAGGCAGGGAGAGGGTGAGAGGGAGGGAGAGAGAGAGAGAGAGAGAAAGAGGGAGGGAGGGGGAGAGGAGGAGAGGAGGAGAGGAGGAGAGGAGGAGAGGAGGAGAGGAGGAGAGAGGGAGAGAGGGAGAGAGGAAGAGAGGGAGAGGGAGTGAGGGTGAGGGTGACGGTGAGATACCTGGGAAGCAATCAGCTCTCCAATGTCATCATAGGTCGTTCCCATAAAGCTCATGGCATTGATCAGCGAATTCTCTGCTGCAAACAGAAAAAGGTTTTTTTTCCCCCATTCAAAACTATCTCAAATCTCAGACTATTCAAGGAAGTAAATATGGTAGATTTTCTCAATCAAAAATACTCCCTCCCCAGTCGCCACTTACATGCAGTTTTTATAAAGTTATACGAAAGATAAACCATCGTCAAGATGGACCAAAGCCGAGAAAATTAATGATAGACGAGAAATAAAAGTTGAAAATATATTTACTATATTTGTGTTATTAAAATGTTATTAAATGTTATTATTAAAAATAACATTGGCATATCTTAGATTATTGTGAGCACCTCATCCGAGACTATTTTGAACACCTCTTGTGTTTGTATATACGAGCAGAGGTACCCGGCGTTGCCGGGCAACACAGGGTTGCTTCATAAACACACACAACATGCATTTTAAGGCCATTTTCCTTGCTAGAGCAGGGGTTAGCCTTGCGGTCCCCATGACAATCTTCTCCATTTTGCCCTATTTTCTGCATCTCTCCTTGTTAACCCCCTTGCCCGCATTTCTTCTTCCACCATCTTTAGCCAAGTCTTTCTCGGTCTTCCCCGTCCTCTACTTCCTTCTACATTCATTTCCATCACTCTTCTCAACCAGTCACTTTCATCCTTCCTCAACACATGACGAAACCATCTCAAATTAGCTCTTTCACGAGCCTCGATTCAGTATACAAAAAAAACAAAAAACCATTTCTCTTCACAGCATCAATCACAGGCTCTATTCCCATCAACTTTCGCAATTCATCATTTGTCTTCCTCTCAACGATACTCCACACATCCACCGAACCATTCGCATTTCCACCCTTTCCAGCCTTCGTTGCTGCTCTTCGTTCATTACCCATGTCTCGCTCCCATAAATCAAATCATAACACTTCTCACACATGCAGCATACACATTTCCCTTCAGCTTCAACGTCACTCCCCTCCTCGTCAGCACACCACTCAGTTCCCGAAACCTCTTCCATGCACATCTCATTCCAGCAACTGTTGCCGAGTCTGATCCACCTTCTCCATTCAGCATGTCTCCTAGGTAGCAAAATGTTTAATTATTAACTTGACCGATTGGCCGATGTATATTCCATGTTTTTCAGCTAGTTTCAGCCCTTGAGATGTGAGCACCAACACATTTAGAGCAGATGAACGGACAGACACCAACGTGATTGAGGGTTTTCGAAATAAAACTCAAGAATGTGGAAACAGAAGTTACTGAAATTTGGAACACATTACCTCTATGTACAAAGCATTTACTTCTGAAATTTGCAGCCGATTCCGTCCAGTCAAAGCCGCGAAACGTATTTGCAGTCCCCATGTTAAAGCTGCATACAGAGAAACGATCCCTTATATAAAGGGAGGGGCGCTTTTACACCTTCCTTTGATTTGTACAATAAGTTTTTTTTTTAATCTCGGGAATTTCCCCAGCTCCCGACTAATTAATTAAATATGCATGAGGCATTTCACTTCCAAGCAGATTTTCGTTAAACTTCACATATGTGAATTACATGTCCATGCTCATGTAAAATACAGTTTGAAATGTCAGACAAAACAGAAGTGTTTTTTTAAATTAAAGACCACGATGTTATTTCCACTGAATTATGAGAACTTGCGGTACCACTTTCTTTTGGCGGTGTATATTACACTGCAGCCACGATCACTCCAAACAAAACATGCATTACCTCGTTTCCTCTGTACACGATATCCTCAAAAGGGTACCTTTATTTAATGACAAAAGACACATTGTTCAGTCTTCAAATGTACACCAGGGGCCTACGAAGCCAAAGAGCTATGTGGAGAGAATAAAAAGGTAGCGGTTTCTAGCCCACTGGCGTCGCCTGGCTAATGGGAGGTGCTTGTGACGCAGATGAGATGGAGGGCGTGGCCTGTGGAAAGGGCAGCGCTTATGACCCACTATATAAAGTATTACTCCATACAGAACATAACTTGGTGTGGTCCTTCCGTGTCACTAACTTGTTACTCTAAAGGGTCCCTGCCATCATAGAATAATAAAAAGGGTGCCGCTACAACCTCAACCCTCACCCCCACCCCACCCCCCCCCCCCCCCCCCCACCCCAACCACTTTCTGAAATGGCAAAATAGATATTCTACCCAAGACAGGTAACCGAATGGCACGTAACGAGACATTCAAAATGCAATGACATGTCTAACTCCGGAGGCGGAAGAGGAAGTTTGTGAATGGAGCCAAACGCGGGCTCGGCAAGAGAAGACCCCAAATTTCTCAGAGAGGTGACAAGCCAGCAGCGTGGCATACATTTTGAAAATTGTACTCATCTCCGACGTTTCAGATAAGAGTACAATTTAAACAACTCTTCTCATGCATTTCCAAACACGAATGAGCTTCCCTTTTTCAAAAATCAGATTTTATTTCCTCAAAAACTCTTAGAACATTCTCTCTTTCTTAACTTTTCTATCAATGCAGCTCTTTTATTTAAGGCCTGGCCTCAATGAGGATTGTGACTGGAGCCTTCAACATTTAAAAAAAATAGTGTCACATATGCCGTTTCAATATTTTAGAGCAATAAGAAAAAGTGAGAGAAAAAAGTACAAAATGTGCTTCCTGGTGTGTGAAGCCAGCGAAGTTTAATCCATGAAGGACTGAAAAATTGAAATCGCCTCAGGTTAAACAACACTAGCGAATGAAAGTTTTTCAAGTTTCATGAACCTGCACGGAAATTGCATTTTTCTAGACAGTTTCATGTCAGAAGTGAACTTTAGCTTAGTAAACATTCCAGATCAGAGACTCACATTGGATTTCGATCATCGCAAACGTAGTAGAAAGATCTTTGATGGCTTTTCCCATGCCCTGGTAATCCTTTGGTAACTCTGGGGGGGGGGGGGGGGGGGGTTAGAAATGAGCCGAAACAAGGGAAAAATTTCGACGTTCATTAAAATTATAACGTGGAAATGTGAGATGGATTTCAAAGACATCAAATGGGCAAAATACACTTTGTTTGGGAAATAAATCTTTGTGGAGGAAGACGCGAGTAAAGACGTACGTTTGTAGAGTCCTCATTGGAATTGGTGAAAGGGAATTGGGTGGGGGGGGGGGGGATATAAATCAACGCATTCAAGTTGTGAAACCAGAAAACCAAATGCTTACAGCAAGTACGACGCCCGAATGCTGAAGAAGGGTTTTTCTGACTCACCGGTTGCACAGTGCCGGTAATGGGCCTGTCCACAGCTCAACAGATGCTTCACAACCTCCTCCATGGAGCGCACAAAGCGGGTGAACTTATCGATGTTACGTTCCCTGGTAAAGCAACGCAAAAAGAGAGCTATGATTAAATATTTTTTATTTATTGGGGTGGGGGCGTGAAAGGAAGGGAGAGGCAGGGAGAGGCAGGGAGAGGCAGGGAGACAGTTGTTCTGGATCAGTGGATTCAACAACCAGTGATCTGGAAACCTGCTGGTTCACAAGGCCATCAGTAGGGATCTGCATGATGTGGAGGGTAGAGCAACCCCAACCCAAAATCTATGGGCCTATCTTGCCACATTCTAAATACAGCTCCAAGGTGACATATAAAGTGCCACCAGAGATCATCTACAAAGACTGAGTACAACATGAGAACCTGCCGCATAAGAACCTGCCCGTCCAAGACTCGAAGGGCCTTTGCACTGATTGGCTGCACATCTTACTATAATTCACCAAATGTCCGTCTGTCCGTTCAAAGGTACTACAAAAACGGCTGAACCGATCGCAACGATATTTTGGGTGGGCATTCCTGGGACCCCTGGGAGTAAAATAGGCTGTATTACTTTTCCAATTTTTCCAACTTTTCCAATTTTCCAAACACGATGGAATAATATTTACCGATATGAACAGCGATGTGGCTTTTGTTTAAATTCTACGTACCAGGAGAGAGTAGATCGACTCCTGACGAACTCTTCCTATATAAACGTGCGGCTCCGAAGTAACACGGCAGCGTGTGCAAAGCGACTGAGAAACAGGTGTAGCGGCCGCTTCTGTTTTGCAGAATTCAATCTTTTTTTAAAAATGGGCGCCATGTACTGTTTAGATTTTGATGATTTGCGTGTGATATGATTCAACGGATGTTTATATGAATAGTTTAAAATTAAAAAAAGCCTTCCGATACTTTTCATTTGGGCTTCCCAAATGAAGCGCCACCCGTAGGGCAGGTACCGTTGCTAATTACTACAATACATGGTGGTCTGGAAAATTGACGTTCGGAAGGGGTCCGCACACTCAGAAAAGGCTGGAAACCATCGTCCAATAAATTTCCTCAATGTAGGGATCATAGGTCGGAATATTGATTGACAAGTGAATTTATCCATAAAGGCAAAATCCATCGTCTCTCACACAACTCACTAAACCCTGTTGTGAACCCAGCACTGAAGAATAAATGAGATGAACAAATGTATAATAAGGAGTGGCGTGATTATGCAAATCTGGCTTGCAGCTTTCGCAAGATCAGTTTCAATTTTAAATTCAGCTGAAGGATGTCAAGTTACACAGTTGGTAGTTAATGAACTTGCACAATCTTCCACAAGGCCTCACATATCATCGAGGTCATTGCTTTGAGTCGGATTTGAAGTGCTTATCGAAGCAAACACCCCGGCCCCCACAGCCTCATCCTTCTCCGCCTTGCGCTTGCCATCCTTCCACTCCTGCAATGACAAGTGTATACACATGTACATCATACAAGGAGACAAAAACAAATTTACATTACATCACCTGCGTTATGCGGCCAATTTGTGTGTGTACAAATTATTATATTCTTAAACGATCGCTTTCACCCTCTGGCCAACTGTCAGGTGGAACTGTCCACCGATGATGTGATGCATTTCCCTCTATTTGAAAAAGAGATTTTATTTATTAATTTATTCTTTTCAAATGATTAATAATTATTTGCACCACTTTGGCCAAAAGCATAACAATTTTACAAATACAGTAGTCTTCAGAAGAAATATTTTAGACAAACTTCTCCACAATAGTAGAAAAAAAAAAGATTGAAACCAGCAAGAAAGAACTTCCACAAAATTTATTTTTGTCATCATGTCAATGAAATTGTCATACATAGATAGGCATTCAAACAAATATATGTGCATATCTGGTCATTCCTTCCTGATCGAAGGTCCACTCCGAGCTCATCATCAAGGTTCACCTTTTCATTGCACGCATGCAGGAAGTGCTTAAAGACCTGGCTCGAACCCAACAAGGGGTGAGAACACACACGGTACATCCAGGCCTGCAATCGCTCCATTCGCAACTGGATGAATTCATCTTCAAAACGGCCTAGCAAGGGCCAAGGAAATGACCATCAACTGAAAGCAAGAAGATATCATCACAATACCAATTTGTTTTTGTTTTTTAAGAAAAGTTAAGTAATCTCGACCAACAAGCACACAAAGCTGAAACAATGCTGATGATGCTTGGACAAAGCTTCAGCAACCCTCGCAGCAAATGGAGACCCTGAGGAGGTCTAGTGCTTACAGGGTTGTGCTATGAAATAGCACATTCATGTGTTATGATTGAATGCGAAGCCCAAACAAACCTAAAGGTGCCACTGTGAACAAACGTCTCGCAATGTCTACCATTCCAGGAAAGTCCTACAGACAGACTAAAACTAGTATATATAGGCCGTCACCATTTCAACAAGACGAGCCAATGGCACTGATCTCCAGGATCTTCCCACTTCACCTCAATCCTGATTAATAAGGAACCTCCAGAAAACAAAAACTCTTCAGCATTGTAACTACACGACAAGATTACATCATTTTCAGGTATACCTGCCACCTGTTTGTCTGGTAATGGAGGTACAAGGGCCACGGCTCCAAACTTGGCCACGAGTCTCTCGTACAACCAATCAAAATGCTTGTAGCGCCGAAACACTGAAACCAGGCTGTCCTGTTGATATGAGAAGAAAAATAATTAATACAAACACCAGCGATGCACAGCCGGTAAATACAAACACCTGTGACGACGTACAAACACCGACAGAACATCAATGTCTTGTCTGCATGGGACGACAACACTAGTCTGTGCCAGGACTGGGCCAAGAAGTTCAGTTCAGCGTCGTCTCTTCCTCTTGGCCCCTGGCATCCTAACAAGCTGAAGGTGGACGCCATTGCCAAAACCCATAAGCAAGACATTGCAATTAGCCAAACTTGGGCGAGGATTTCATCAACGCAATCAGCAATTCTTTTGGCACATGTCACCTTAGGCAACACCTTCAACTGTTCAATGACAGAACTAAAATATATTTATTTTATGAATCAGTAACAGCAGCAGGTGTTGCAACAACAAATGTAAGCACAACAGTCATAAAATAAATAAATATGAAATGCTACAAAAGGAAGACAAAAGGAAGCATTTGGTTTAAGACGAGGATGCGCAAACCCTACTAGCATTACAATGAATGCTATAGACAAAACAGGTTTATCAAAGTATGCTACCACCTGGGAAGCAAGGAGAAGCCGACGTTTCAGGAGTTAACCTTCAGAGCAAAACGGATTCCATTCCGATGGAGGTTTAAGGCCCGAAGCATTGGCTTCTTGCTTTGCACGGTGGTCAACATACTTCAATCAACGTTCCATTGATTCCATCTGCTGTTCTACCTGTCTGCATAAGCTTCGTGATAAAGACTAGTTTTGTATCGCTATTGCATCTACCAATTCCTGGTGCACAAATTTACAGCCAACACCACCTTTATAGCCCTTATTTAAAGCGTGACGTGACGCTTTGCAAACCAGGAAGTCGTGGATGCAATCAATTGATTCCACAAGCTGTGAACTCAGTCTCTCGTGGTAAAATTGAGCACACACAAACATGTGGCGCATGCGGGGGCTGTTTATGTGATTGGGGATTTTCAGTTTTGAAAGGATTTTTCATGGCTCTAACCCCAATACAGCAATAACTTGTCAGTGGAGTTGCCGATAATACAATGCAGCTAGTGAAGACCAGACAATGTGCGGCAACAAGGTGAACAAACATTTTAAAAATCTATTTTGCAAGGCCTACACTCGGTGTTAGCTGGTACTCGATGAAGGACTTCATCCCATAAAGTTTATTGCTCTTCTTGGGTGATGCAACAATGCAATAAAGACGTGGTGTTGATACCTCCCACCTGGGTCCACCTTCTCCGACCTGCACAGCCACGTCGCACAAAGTCAAAAAATAAATAATAAGTGGCGAATCCATGCTCTTGGATATATATATAAAATGGAATGAAACACGGGAAACAAAATGGAATGCAGGGGAAACACGCTTGGATGCTTAACGTAATCCCGTCAGAACGCTCATACGGTGATGCACCATTTGCAGTGCACTGAGCTAGCTGCGTCATCTGGCTGGGTCATTATCTACCAATCAAGAGGCTGGAAAGCAGCAACAAACAACACATAGGCTTTTCATCTTCTTCTTTTTGGATATGCAGCATGTGGCTGCGGGTGGCATAATTTGCTGAGGGTGCAACTATGCTGCTGATGTAGTGCCCCCTGGTAGGTTAGAAAAAGAATTTGGCCAGGATGCCCGCGATAACTCACCAACTCATCACAAAGTATATCCTGGGATATTTGACGTCCATCAACGAATGCTGGCAAACAGGAAACCCAGTTTAACGTCCCTCCAAGGGACGGCACACACATCGATAAATCATCTTGCCTGCGAAACACCACAAAGACAGTTTATAGCTCGGTCGAGACTTGCACCCAGACTACGCAGCTCGGAGGCGAGTGCACGTACCTCTATGCGATCCTGTCAGTGCTAACCAGGCTTTTGATTGGAGGAAAACCCTCAGGATACTGTCAGCCCAGTGCAGGGGAAACACGCTGCGGGTGACTGGGAAAACAAACCTGGATGACAATGGACTCTGCAGTGATGGGGCAATTTTTGCCAAGGAGGAAGCTATCAAGGCCATGCTTTCCCTGCATTACTCTGCAGGAAAAAGGGAAAGGATAAAGCACAACAAAAATAACCTCCGATTTTCCAGGAATTTAAATAGACTTCATGAGTCTTGGTAATTGTACAAGCTTGTACGAGTTTCATTTATTCCATCTTAATTTATCTCATCTTCAATGATTCAAAAAGAAACCAAGACAACAAGGTATGAGCGCACTTGTTCAAAGAGATAACTGCGGAGGAGGCTCGGTTAGGCCTGGACGCATCACCATCCTTCTGCTGCCTATGCCCTCCAATGGTTCCATGCTCGGCCACTTCCTCATCACTGTCCCAAGAGTCCCCCTCATCTGCTCGCAACATCAGTTTCCGATTTGCTCATGTTAGTAACTCCCAAAAGGTCATTTGGTTCCATAGACAACCACAACAGGACAGAGTATCTCATGAAATGTAGAAAATGAAAGCTCACAACAAATATCCTAAAACGTCTTTTTAAAATGGGACACAAGAAAAGGACATTTGGCTCATCACACCTGTGTCAGTGTGTCATGGTCACATCCAAGTTATTTACTATGGATGATGGGAATACCAACCAAGGAGGAAGAAGTTGATTAAGCGGAGAAGCATGGTGCAGACAGCAACAACTTGGTTTTTTTTAAGGAAAGATTGGGGTGTGAGTTTAAACAGGTAATTGAAGGTGAAAGAAGTACTTACTGCATGTTAACTCTACTTGTGTTTTGTATCCAATAATTCTTTTTTTTTATGTATAAAAAAAAGAACAACCTGGGGAGACAGAAGCCTGAATGTTCAAACTTGCTGGTGGTGGATAGACGCTTGAAGCTTGGTTATTAAAACCAGGTGCAGGAAGAGCATTGCCAGCATTCCAAACCTACACATGGAAAAAATATATATCAGAAATTAAAAATAAAATACAATCATTTTGGTATTTTAGTGACCATGTCATGAGTGCCGAGGAGGCCAGGATGAATCACTATCCTTCTGCTGCCTCTGCCCTCCCAATGTTTCGTGCTCAGCCACTTCCTCATCACCGTCCCATGCATCCCCCTCATTGACAATAATCGGCCTGGCAAGATTGCTCAGAGAGGGCACGTCCTCAAACGACAGTTCTCTCTTCTGGTTTTATTACCAAAACAATAGCATCTGACAACGGACACGGAGAGCTTTGCATCATAAAGTTCACCTTCGTTTGAGAACGAGTGCGCAACCAGCTGTCATCTGCTTCCACTGGCAGGTGTATGCCAATCAGCTCTCTCTTACTGTGCCTTTTGGTTGATAAAGACCAAGGAACGGCTTTGGAAGCACCTCATCTCCAATCAGAGAGAGACACTCATCACATCCAGTGTGTGTCGGATGTTGGCCAAAGCAGGCCAGGAAAAGGGATTCCCAAATCGAGATACTGAGACAAGGGTGTCAACAAACATTGTACTCGGATGAGTGATAGACGGGGTGGGCCGTTTATCTAGGCCCAGTTTTGAACTCTTGTAATTCTGTTAAGAAATTAAATTGAACAGAAAGCCTTGTTGGTCAAGCAAATGAAGATGCTCAGTCTACACAGTCTCCTTTCTGTTACTCAGCCGTTAGTTTGAGTAAATAAAAAATAAGGCCAATACCCCTGGGTGCTCACCTGGTTAAATAAAGCAGAATATTACACTGACTAAAGGTATTTTAAACAGCATCATGGTATTTTAAACCAATTTCAATGGTTGCGAGGAGACAGGGCAGCATGTACAATCCTACTAACGTAATCATAAGACTTTAAACAAATAAACAAAAAATAGTTCAGTTTCTTGTCATGAACAAACTTTGGTACAACATGGGTGATGAAGGTTGTGGGGTTAAGTTACATCCAAATTGTGTGTGTAGTTTCTGAGATAAAAGCAAAAAACCTATTTTGGGGAGCAAACCCCCCCAAAGACAACCTTAGACCCCGATTTTTTTAATGCCGGGAACAAAAGTTGGTACATAATGGGTGATGAATGTTGTGGTCAAGTTTCATCGGAATTGTACGTGTAATTTCTGAGAAGAAAGCAAACAACTATTTTGAGGGGCAACGACCCTCTCCCTCCCCTGTAAAGCCCATTAGACTCCTATTTTGGGGGGTCAAACCTGGATCCACTTTGACCCCCGGTAGACCTCCTTAGACCCCGATTTTCTTAATGCCGTGAACAAACTTTAGTCACGACACAACAAATATAATTTGTGCCAAGATTGGTCATAATCCCATCAGCGGTGTCAGATAAGAAGTTGCAAGCGTTTACGGACTGACGGACAGACGACGCACCATCGCACAAGCTCCCCGGAACTTCGTTCCAGGTGAGCTAAAAACCCTCAATTTATAAATGATAAAATTCTTACAAAAACAGATCATGGTTTTATTCTTATTTATTGTTCAGCTGAAAGACAAGATTATTCCCTTTGTTTGAATAAGTTATTCCACCACACGTCATGTGAATGTGTGACCTTGTGGTTTTGGTGTTGAGACAAATTATTGTAGTAGTTTTCATGCTGCGAGCATGTGGAGTGATACCATAAGATTTATTTGAACTTCTCTCCCGTGCGAGGGGTAGTCATGTCCAAAAGGACCCTCTTTATCACCGCTTACCACTGTGGCTTTACACAAAATAACCATGTTCGAGGTTAATATATGTCAGGTTTATGAAACTTCCTGGTGGTAAAATTGACCCGTCCTTTTTCTTCAATTGGGTTTCACTCAGACGATGGACAAGATTTCATGTCCCAGACAGTCAGACAACAGTTCATGTTGAGCCCTGGAGTACAGGGTTGACCTCATCATAGACATAGATGTATTGAGGATGTCACATTGTTGTCCTGAAGATAAGTGGAAACTTTGATTGATATATATATATATATATATATATATATATATATATATATATATATATATATATATATATATATATATATACACTGAATAATATTGGTGACTTTTTATACAAGTTCTGATTCTTACGAGAGAGATAACACAAGCATTTTGTTTAGGGTGGGTTTGTAGGTGACCAGGAACCCTCCGGCGGGCATACCGCAGATTCAATGCAGATTAGAAATGTTATAGCGGAACTTGTACAAATACCATCTTGAAAAAGGACAACGATTGAATGAAGTCATTGGTCCATTTCAGTCATTATTACAAAAAAAATAAAAATTTAAAATAAAAACTTTCATATTACACCAAACAGAACATACAAATCAGGCGTGATTAGGAAATAAAAAAGGGAAATCTAAAAGACACCTGCACATAGTCCCGAGGTACGAATCCCTTTTTGCCATCTGACGTTACCGCTTCAAACCAACCATCATCACGATCCTGCAACCACAAGACAAGCCCTTCAACTGATTTGCAAAGTCAAACTTCAATACTCATCAATGAAATGGCAAACATTTACATACACGTGTGTGTGCATGTCAGTGTGAGTGTGCGTGTGCGTGTGTGTGTCTGTGTGTGTGTGGTTGAATTTGCTGCTGCAAGGAAATGTCTAACATGAAGTCAGAGAGAACTAAAATACGGTACTGGTTATACCGACATACAGTGCAGTATATAGCGATGCTGTTGAGAAAGTTACATACAAGGACGTTGTTGAGGAAAATAAAACCATTCACGTAGTTACTCCACACGTGAAGCACAACGCGGAGTTAGACAATTAGTTCATGTCCGTCCGTCTGTCTTACCAGTTTATGATTGAGGAACAACTTATTTAAATCGAGTTATATTTTGAACACGAATCAGAATATGAATAGGAACACATGTTTCTCGTTTTACCGTACCTTCTCTCCAAATTCGTCCCAATCAATTTTTATATTTTTACCTCCACCACCAAAGGTGGATGGAAGTTATGTTTTCACCCTTGTCTGTCCGTTTGTGAACAAAATATCTCAAAAACTTGTGGACGGATTTGGACGAAATTTGGCAGAGATGTAGCGTATGTGACACCGACGAAATCATTAGATTTTGGTGAAAATCCGGATTCGGATCCGGCTACTAGAATTTTTAAAGTGATTCCTCACCATTGGGAGATAGGGCCAAAAACTATACACAGCAGGATATCTCAAAAAGTTGTGGACGGATGTGGACAAACCTTGGTGGACATGTTGTGTGTCTGACAAGGAAGAATCGGTTAGATTTTGGTGAAGATCCGGATCTGGATCCAACAAGTAGAATTTTTAAAGTGATTCGTCACCATTGAGTGATATGGCCAAAAAGGAGAGTAGATCAGGGTATGAAAGACTGGATGGATGGTGATTCCTGTGAATGATTTTGATTAAATGTGATTCTGTATTGTGCTTTTCTGGTCTGCTCTGAGATATGAAACGTAAACTGTTCACCAGGTGGAGGTATGCTCTCTACCGAGTGCCGTTCTAGTTTAGAAGTGAGATACATTTTTCTACTGAGGTCTACCTACTTCTACCTGCTGGTGAAGCATGACTAACTAGATACATTACTACCTGTTGGTGCGTAGGTGAGATAGGGGGCACGTCCGGGACACAAAGGTGATCCTGGGGGAGGAGGCCGTTTCACAGCACCACTTGGTTGTCTGCAACATAAGGGTGAAAGGTGCGAGGAAAGCTCGGCGGGTGAAGTACCAACCGAGAATGAAGGTGCGGAGGTTGAAAGAGGTGACAGTAAGGGAGGCATTAAAAAAGAGGCTGAGTATGGTAGAGGATGATGTGGTCGAGCTTGAAAGTGGTTGGATGTCAATGACTGATAGTCTGTTGGGAGCCGTTGGTGAGGGATGTGGATGGACAAAAAGGACCACCGAGGCACTCGGAAACATGGTGGTGGGATGATGAAGTTGGAAAGAAGATCGACGAGAAGAGGAAGAAGTTCAAGGAGTGGCAGAAGGCGAAGGGTATGGGGGCAGAAAAGGCAGAGCATGAAAGTTATAAGGCAGCCAAGAAGGCTGCAAAGAAAGAGGTAGCAAAGGCGCAGGAGGCATGTAGGAAAATGTTCGGAGAACGCTTGGATTTAGAAGAGGGTCAGAGAGCGGTATTCAGGATTGCAAAGCAGATAGCGAAAAAGAGGTGTGATGTGATGGGGGTGAGTTGCTTGAAGGATGAAGTGGGACAAATCGTTGTGGACCCAGATGGAATTGAAGGAAGATGGAAGAGATATATGGAAATACTGTTGAATGCAGAGAATGAATGGGATGGCAACATAGAGAGTAACCCAGTTTTAGGACCGGCAGAGAAGATAACCGAGAAGGAAGTTGAGGAAGCGATAAAAGCAATGAAGAGGAGAAAAGCGGGAGGGCCGACGGGAGTTGTGGGAGAAATGTTGAAGGCAGCGGGAAATTGGGGTGTGAAGAGAATGACAGAGATCTGTAATCTGGTGGTGAAAGAAGGCCACATTCCAGTGGCTTGGGACCTGAGTACCCTCGCCCCTCTATACAAGGGGAAAGGTGACCCTCTGGACTGTGGCCCGTATCGAGCGATAAAGTTATTGGAGCATGGAATGAAGGTATTGGAAAGGGTTTTGGAGAGGAGGATAAGGAAGAAAGTGAAGATTGACGAAATGCAGTTTGCATTTTTGCCAGGAAGAGGAACGACAGACACGCTTTTTATTGTGAGGCAGTTGCAGGAGAAGTACATGGAGAAGAAGAAGACGTTGTTTCTTGGGTTTGTTGATCTGGAGAAAGCATTCGATAGGTTTCCACATGAAGTAGTGACATGGGCATTGAGGAAGTTAGGAGTGGAGGAATGGTTGATCAGAGTAGTGATGGCAATGTACAAAAGAGCGCGCACAGCTGTAAGGACGAAGGACTGGAACAGTGGTGAGTTTGAGGTGAAGGTGGGAGTGCATCAGGGGGTCGGTACCAAGTCCACTACTATTTATAGCTGTGATGGAGGTGCTGGCTCGGAACGTAAAGGAGGGTTTACAGTGGGAGTTGTTGTATGCAGATGATCTGGTGTTGATTGCAGAAAGTACGGATGGACTGAAGGAGAAGATGAACAAGTGGAAGGAATGTATGGAGACAAAAGGTCTGAAGGTGAATATCGGAAAAACGAAGGTGATGGCAAGTGGTAAAGCATGTGGTGAGGTGGAAGGAACTGGGAAGTGGCCGTGTGCTGTGTGCAGGAAGGGTGTCTGAGTGAATTCCATTCAATGTACAATGTGCGCCGAGTGGGTTCATCAAAAATGTAGTGGATTGCGATGGTCATTAACCAGCGTGGCAGCTACATTCAAGTGTAAGGTGTGCACAGAGGGAGCTGCAGATGGAGGAAATGTTGAGTTGGATCTTGGAGCCGGCGTGAAGCTGGAAGGTGTCAAAACATTTTGTTACCTAGGAGACATGCTGAATGGAGAAGGTGGATCAGACTCGGCAACGGTTGCTAGAGTGAGATGTGCATGGAAGAATTTTCGGGAACTGAGTGGCGTGCTGACGAGGAGGCGAGTGTCATTGAAGCTGAAGGGAAAGGTGTATGCTGCATGTGTGAGAAGTGTTATGATTTATGGGATCGAGACATGGGTAATGAACGTAGAGCAGCAACGAAGGCTGGAAAGGGTGGAAATTCTTTTCTTTTCTTTTCTACCCCCGCTAATTTCACCCCAAATCCACTTTTTTGAAATACCAACTTCTGTCCTGGAAGTCCTAGGTGTCCTTGTATTTTATTCTTCTCCCACCCCCCCCCCTTCCCACGCCTCCTCCCCCCCCCCACACATCTCCCTGCTCTCAAATGTTATGTTTGTGTGCTTCCCCTTCTCTCCCCATCTTGTCTTCTGCGCCTTCTTGTTATATATTTTGTTTGTCTGGCTGGTTTGTTTGTGAAATAAATGTTAGCTCTTTCACGAGCCTCAATTCAGTGTCCAAAAAAAAAAAAAAAAAAAAAAATGCGAATGGTTCGGTGGATGTGCGGAGTATCGTTGAGAGAGAGGAAGACAAATGATGAATTGCGAAAGATGATGGGAATAGAGCCTGTGATGGATGCTGTGAAGAGAAACAGGTTGAGATGGTTTGGTCATGTGTTGAGGAAGGATGAAAGTGACTGGTTGAGAAGAGTGATGGGAATGAATGTAGAAGGAAGTAGAGGACGGGGAAGACCGAGAAAGACTTGGCTGAAGACGGTTGAAGAAGAAATGCCGGCAAGGGGGTTAACAAGGAGAGATGCAGAAAATAGGGCAAGATGGAGAAGACGATCATGGGGAACGCAAGGCTAACCCCCACTCTTGCAGGGAAAATGGCCTTAAAATGCCTGTTGTTTTTGTTGTATACATTTTTCTACTGTCTGCATGTCTGGCAGTAAAACAAAATTGATAGTTCCAAAAAGGAAACTTACTCTTTTTGAGGATGTAATAAAGGACAAACAACAGGCATGAATAACTAATGTAATGTGTTAGACAGGGTGATGTAATTGATACTGGGGAAAACCCGGAATTAATTCATTTTTAAGCCTTTTAAACTCGTTAAACGTTTATTTAAATTGAATTACATACTTGAACACTTCATTCTTCTTCTTCTCGTCCTCCTTATTCTCGTCCTTCTTCTCGTCCTCCTCCTCCTCCTCCTCCCTTTACAATGATTGAGATCCAATGGTAAGATCATGCCCTGCATTGACCACGATCTTCCTCCACTCACCTCTGTCCTCGCCAACTCTCTCCACTCTCCAACCAGCCCCACCTTACTGATATCCCTCTTCACACAATCCTCCAATCTCAACGGTGGTCTCCCTCTTTTCCTCCTACCATGTTCCGTCAAGCTCTCTGATCTCTTTGCCATTCCCTCTTCCCCCAACCTCACAACGTATCTAGCCAATCTCAGACAAAATTTCACCAATCTCCTTGTCAGCTCATCTGCACATCAATCTCCTCCCTCAGTTCATCCATCCTTCTATCTACCCTCTTCACTCCCACAATCTTCCTGATCCAGTTGCACTCGCAAACCTGCAACCTTTGCTGTTGTTGTTGTTGTGGTGTGTCAGTGTCAACATTTTCAGACCATAAAGATAGGCCAGTTTTACACAAGCCATCAGAACCTTTCCTTTTAATCTCCTCAATACCTTTCTGTCTGCCATTATTCCTTCCAACCTCCTCCACGCATTTGCACCCACCTGAATCCATCTCCACCCCTCTGCCTCTGATTTACCATCCTATTTCCTAGTCCGATCTCCTTCTCCTCTAACCTGATATTAAATTTATTTTCTTTGCTGCCCGACCCACATCACCTCTGTCTTCTCCATGCTCATTTTCAGCCCATGGCTCTGAAATGCCTCCTTCCACTCCCCCAGTACTTCCTGCATCTCCTGCCTACTCTCCACTGCAACAGCCAGATCATCTGCGGACAACATCCTCCTTTAAATCCCCCTTGTGCTTACCTTCCTGCTTACCACCTCCATCACCATGATAAGCATAAGTGGGCTGAGAGTGCTTTCATGTCTCAAACCGATGTTCACATTGAATTCTTCTGACATCCCAGGACCAACCAAAACTCTTCCCTTCATTCCCTTGTAAATCCCTTCCACCAACCTAACCTCTGCGTCCAGCACTCCCATTCATCTCGATGTCGCCATCACCATCTCTCACTGGAGAACACAAATTGCCTTTTAATACATCCATGTACCTCCAGTTTTGCACGACTTGGACATGTTCTATATGGTGGTGTATATAATAGGAGCTGTGAACCCCTGGGAAGTGGGCAAGGCTTGTGTGGGTGTAGAATCAGGGTGAAGAAGAGGTCGCCAATATGGCTATGTAAGATGCCGATTGTCGCTGTGTTCTAATGGTGATCAATAAATAAAGCTTCCAATTCCGCAAAACCTAAACTCCCTCTGACTCCCTTTGACTGAATTTGGGGAATGGCTCAAGATCTACAAGTTTGTCCTCAATCATAATTGACGTTTGCAGACAGAAGGACAGAAAGACAAACAGAAGTGAACCAATTTCTTAACCCCACTTTGTGCTTTGTGTGCGCAGGGTAATAAGTTGGCATGTCATCTTAACCTTTTGAATTTCCCATGTGTCATAAACATTGCTGCACAAACAGGCCATCCAATCATCTCTGTTAGACCAAATTCCAGCCACGAGCAAAATTGACAAAATCAGTCACTCGACTAATGGCAAAACACCACCGTCTATGATGCCTTTTCATTTTTTTTAGCTTTGTTATCATGATCAGGGAAGTGGACAAAGAAAAGTTTAAAAAAAAAAAAAAAAAAAGGAGGAAAATTCTTCATGCAGCCGAGTAAATCCTGCATGCCAGAGGGGTCAGGGGCACGCCACTCTTGCGCCCCCAATAAATTTTAAGAAATTCAACAGCTTTTCTTTAAATGTGATGCATTAAGAAACGCTTTTACTCCAATAATGGCGTCCAAATTTTCATTTTATCTTGTGAAAATTTAATCAAATCCTGTTTGTGACAGGATATCAAAGTAAATAAAGGAATGTTTGTTTCTTATTAAATAAAAATCATTATGAAAACAGCTGAAAAGAAACATTCAACTTCCACTGCAGTATGATAATAATTCACGATCTACCGTGTATAAAACAATCAGTTTGTGTGTTTGTTTGAACAGATGTCTGTCCCCCTTCATAAGGGTAGGTTTTTAAAGGCCGATCTTTTAACACGAATGTGTGTTCACTGCGGTCTATTTTTGATGACACTAAAATTATTTTCCATAAAAGAGTAATTCTGTCTTTTCTATTGGGATTGTAGATGGTGGCTTGCAAACTGAGCCTCAAGGGCGGTGTACAGAAGTTTTTATTTTGTTTGTTTTTTTAACAATAAATGCAAGGCACAGGGAGGTGAAATTTGCTGCACGTGATGTGCAATGCATGGAGATTAAAACGAGTTTTTTTTTTGTTTTTTTTTTGTATACTGAATCGAGGCTCGTGAAAGTAATTTACGTCTGGAGGATGTCTAATAAATAAAGAACATATAATCACGCCTGACACTGGGCCCAGGCTTCAGACTTTGTCACACTCACGAGGCTGCACTGTCAAATAAACTGTTCCAACGCATCATTTTTGGCAGGCCTTTTTTTAATCAAATAACTAGAGATTAATTTCAAGATAAATATTTTAAGTTCAATTATCGAGACTTTTGCTAATTTAATAACACTAGGGCATGCCCGTACTATATATAAGCTAGGACGTGTCCGTACGTGGGTGCCCGTTCCTTGCCAAAAAAAAAAAAAAAAAAAAATTTGTGTAGGGGTGTGTGTGTGTAAACATCCTAGGGCGTGCCCGTACGTGGGTGCAAAAAAACATGCGTGCAAACAACAACAACAAAAAAAAACTTTGAAACCACGTGGCAGTAACGACCACAGAACCCCCCCCCCCCCCCTCTATTTACATGAATGGTTTGGTCCATTCGCAACGACCACAGAACCCCCCCCCCCCCCTCTATTTACATGCAATGGTTTGGTCCAAAGCGAACGGTTTGGTCCATTCGATGTGATTCGATGATTCGATGTGAATGGTTTGGTCCATTCGCAACGACCACAGAACCCCCCCCCCTCTATTTACATGAATGGTTTGGTCCATTCGCAAAGCCAAAGCGAACGACCACAGAACCCCCCCCCCCCCCTCTATTTACATGAATGGTTTGGTCCATTCGCAACGCCAAAGCGAACGACGAACGGCTAAATCGCCATAGCTCGGTAAGTACTAAGTACTTGTCCGATTAATTTAAAACCTTGAAAAGGCACATCCTCGGGTCCCCAGCAATATACCTGGCAAGTTTCAAGTATATCGGACCGGTAGTTGTCGAGAAACAGCGGTCACAGACAAACAGACAAACGTACAAACGTACAAACGTACAAACGTACAGACAGAGATTACTGGAATTATAGATAGATGCTCCAGTTTTCCTGCATCTTAAAATCATTCCTCCTGCTCCCAAATTTACAGAAATGACAAATGAGGGTACCAAGCAAAGCAAAGCAAATCTTCTGTTAACAGTTTCCACCACAATGAATCTTCACCATCAAATTGAGCGCATAATGAAAGCGATTAATTAAAAAAAACACGAAAGAGCAAACAATTTGAAATGACTACAAATCCCTTAAACTTTAGTTTCCTTGGTTATACACCGATACATAGTCACTAAAATAATACTCGCTACATGCTTATTTCAGTTTTAGGCTCATTATACATGACGCACCTGTCACAACCTGCTCACACATGGAGGACAAAACGTATCACAAACGTGCGGTCACACGAAACACCGCTCAGACGCGTTTTGAGCAAAATAACACCTTTTTTGTTAGCATTCGGAACGGATATGCTGTTAAGCTCAATTCCTCAGTTTAAATTTTGAAATTCACTTCAGGTTAAGAGATTGTAGAGCGTATCGTATTTTAGTTGTAAAACGTGTGCGGAAATTAAATAAAGGCCCGAACACCGTTTCGAGACATTCAGAAAAACGCTTTTAGCAAATTAACACTTTCAGCAGTCAGAACCTAATTTTAAAATTTTTTAACTGCAGAATTTAGCTTAACAGCAGTTCTGGATGTTAAAAAAAGTGTTAATTTGCTTTTAAAAAAGTGTCTCCGTGTAGTGTTTAGTATGACCACAAACGTGTAATACAACACGTGAGGACTCACGTGACTATGCTTACCAGGAGTCCACGTCTATTCCAGTGAGTTTGGCAACACCTCGAGTCAGCTACACTTCGCTCGCCAGGTGTCAACACTTTTCAGTGCCACCTCATTTGTGCTCCACTTTTTGTGCTTAAAAATTCCAAATGTCGAAGCCTTAGAAAATGAAACTAAGCTTTTCCCTTCAAGTTAAATATGACATTTTGAACCACAGAATGGACAAAGCCACACTTCATTTTACTTTTAATAAACTTTTACCAGTGTGACTTAACTATTTATTAATAAGCACAAATTAATGCTTTGGAACTCTTATTTTGGGAACAATCCTGGTTTTTTTTTGTGTCCTTCAGGAATGCATCCTGTATACGAGTTAGCATGATATTCGTTAGTTAGCATGACTGATTTTACAATTTGTTCTGTTTATTCACAATCATTCATTCATAATGTTGCATGGTGTTGGTGGTTGGTAACCGCAAGTTGCATGGTTGGTAATGTTGCATGGTAACCCTGGTGTTGGGCTAGCGGCTAGGGTGCTGGCTTAGGATACCTAGGATCCTGGGTTCGAATCCCGGTCGATTGCTGAATTAACGCCAGGGGGGTTGACTCAGCCTGTCATCCTTCCGAGGTCGGCTAATTGAGTACCAGTTCACTGGTAATTCCCTGTTTGTCGTTAAAGGCGGCAAAAAGGGTTGGCGTCAGGAAGGGCATCCGGCCGTAAAACATTGCTTCAAAAAGGGGACGGAAAAAACAACAACAACCACGGTTCCCGAAAAAGGCCAACCCCCGCTTTGCGGGGAAAAATGGCCTTTAAAGGTGGTTTATTCATTCATAATGTCATTCATGATACCGATGCAACGTTTACATCCAATGCCTCCCGCTCTGCAATCAGACAAACCTTATCTATAATAGAGATGACACTTCCCTCGTTGAGTGTCAGTTCTGAGTCAGCCTCGCCCACAAAGTCATACAGAAGCTGTGCCTGCCACGCACACAAAAAGAACAACACAGGGTGCAAATGTGCACGTGCATATCACAGGAAATGCCGTCATTTGATCAAAATGTAGTTGCAAGTTCATCGAGATAAATTTCTCCAAACGCACTCAAGAAGGAACTTTCAAGTTCAGTGGGCAAACATCATGGTCCATCACTCTGCCATTCTGACGAGTGTATTTTATTTTTCTGCCAAGTCACCTAAAATCCCAGGTATTCAGATTTATAGCACAACAACACGACATGCTTCAATGTATTTGCCAAGTAGAATGACTCATGATGTACAAACAAAATGGCGAGACCTTTAACCCCCCCATCCCACCTCCTCAAACACAACCCATGCCTCCTATTCTTCTTCATCATCGTCCTCTAAAAATCCATTTCATTTTCTTCCACAAAAATTTTCGGCCAAAACTTGCAGCAAAGCAGAGAAAACCAAAACTTGCGGCAATTTTGAACGTCGTGAACCGAGAAAGCCATGTTGTTGGATACACGAGCGGACTGTAAGAAATAACCTTGTCACAGCAACATTTTAGACAAACAAGGGAAGTGAAGTTTTGTTTCCCCGAAAGAGAGAAACTTGCTTTTACCTCGGTACAGCAAAAATGGCTGACTGCCAAACGTTTGAAGGGGAAAGAATTTGATGATGGAAAACAAAGCTTGTTCTAAACATGATAAATCCACCGCTTGAGGACATGGGTGAACTACCATTTGTTTTTCAGTCTACAAGATAAAAAGTGAAACAAACACAGATTTATTTTTTTTCTTCTATACAAGATTGAGGCTCGTGTAAGAGCTAACACATTGAACATGAAAACATGCACAGACACATAAAACATGCAATGAAGGGAGCGGGAGACAAGATGGGGAGAGAGGGGGAAGCACACAAGTACACAAGTACAACATTTGAGAGCAGGGACATCGGGAGATCTGTGGGAGGTAGGGGGCTTGGGGGGTGGGAGATGTAAAAAAAAAAAAAAAAAAAAAAAAACATGGACACTGCTCGGACTTCCAGGAAAGAAGTCGGTATTTGAAAAAAGTGGATCTGGGGTGAATTAACGGGGGTAGAGAAGATCAAGGTTTTGGATGGGGGAAGATAAGAGATGGTGGTGAACAGCTGTTTTAAAGACCTGGAGGGAGGAGTGGGATTGAAGAGAGTGAGGGAGTTTGTTCCAGAGGTGGGAGAAAAGAGGAATGAAAGAGTGAAGGTGAGCAGAGAGCCTAGATTTTGGCAGTTTCACCAGAAGAGGGTTGCAGGCAGATTCTTATTTGCTTCCTCAAAAAACGAAGCAAAGACAGCATCTGAACCCACACTATCTTACTCGAAACAAGAGCAGCAACGAGGCCGAAGCACAAGGTCTGTAGCTCTCACACCCGAGGCAGGTCAGTGGTCTCCCCTGCGGTTTGCTCACTCCACTCTCTCAGCCTTCTGACTCTACCCAGGAACTCTAGGATGCAAGGGTTTTCACAGTAACCCCCACCTAATTAACCTTCCAAAATCCAGGTGGACGGCATACCTTAACTCCTTTGTTCCTCACTTTTATGGAACCAATTCCCAGACGCTCCGTCCCACTCTTCCCTCCAGGGTTTCAAGCAGGCAGTAAATTCATGCGGTCAATCACACCCCACACCACCCCCTTATCAGTGTCTTGGTTTTTACTCCACTAACCCTCCTGAACCCATCTCTTTTGCTTGCAGGTTACAGCATTCCTCTCCTCTTTTTCTGGTCATTCATTCCCTTCTTTGTGTCCAACTGTCCCCTTATTGCACCACTGTCAGTTGATACCCTCCGTCACGCTGCTCTTCCATGAGCTACAATTGTGTTGAGAAAATAAATAACTCAAAACGAATTAACACACCGCCAGATGGTACAAGATACCGGCACACCGAGCTAAAAGTTTCAGAAACTACAGAGAAACTTTCACACAAGAACTACTGAAAAATTTGGTAACACCACGACCACAACTTATGTCTTTCGGAAAAAAAAGAAAGAAAAAAAAAGGCCTCAATTCCCTCAATGCTTCAAAATATTGCTCGGCTCTGTGAAAAAGAAAGAAACTACTATACCTGCCGCACTTTACTACAAAATCATGGAACAAGGTAAGCATCTAAAACGAAAATTCAAATTAATTAATTTTAGCTCATCAGAAACGATCAAGACTACCTGCTCCTCTCTCTAAAAAATAAGTAACTTTTAAAAACTGACAAAAAGAAAAATAAATTAACCGAATTGCATTACCCACAATTATATAAAAGGCCAAAACATTTGGCATGTTTTTTTTTGTTTTTTTTAAACAATCACTTGCCTTTCCCTCTCATTACAATTCCCGGATGTTGAGAGGTCTGCCTGTCCTGGCTTTGACTCTCGCTTTTCAACAATACCTCGAGGAAAGGATGCTTCGGCCATTGCGAACTTTGCGGTCAATAATTTTGTGAGCAAAGTTATTTTTGTCGAGAAAGGGAAACGTTTAAAAAATAATTTAAAAAATTTAAAATAACGATAAAAACATTAACAATAGAAGGATAAATATTCGGTTTCTTGATGTGGTCGTAGCATAAGCTCGATAAATTCCCTGCAAGTTCTTTGTGTGGCCAGTGCAAGTAAGAGTTCAAAAGAGCAGTTCGATTATGGAAATAAATAATCATAAAAAGAGCGACAAGTTCAATGGAAGAAACTTGTCGGCAACAACAATGGAAAAGTTTAAAGGTTTTGATGGAAACCACCATTTGTTTCCATCAGATAACGACAAACTTTTTTTTATTTTTGAAAAAGATAAATGCGTGATAAAAGATTTTAGAAAATTTTTTTTGAAATTCAAACTTCTTTCCTGGAAGTCCTTGCAGTGTTCATATGTTTTATACCTCTCTCACCTCCCCCCTAGCCCTCCCCCTCCCACATTTCTCCCGATGTCCCTGCTCTCAAATGTTGTGTTTGTGTCCTTCCCCCTCTCCCCATCTTGTCTACCGCTCCCCTTGTTTTTTTTGTTTTTTATGTGTCGGTTTCACTTTTTGCGTGATTAATGTTAGCTCTTTCACGAGCCTCGATCTTGTATACAAAAAAAACCCCAAAAAAAACCGTCCTCGGTCCATAATCCGTGGCCACCTTGCGCCCGCCACCACGAGTCTTTTTCTAAGGCACCTTTGCGTCAACCTTTTGATACAACGGATCACACCGTCTGCATAGAGTCCAGTAAGTCGGTGGTTTGAACCCCGACCGAATCATACCAGAGACTCAAAAATAGTACGTACTGCTTCCTCGCTTGACGCTCATTATTGAAAAAGGATAGAGCACGGACACACCACCGTAGGTTGGCAACTAATGCACAGGCCTGTTGGGACTGAAAGGGCTACTCCAGTGTTGAAGTTCCTTCGTAAGGGCACTCACATTTACAGAAAGTAACTTTACTCATGAAGTAATGAACACCGTCCCTTCCTCAGCATTAAAAACATTATCGACCCCATGCGAGACAATTTCAAAAGATCTGCTGAAGACCACTCGCCCAATATAACAGAATATTGCTCCAGACAAAGATGATCATTTGAAGGAAACTCTGTCACAAGTGACAAAAAGTGTATAAAAAAAGAAAAAAAAAAAAAAAGACATGCCATTCAAGTTATTATTCAGAATAAACACCACAAACAGTATTGTGTAAAAACTAACAATGACAGATTATATCACAAGAACGACAAATAAAAAATAAAAGCACTGGTTGGGCATCAAAAATTGCAAAGGAGAAAGGTGGGGGAATAGGGGAGAAAAAGGGGGCCCCGCAACTGGGACATGGAAAGGGGGCACGCAACTGGGACGTGGGGAGGGGGCACGCAACTGGGACGTGGGGAGGGGGCACGCGTAACTGGAACACAGGGGGGCACGCGCAACTGGAACACAGGGGGGGCACGCGCAACTGGAACACAGGGGGGCACGCGCAACTGGAACACAGGGGGGGCACGCGCAACTGGAACACAGGGGGGGGCACGCGCAACTGGAACACGGGGGGGGGCACGCGCAACTGGAACACGGGGGGGGCACGCGCAACTGGAACACGGGGGGGGGGGCACGCGCAACTGGAACGTGGAGGGGGGGGGGGGAGATGTTCACACAAGTGGGATTTGTGCGGGGAAGAAGCAGGACACAACTCGGACGAGAAGCTAAAGGGAAGAGAAGAGTTGCTACAAATTGGATGAGCTGTAAAGAAAGGGACGAGGTGGGGCCGGTAGGGGGACAGCAATAAAGTTTGGGGGTAACGACACAAATCAATTGGTTTTTCAAATTAACTTTAGAGAAGTTAACAAGGAAGAATAAAATAAAATAAAAAGGTTAGTACTTGTAGAAGTTTTTTCGCTTTTTGTTTGTTTGCGATGAGTCATTAAAACTTCAGACAAACTTTTAGACAAACTAAAAGCGGAAGACAACAAAGTGTGAATCCAGGGTTAAACCCAACGGATCACAAACAGCACACCTTAAAAGCGCCGCACAAACACCCGAACCCTTGGGCTGGAGTTTCGTGCTCTGATCGTCATCTCACCTGCGTCGACATCCCGCGTATGGCCAGAACTACCGAGAATCAACCATACACACTGCCACACCTCAATTCCGAGCACAATCCTCCACAGCTCACTCTACACTATCGATACACTCCTATTAAACACAATACACACGAAACTTCTCCTTTTGTCTATTTTTGCTTTAAAAATTAAAAGGGAACATATTACCTATTAGTCACCTCCTTCTCGTGTTTATCTTCACATTTGAGGATTCGAATTTCTAAGATTTAATAAATTTTCTAACATCACACTTGCAACAGATTAACTATATAAAGCTGTGGCAAATAGAATAAATAAAAAGCCTTAACAAAAGGTTTTCATCTATATTTTTGATACAGCCACGAACTATACCGCCATGATAACATATAGCGATCCAGAAACTAACACATTTACCTCATGAAATTTGTCAACTAGTAAAACGAATCTCACACAAAAGGAATCACACAAGAAACTACAAGGTAGGAGGTCAGTAAGCCCATCAAGCTTGCGCAATCCTGCAGATGTCCTATATCCTCGTACGGTGGGTGCCGGTGCCTCCAGCTCTAATAATCCCCAAAGTTTATTGGTACCTCTGCAAGTCTGCAGGGCGAGCCACAAGTCCCAGGATACGGTTTTAGCTGTTTATACACGACTTGTTTGTACCATGTATTTATAAATGTTTAATTTTTTTCAGGTACGGTAATACAAATAATACATCAAACCGAGATGGCAAACAGCACTCCATTGACAGTGGAGAGAAGGTGGTGGCAGTGGTGTGGCACCACGAGACGAGGAACACAAACAAGACGATGAAACAGGTGCAAGAAGACTTTGACGAGCGTTTTGGAAATCCAGCACCGTCAAAATCAAATCTTCATCTTTGGGAAAAAGGGAATTTCAGACTGGAATAGTACTGGACAGCAGGCGCAGCGGATGCCCCAAAAATCCCTGATTTTTGGAATTCAAAACATTAAAACTTCCGATCTTAGATCTCTGAAAAAATCATTACGGAAACGTTCTGCAGAGTTGGGTGTTTTGTATTCATTGTTACGTCACACAAAGAAAGGAGATTTTCACATGAAACCAGATAAAAACAAATGTCATTTGTGAATTGTCAGGATGCAGTTCTCACCTGACCACTTGTGACGTCACAGCTAAGGTGGTACAATGTCATATCACATATCGCATCTATTGATGAACTGAAACAACGCATTCAGAAAGCATTTGTCACCATAACGCATGGTAATTTTGCACCATAACACATGGTAATTTTGCACCATAACGCATGGTAATTTTGCACCGTAACACATGGTCATTTTGCACCATAACACATGGTAATTTTGCACCGTAACACATGGTAATTTTGCAAGATAACACATGGTAATTTTGCACCATAACACATGGTAATTTTGCACCATACGCATGGTAATTTTGCACCATAACACATGGTAATTTTGCACCGTAACATGGTAATTTTGCACCATAACACATGGTAATTTTGCACCATAACACATGGTAATTTTGCACCATAACACATGGTAATTTTGCACCATAACACATGGTAATTTTGCACCATAAGACATGGTAATTTTGCACCGTAACACATGGTAATTCTGCACCATAACACATGGTAATTTTGCACCGTAACACATGGTAATTCTGCACCATAACACATGGTAATTCTGCACCATAACACATGGTAATTCTGCACCATAACACATGGTAATTTTGCACCGTAACACATGGTAATTCTGCACCGTAACACATGGTAATTCTGCACCATAACACATGGTAATTTTGCACCATAACACATGGTAATTTTGCACCATAAGACATGGTAATTTTGCACCGTAACACATGGTAATTCTGCACCGTAACACATGGTAATTCTGCACCGTAACACATGGTAATTCTGCACCATAACACATGGTAATTTTGCACCATAAGACATGGTAATTCTGCACCATAACACATGGTAATTTTGCACCGTAACACATGGTAATTCTGCACCGTAACACATGGTAATTCTGCACCATAACACATGGTAATTTTGCACCATAACACATGGTAATTTTGCACCATAAGACATGGTAATTTTGCACCGTAACACATGGTAATTCTGCACCATAACACATGGTAATTTTGCACCATAACACATGGTAATTTTGCACCATAACACATGGTAATTCTGCACCATAACACGGTAATTTTGCACCATAACACATGGTAATTTTGCACCATAACACATGGTAATTTTGCACCATAACACATGGTAATTTTGCACCATAACACATGGTAACGTTGCACCATAACACATGTGTTACTTGTATACACCTGTATACAAGTTTTATTTACAAGTTTAATTTGCAGATGGAGTGCCTGGCACGAGTGTACCAGCAATGGAAACCTTTGGTCAGAAGGACATCAGCCATAATGCCATGCATGCTGCTGTGGCGGTTACCTTATGTGCAGGTAACCATTACCTTATTTGGGCATAATACACGTGCACGGGCCTGTTGGACTTTTGGTTGTGCGGACGTGACGCACGCGCGGTTGCCGGAGCCACGCCCTCCGAAGAGGGCTTTTGGCTTTATATAAGCGTGCCGACTTCCGTTTGAGTTTAGTGTTCTGGATCTTGCTGTTACAATAAACCATCTTCGAACCCTACGAATGGCCTCGTTCTCTCGCCTTCCGCGACTCCTAAACTGCCATGTTGGTTGTCACTTCCCCAGAAAGGATAGCATCAGTAGCTCTACAATCTAGCAAGTTTATCTCGTTATTCTGACTTACTGCAATGGAAGGTTACACTAATTATTTGGCCTTGTTAATCTTTTGCCTCTTGTTTAGTTTCCCAACCAATATGGCGCCCGCACACAGTATCATGGCTCCTGAAGCCCCTCTATACACAAGTGTACCATGCATAAAATGAATAACCATAGATGGTGTTCATAGAATACTTACCCTGCACAGTCAAATTGGTGCGAGCCAACCCTTCTGTTTTTGAAGGGTTGTTTTTTTGATCCAATATGGCTGCCAGACCACGTGAGCGATTACCTCACTAGTTTCTATTTTCTAATAGAATTGATGCATAGTTCATGCTCAATAAATTTCAAACTAATCAGACTAAGCGTTGTCCCTGTCGAATTATGTCATAATTAAGGCACCAATGATGTCATCGTTAACACCTATTCTGCATGTGGAGTTCTTTACAATGAGCCATGATTAATTTTTTTCCATGGAGCGGTTTTGGAGATAAAGAGGTACATTTCTTGGTTTTTCCAAGATAGCGCCTGTACCACGTGACCTATAACGTCATAATTATCAATAAATTATTCTACAGGAGTTGGTGCTCCTACGGTGAAAATTTCGTGTCCATCAGACCAACAGTTGCAGAGAAAAAAAAATTCATACTGACCGGATGAAGCATTATACTTGTCGAATGATGACGTCACAATGAAGGCACCGATGACATTATTAACAAATCTTATTCCCCATGGCGAGTACTTGACAATGAGCCATGTTTCATATTTTTCCATGGAACGGTTTTCGGAGATGCAGAGGCATGAAGTTTTTCCAAGATAGCGCCTGTACCACGTGACCTATGACGTCATAATCTATATATATAAAACAGTTTGTGTGTGTGTAATGTTACCGATAGACTCCTAAACGGAGAGGCTTATGTGCTGGATATTTGGCATAGACATGGCCATTGAGCCTGGGACGAACATGGCCGAACTCAAAATATTTGACGATCCATATTTTTTATTCATTTTTACCTCAGCGCATTTCAGCGAAGTACCCGCTAATCTCAGCCGGTTCCAGAGCAGCTCGCTGATTCGCTCAGAGCGATCACGTGATGTTCCATTCCCGCCGTCAGACTGATTCGCTCAGAGCGATCACGTGATGTTCCATCCCGTCACACGTCACACGTTTTTTCACCTTTTATGCGATCGTGTTTTGTATCGATTTTGTGCGATATGAATTAAATGTCTTTGAAACAGCTGTGAAACGTCTTTCCACAACCCTTCCATAACCGATTGGAGCAGTTTATTGCCGTACAAAACGAGATCCGCGAAACGATGTTGGTCGAGTCGTGCTGACCAAGATGGCGACACGGCGGCTTCACTTTTCACGGAGTATGAGCGTTCTATATATTTTCAATTCAGTGCGCCCGTGATTTGTGGCATAGACATGACCATTGGGCCTTCACGGTGTAATTTGTGCGAGGCTTTTGTCCGAGTGAGCTTGAGTCGAGAGGGCGAATGTACGGGTTGGGAATGTACGGGTCTCCCTTCCCCCACCCGGCAACGCCGGTACTGGAGGACGTCACAGGATCGGTGAGTCTCCAAATCCGCTTCGTGCTGTTGCGAATATGCAGGACTATGTCCGATTGTTGTGCTGCTCTCCGACCATGAGAACTGCAACGTCATTGTTGACTGGCCATCCCCTTCCCTCCCCCCTTCCCCCTCCCCCCTCCGTCCCCCCCTCCCTTCCCCCTCCACCCTACCCCTCCCCTTCACCCCTCCCCTTCTCCCCTCCCCCTCTCCCCTTCTCCCCTCCCCTTCTCCCCTCCCCCTCCCCCTCCCCTTCTCCCCTCCCCCTCCCCTTCTCCCCCCTCCATTTCCCCCCCTCCCTTTCCCCCTCCCCCTCCCCCTTACCCCTCCCCCCTCCACCCTACCCCCTCCCCTTCACCCCCCCCTCCCTTTTCCCCCTCCCCTCCCCCACCCTTCTCCCCTCCCCCCCCTCTTCTCCCCTCCCCCCCTCTTCTCCCCTCCCCCCCCCTCTTCTCCCCTCCCCCGTTCCCCTCCCCTCCCCTCCCCCGCCCGGCAATGCTGGGTACTTCTGCCGGGTCCCCCCCTCCGCCTCCCCCCTCCCACCCCTCCCCCTCCCATCCCTCACCCTCCCATCCCTCACCCTCCCCATCCCGCCCTCTTCCCTCTCCCCTCCCCCCTCCCCCATTCCCCCCTCCCCCATTCCCCCCTCCCCTCCCCCCTCCGGCCCCTCCCCCCTCACCTCCCCCCTCCCCCCCTTTCCCCACCCGGCAATGCCGGGTACTTCTGCTAGTTATCAATAAAATATTCTACAGGAGTTGGTGCTCCTACGGTGAAAATTTCATGTCCATCAGACCAACAGTTGCAGAGAAAAAAAATTCATACTGATCGGATGAAGCATTATACTTGTCGAATTATGACGTCATAATGAAGGTACCGATGACATCATCATTAACATATCTTATTCCCCATGGGAAGTATTTGACAATGTACCATGTTTAAATTTTTTCCATTGAGCGGTTTCGGAGATATAAAGGTGTAGTAATTTTCGATTTTTCCAACATGGCGCCTGTACCACGTGACTTATGACGTCATAATTATCATTAAAAATTCCACAGGAGGAGGCGCTCCTATGGTGAAAATGTGGTGTCCATCAGATTAACACTTGTAGAGAATTTTTTTTTTCATACTGATGACATTAAGCGTTGTACTTGTTAAATCATGATGTTGTAGCGGTTGCCGCTGAGCATACACATCGCCTTACACAGGCCGAAGAAGCAACCAGGGAGCGATCACTGTACCGGGCTCGCCCAGGCCGCCCGGGCACGCCCGGTCTCGCCTTTCCCGGGCATGTCCAGACTCGCCTTTCCCGGGCTCGCCCAGGCCGCCCGGGGACGCCCAGTCTCACCTTTCCGGGCATGCCCAGACTCGCCTTTCCCGGGCTCGCCCGGGCACGCCCGGTCTCGCCTTTCCCGGGCATGTACAGACTCGCCTTTCCCGGGCTCGCCCAGGCCGCCCGGGCACGCCCAGTCTCGCCTTTCCCGGGCAAACGCTCAGGCATGACGTGTTTGATTGCATATATATATTGCTGCCCGATAAACGGGCTTTTCAGAGTACCCGAGTTTTGGTTTTGCTCAATAAAGAAACTCGGCCGAATTCCCGTATTTTGTCGCGTCAATCCTTTCGACTCGCGTAGGAGCACAGCTCCTTCACTGGTGACCCCCGACATAGACACGGCAGTTGCCCTTAAACTGCCTACCTTCTGGGAGGCTCACGCGGCGGTTTGGTTCGCCCAGGCGGACTCCCAGTTTGCCCTGCGAGGCATTACCGCCGACGACACCCGCTTCCACCATGTGGTAGCGGCACTCGGCTCCACCACCGCGGCCCACGCCCTGGGCCTCCTCCAGCACCCGCCAGCCGCTGAAAAGTATGGCGCGATCAAGACGCTCCTCCTCGACGCATTCGCCCTCTCACCGGCAGAACGCGCACGATGCCTGTTCGACCTGCCCGAGCTCGGCGACACGCGCCCGTCCGAACGAATGGACTACATGCTCTCGCTGCTCGGTGAGCACTCCCCGGATTTTCTTTTCCGAGAGCTGTTCCTCCGCCAGCTGCCTAGCCAGGTACGCTTCGCCCTGGCAGGCACGCAGATCACGGATCCCCGCGCCCTCGCCAGGGAAGCCGACAAGATCTCCTCGGCAGGCCAGCACATCGGGGCGGCTACCTGGAGCCCGCCGCCGTCCGAGGCGACGCCCATGGCGCCCGAGCGCCCGGTGCGGTTGGAGGCCGAACTGCCGGTGCAACTGGCGGCCGCCACGCCGCGCCGACCACTTCCAACACGACGGCCGGGGCCTCCACCTGACCAGGCGTGGTGTTATTACCACGCCAGGTTCGGACACAAGGCTCGGACATGCCGACCCCCGTGCACTTTCGGCAAGTCGGGAAACGGCCGGGCCGGCATTCATTACCAGCCATGAGCGCCGGCCACTCGGGCAACTTGCTTTTCATGAAGGACAAAGCGTCCGGGCGGCGTTTCCTTTGTGACACCGGCACCCAACTGAGCGTCATACCCGCCTCCGAGCAGGACAGGCAGACCGCCGTTTGCGGCCCCTCCTTGGTCGCTGCCAATGGATCGGCAATCCGCACCTTCGGCCCGTGCAACGTCACCCTCTGCTTCGGCAGCCAGCGCTTTAATTGGACCTTTGTGACGGCGAGCGTGCCCATGGCTTTGCTAGGCGCCGACTTCCTCTGCGCGCACGGGCTGCTGGTCGACGTCAAACGGCGTCGCCTTGTCAACGCCGAGACTTTCAGCTCCCTGGCATGCACGATGAGCAGCTCAGCGCCGACCGAACTAGCATGCGCCCTCCCGGCGGCGAACGAGTTCGCTCGCCTGCTCGCAAAGTTCCCGGCCCTCATGCGGCCGACGTTTTCGGCCGTCGCAGTGAGACATGGTATCGAGCACCACATACCAACTACGGGCCCGCCGGTCTACGCCAGAGCCCGCCGCCTCGACCCGGCCAAGCTCGCCGTGGCAAAGGCCGAGTTCAACGCGTTGGAGCACCACGGCATCGTGCGGCGCTCCGAAAGCGCGTGGGCCTCGCCACTGCACATCGTGCCGAAGCCGGGGGGCGGCTAGTGCCCATGTGGCGACTACCGCCGCCTCAACAACGTTACCACCCCCGACAGGTATCCGGTCACGCATATCCAGGACTTTTCCGCCCGTTTGGCGGGGCGGGTCATTTTCTCGAAAATTGACTTAATACGGGGATACGACCAGGTACCTGTCAGGCCGGCCGATGTCACGAAAACGGCCGTCATCACGCCGTTCGGCCTGTTCAAATTCCTGAGGATGCCGTTTGGCCTCAAGAACGCGGCCCAGGCGTTCCAGCGCTTGATGGACGGCGTGCTGTGCGACCTGCCGTTCCTCTTCGTCTACCTGGACGACATCCTCGTCGCCAGCACGTCCCGGGCCGAGCACCTCCTCCACCTCCGAACACTGTTCGGGCGCCTCAGCGAGCATGGCTTAATCGTCAACCCGGCCAAATGCCACTTCGGCACGAAGGCCGTTGACTTTTTGGGCCACCACATCACCAGGAACGGGGCCGTGCCGCTGCCAACCAAGGTCGAGGCCATCACCGAGTTCCCGCGTCCCCGCTCCATCAAGGCCCTGTGGGAGTTCCTCGGCATGGTGAATTTCTACCACCGTTTCGTGCCCCGCACTGCTCAGCTCATGCGGCCCCTTTACAAAGCCCTCCGGGGCAAGCCGGCCAAGCATGATGTCGTCTGGTCCGCAGCCATGGACGCGGCATTCACAGGCGCAAAGCTGGCCCTCGCCGACGCAACGCTGCTTGCTCACCCGGTGCTCGACGCTCCTATCGCCCTCACTACAGACGCCTCCGACTACGCGGTGGGCGCCGTACATGAACAATGGGTGAACGGGGTTTGGCAGCCGCTCGCTTTTTTTAGCCGGCAACTCCGGCCGAACGAGCTAAAATATAGCACATTTGACCGCGAGCTCCTCGGTCTATACCTGGCCGTTCGCCATTTCCGCCACCTCCTGGAGGGCCGCCCGTTCACGGCTTTCGTCGACCACAAGCCGTTGGTTTACGCGATGGCCAAAGTCACGGAGCCGTGGTCGGCCTGCCAGCAGCGCCACCTCTCCGCCGTGTCAGAGTTTACCACGGACATCCGGCACTTCGCCGGAAAAGACAACGCCGTGGCCGACTGTCTTTCTCGGGCCAGCGCGAACACGGTCCACCTCGGCGTGGACTTCGCGCTCATGGCGGCCGACCAGACCACCGACACCACGGTGCAAGCCCTTCGGGCGGTGGACACGGGCCTCCGCCTGGCCGACGTCCCCTTCGCGGACACTGTCCTGTTCTGCGACGTCTCCCAAGGCCAGCCTCGCCACGTCATGCCCGTTACCTGTCAGCGCCGCGTTTTCGCCTCCCTCCACGGCCTTTCCCACCCGGGCCGGAAAGCTTCCCAGAAGCTGGTGTCGGCGCGTTTCGTCTGGCACGGACTTCGACGGGACGTCCGCGATTGGGCCAACGCCTGCACGGCCTGCCAGCGGGCCAAGGTCCACCGCCACACCCAGGCCCCGCTGGCACCTTTCACCATGCCCGAACGGCGTTTCGACCACGTCAACGTGGACCTGGTGGGCCCCTTCCCCCATCACGAGGATTCACACACCTGCTCACCATGGTGGACAGGACCACCAGGTGGCCGGAGGCCGTTCCCCTCGTTTCCACCACCACTGCCGAAGTGGCGCAGGCTTTCATCGCCACCTGGGTCGCCCGTTTCGGCGCACCGGCAGACATCTCTTCGGACCGCGGTCCGCGGTTCACCTCCGAGCTGTGGGGCGCGGTCACCCGCAACCTGGGGGTCAAGCTCCACCGTACCACGGCCTACCACCCCCAAGCCAATGGGTTGTGTGAGCGTTTTCACCGCTCCATGAAGGCCGCGCTCATGGCCGGCCTTCAGCACGGCGGTTGGACCGACCGGCTGCCGTGGATCCTTTTGGGCCTCCGCACAGCCCCCAAGGAGGACCTCCAGGCGTCCACCGCCGAGCTCGTCTACGGCCAGCCGCTACGCATCCTGGGCGAGTTCGTGCCCGACGCTACCAGTCCCTGGTCCGCAGCTCGCCAGCGCTCGGTCCTCCAGGAGGCCGCCCGACGGTTTGCCCCCGTGCCAACGTCCCGCCATGGTGGCCCCCAGTCCTACGTCCCCCCAGCGCTTCACACAGCGGAGTACGTTTTTGTGCGTCATGACGCACACCGGGGGCCACTCCGGCCGCCGTACGACGGGCCCTTCCGGGTCCTGCGACGGGACGACAAGTCTTTCGTCGTCGACGTCGGCGGCAGGTCGGACCGGATTTCGGTGGACCGGCGCACGTGGACGTCGACCAACCACCACGGTTGGCTCTTCCTCCGCGGCGAGGCCGCCCCCCGTCCACGGTTCCCCCCGCTCGACCACCCACCACCACACCGGACCCCCCCCCCCCGACCCTCCAGGGGTCGCTTCGGCTGTGTCATCAGGACCCCCATTAAATTGACCCTGCCGGTGCAAGTCGATTCTGGGGGGGCGCGTGTAGCAGTTGCCGCTGAGCATACACAATCGCCTTACACCGGCCGAAGAAGCAACCAGGGAGCGATCACTGTACCGGGCTCGCCCAGTCCGCCCGGTCTCGCCTTTCCCGGGCATGTCCAGACTCGCCTTTCCCGGGCTCGCCCAGGCCGCCCGGGGACGCCCAGTCTCGCCTTTCCCGGGCATGCCCAGACTCGCCTTTCCCGGTCTCGCCCAGGCCGCCCGGGCACGCCCGGTCTCGCCTTTCCCGGGCATGTCCAGACTCGCCTTTCCTGGGCTCGCCCAGGCTGCCCGAGGACGCCCAGTCTCGCCTTTCCCGGGCATGCCCAGACTCGCCTTTCCCGGGCTCGCCCAGGCCGCCCGGGCACGCCCAGTCTCGCCTTTCCTGGGCAAACGCTCCGGCATGACGTGTTTGATTGCATATATATATTGCTGCCCGATAAACGGGCTTTTCAGAGTACCCGAGTTTTGGTTTTGCTCAATAAAGAAACTCGGACGAATTCCCGTCTTTTGTCGCGTCAATCCTTTCGACTCGCGTAGGAGCACAGCTCCTTCAATGTCATAATGAAGGCACCGATGACATCATCATTAACGCCACTTATTCCCCCTGGGGAGTACTTGACAATGAGCCATGTTTCAATTTTTTCCCATTGAGCTGTTTCGGAGATATAGAGGTGTAACGTTTTTTCAAAATGGCGTCCATACCACGTGACCTATGACGTCATAATTATGAATGAAAAAAATCTACATGCGAAGGCGCTCCCATGGTAAAATTTCATGTCAATCGGACCAACAGTTGCCAAGAAAATGGATTTTTTAAATGCAGACACGTACGTACGCAACAGCATGCCTAACCCTGCTTTTCGCTTGGCGAGTGCAGGGTAATTATGATTTTCAAATGGACTCGATTCTGACGTGCTCCCGAATCCGGAAGTGAACAGATGACGATGTTGGAACCCATCTGTATCTGTGGATCGGTCCCATCGGCCGATGGGTCTGACCCATCTGTGGATGCACGAGAAATGACAATGCAGACCCATCGGCCGATGAGTCTGCGCCATCTGCGGATGTGTTGTTCACCTTGAAGGAATGTGTTGACAGAATGGTGCTCTTCAATCAGGTACACAGTCATTGGAATTACATGTGGTAGGTAGGTCACAATTACATGTGACCACTTCCGGTCCGGTATGAAGAGGACGCAGGCGTCACATGCTCGCCGCTTCTTCGACCGGGCCACTGTCAGTTGCTTTCTTTTTTGGTGGTCGTGCGGATTTTTTGGCCA
The DNA here is from genome assembly GCF_964187855.1 of Myxine glutinosa. NCBI lineage: Eukaryota > Metazoa > Chordata > Myxini > Myxiniformes > Myxinidae > Myxine > Myxine glutinosa. The sequence goes on along the minus strand of NC_136274.1, from coordinate 80,288,866 downwards.
TTGAGTCTGCCCTCTGCATAGCCCCGGCTCTGCTCCCTGCTTCGCCTGCTCGCTGTTTCCTCGGGCGCGCTCTCGTGGGTTGTGACCATCGCAGCGGTTTGGTGGCGGTTTCCCGCCGTGATCTAGATTTGTAGCGGCGGCGGTCGATTTCCGCTGCATTTTCCGCTTTGCCGTGATCAACCTTGGCCTCGTGATCGTCTCTTTGCTCCTGCCTGCCCTCTGCTTGGTCCTGGCTCTGCTCCTGGCTTCACCTACCTGGCTCCTTCGTTTCCTCGGGCCCGCTCTCGTGGGTTGGGACCATTGTTTCACCTCCTAAACCTTGGCCTCGTGCTCGTCTCTCCGCTCCTGCCTGCCATGGCTCTGCGGTACTCCGCCGCAAGGCTCCTTCTGCTCAATACCCGCTCCACCCCATCATGCATCTCTGCCATCAAATCAAATGGACTCCTCCGACGACCCAGGTACATTCACCGTGGCTCCGGTCGTAAGTTTGTTTATTTGCAATCAGGTCACTCCATCCCCGTCCTCTGGTCGGCTCAGCGCACTCTCACTTTTCGTCCCAGCGCACCTGGTCACAGCAACGCACACGATCGCACCTCCTGCCTACGAACCCTGGCTAAATCACCTGAATTCATCCCTGCTGTTCAAAACAACATCAAGCTCACCCTGTTCAACACCCGGTCCCTCAACAACAAATGCCTCATCCTGAACGAATACATCCTGGATAACAAACTGGACTTTCTCTGTCTCACCGAAACCTGGCAACAACCTCTGGACTACTACACACTCAACCTCACCACACCCAATGGATATTCCTACGTCAATAAACCACGCTCGGAGGGCCGAGGTGGTGGAATTGCCGTTATCCACCGTCAAGACATCAAGACCAACCTCATCTCCATCTCTTCTGCTCCATCATTTGAACACCTGGCTTTTAAACTCTCTGGTCGCACGCAGTCAGTCATGGCTGTCGTCTACCGCCCTCCCAAACCACACCCATCATTCCTGTCTGACTTCTCCTACTTTCTGACCCAGCTATGTTCCCTCTCCCCCTCAATCCTCCTCCTTGGTGATTTCAATATCCACATGGACTCCACTGACTCCACAATAACCACTGACTTCACTGATTTACTCACCTGCTTTAACCTCACTCAACATGTCGACTTTCCTACCCATATCCGTGGTCACATTTTGGACCTTGTCTGCTCCACTGGATTAAATTTGCACCATCTCTCTGGCTCCGACCTCACCCTCTCTGACCACTTAGCCATCACTCCGACCATCAACATCCCCGCCCCAACACCAAGGCATTATCGCACTATCAACTTCCGTAAGCTAAACGCTCTTTCACCTACCTCATTCTCATCCACCCTCTCTGAAAAAATGTCCACTTCTCCCTTCATTGACCTCCACACCCCTTCCGACCTCACTGACTACTACAACCACACTCTCTCCTCCTGCCTTGACCAGCTTGCGCCTGTAAAAACCAAAACAGTTTCTTTCACCCATTCTGCTCCCTGGTTTACCCCTGAACTCCGCCTGATGAAAACTCGTGCTCGCCAACTTGAAAGACTCCGCAATAAAACGGGTCTGACAGTTCACTCCCAAGCCTACAAGGACCACCTACAACACTACAAAGATGCCCTCTCCCGCGCCCGCTCCGCCTACTACTCTCAAATTATCCACTCTGGCTCCGGAAACCCAAAAGCACTCTTCTCGACAATAAACAAACTCCTCCGCCCCCTGAACACCACCACCCAGTCATTCACAGTAGACAACTGCATCTCCTTCCTCTCTTTCTTCCAATGCAAAATTGACAACATCTACAACAGCTTGACCACCGCCGCACCCGCTCCTCCTCCAACCACCTGCCCCCCCTTGTCCTGCCATCCCCTGTCTCGGTTCTCCCCAATCTCCCCTACTGACCTCTCTGAACTCCTCATAGGAATGAAAACTGCCACCTGCACTCTTGACCCCATCCCCTCCAGCTTTGTCAAGGCCTCCCTCCCTGCTCTCTCTCCACTTATCATTGCAACAATAAACTCCTCCCTGTCTACAGGCATCGTCCCACCTTCCCTCAAAATTGCTGCTGTTACCCCCATTCTAAAAAAACCTGGTCTAAACCCTGACACCCTAAACAACTTCAGACCCATCTCCAACCTACCCTTTCTGTCAAAAGTTTTGGAACGCGCTGTAGCCACTCAACTCAAACATCATCTCTCTGCCAATAACCTGTATGAAACATTCCAATCCGGATTCCGCTCCAACCACAGTACTGAAACTGCTCTCTTCAAAATCACCAACGACCTTCTCCTCTCCTCTGACGCTGGCAACCTCAACATTCTCGTCCTCCTCGACCTCAGCGCTGCCTTTGACACCATCGATCACACCATCCTCCTCACCCGACTTGAATCCACCTTTAACGTTACCGGCACTGCCCTCTCTTGGATTAAATCATACCTCTCTGACCGACGCCAGTTCATCTCCATCAATAACTGCAAATCCCCCACTGCTCCCCTCCCCCAAGGTGTCCCCCAAGGTTCAGTTCTTGGCCCCCTCCTCTTCATCCTTTACCTGTCCCCCCTCGGTCACTTAATCCACCGTCATGGTCTCCAATTCCACTGCTTCGCCGATGACATCCAGCTTTTCATCTCCACCAAGTCCGTCTCCACCGACACCCACTCTATCCTGACAAACTGCATCACTGAAATAAAATCCTGGCTTCAAATCAACTTCCTCAAGCTTAACTGTGATAAATCTGAAATAATCATCATTGGCCCAAAAACGCTCACCAAATCCACCCATAACTTTGCCCTCAACATCGACGGTATCCCAGTATCCACCTCCCCTCACATCCGGAATATTGGACGTCATCTTTGACCAAACCCTTTCCTTCGACAAATACACTAAACAGATCACAAAGTCAGCCTTCTTTCACCTGAAAAACATTGCCCGTCTCCGCTCATCCCTCTCCTCCACGGCTGCAGAAACCCTCATCCACGCCTTCATCACCTCCCGTCTGGACTACTGCAATAGCCTCCTCTATGGTTCACCCTCAAAAATCACCAATAAACTCCAATACATTCAGAACTCCGCTGCCCATCTACTCACCCATTCCCGGACCCGTGACCACATCACCCCCGTCCTTTACAAGCTTCACTGGCTCCCCATCCCCCAGAGAATCCAGCACAAAATCCTCCTCTTGACATACAAGCCCTCCATAACCTGGCCCCATCCTACCTGGCTGACCTCCTCTCCAGACACACTCCCACCCGCAACCTCCGCTCTGCTGGTACCAACCTCCTGACCCCCTCCATCCGGACCAAATTCAGATCCTGGGGGGACAGGGCCTTCTCCTCTCCATCGCTGCTCCCACCCTCTGGAACTCACTACCTCACACCATCAGAGACTCCTCCTCACTCACCACATTCAAAACATCACTAAAGACCCACCTGTTCAACACTGCATTCAACATTCAACCCACAGCATTTAACCCCTGACTATCTCTTCTCCTTCTCCCTCCTTTTGCTTTAAATATTTCCCTATTGATTCTTGTCTTTTTGCAATTGTTGTTTTCATGTATTGTTATGCATTATGTTTTCCACTCTGTCAAAGCGCCTTTGGGCTTCTGGAAAAGCACTATACAAAATAAATGAATTATTATTATTATAGGAATTTAACAGAGATGATTTTTAAATGTTTTATTATCTATTTCTACCCATCTATTTATACATTTTGTCAATACATTTTGTAATTAACAGATACATGGCAGTTTTAGTAAAGCTTTACATAACATACTCAACATTCATACAAAACATTAGGTGTTCTTCTAATAATGGCGGAGGGGAATGGTGGCAGGGTAGAGAGTGGCAGGTGCTGATGAAGGTGATGGCGAGGGTAAATGTAGTTTACCTGACCCTGCTGCTTGGCTCTGTCACCTCTCTGTTAGTGCAGGCATGTTGAGGATGGCAATGGTTACTGCAGGATATGCCATTCTTGCGGCATGAACACCTTGCTTCTGTCTTACAGGCACTAGTGCACTTGTTGGAACCCATCTGTGGATCGGTCCCATCGGCCGATGGGTCTGACCCATCTGCGGATCCGCAAACGGGTCAGACCCATCGGCCGATGGGACCGATCCACAGATGGGTTCCAACAACGACAATGAGCTGGATTGATAATACCTCAATACAATCTTGATTTAACACAATATTTGTTATAGTATTAATGTATGATTGGAATGGTGTTGTTTGGAATGAAAAGAGATATTGAGTTTAAATGAAGGAGGAAATGACGTGAGGGGTTTTCTACTTTCTAACGGTTACATTCGCGGATTCGCCATATGCAGATTCGCCATTGACCGGGGATAGACCATTCAGACGGGTACGTTTTTCTACAAGTCCTTCACGAGCCTGCTGTCAATACCTGATGTTAGACTGAAGGTGACACAAGAATGTGGAATATATTGGTTCATTTCCGATTCTCCGTTTTTTTTTCCCCCCAAGTCATTCACGAACCGGCTGTCCATGTCTGACGTTCGACTGAAGGTGGCACAGGTATGTGGAATTTATTGGTTCTATGGTTTAGCATTCACCGTTTCTGCATTGCCTGTTTGCTTTTGGCGTCTCACCCGTGCGTAGCTACGCTTGCGTGCATAGCACGAGAACCTCATTAGTGTATATATACTTTTTTTTTTGCATACAGAATCGAGGCTCGTGAAAGAGCTAACATTTATCACACAAACAAATCAAACAGACAAGCAAACAAAGTATATAAAAAGGAGAGCGGTAGACAAGATGGGGAGAGAAGGGGAAGCACATAAACACAACATTTGAGAGCAGGGGCATCGGGAATGTGTGGGAGGGAGAGGGCTTAGTGGGAGGCGGCGTGGGAAGGGGGGGGGTGGGAGAAGTATAAACTCAAGGACTTCCAGGAAGAAGTTGGTATTTCAAAACAGTGGATTTGTGGTGAAATTAGCGGGGGTAGAAAAGATCATGTTTTTTTTTTTTTGTTTTTTTTGTTTTTTTTTTGTATACAGAGTCGAGGCTCGTGAAAGAGCTAACATTTATCAAACAAACAAATCAAACAAACAAGCAAACAAAGTATATAAAAAAGGGGAGCGGTCGACAAGATGGGGAGAGAAGGGGAGGAAGCACACAAACACAACATTTGAGAGCAAGGACATCGGGATATGTTTTTGGAGGCAGAGGGCCTGGGGGGAGCCAGGATAGGTATAAAAGGCAAGGACACCAAGGACTTCCAGGAAAGAAGTCAAAAGTCACCTCAAAAAAGTGGATTTGGGGTGAAATTAGCCGGGTAGAAAAGATCAAGGTTTTGGATTGGGGAAGATAAGAGATGGTGGTGAACAGCCGTTTTAAAGACCTGGAGGGAGGAGTGGGATTGAAGAGAGTGGGGGAGTTTGTTCCAGAGGCGGGAGAAAAGAGGAATGAAGGAGTGAAGGTGACCAGAGAGCCTTGATTTTGGCAGTTTAACCATAAGAGGGTTGCAGGCAGATCTTGTGTGACCTGCAGGAATATTTGGGGGACAGAGCCCAGACTGAGCTGGGGGAGCAAGGCCGGAGAGGAGTCGGTAGAAGACGGAAAGACCACCAACCTGCCTGCGGTGATTAAGTGAAAGGCCCTCGGAGATAGCGTCACCGCGGGAGATTCCAATGATTCTGAACGCTTTGGTTTCAACAGCGTGAAGACGAGCTAGGTGTGAGGCAGGAGCACCAGCCCAGAGGGGAGAGCAGTACTTGAGTGACAAAGCTTGGGTGACAGAACTTCTTGGAGAGGATTATTCAGAAAGTAGTTGGGAGGGTTGTCCAGTCGGTCTTTTCGGAGAGACATCGTAAGAGTGTGAGATTTGTCAGGATTGAAAGACATGTTCCACTTGTTTGCCCAGTCTGTGATTTTGTCCAGGTCTGCAGAGAGTGAGGAGGCTGCAGACTGCCGATCTGAGGGATGAGGAATGGAGCGGCAGAGAGTGGAGTCATCAGCAAAGAGATAGAGAGGATTTTCAAGAGAGTCAGAGAGATCATTGATGAAGACCAGAAAAAGCACAGGGCCCAGAACACTGCCTTGGGGAACTCCAGCCTGAACAGGAAGAGGAGATGAGAGAAACCCATTCAGGGCCACACGTTGACTACGACTAGAGAGGAAGTCCGCCAGCCATGCGTGGAGATTTCCATGGATACCAAAGGAGGAGAGTTTGGTGAGCAGAGCGGGGTGCCAGACCGTATCGAAGGCACGTGATATGTCGAGGGAGACAGCTCTAATTTCCTGTTTGGCATTGAGGACCTCCATCCATTGTTGAGACAGCAGAAGCAGCATGTCCAGAGTAGAGTGACCTGGTCTGAAACCAAATTGATGATCAGAGATCAAGCCATTGGAGAAGAGGAAAGATTTCATCTCCGAAGCAATGATGGAATCCATGACTTTGCTGATAATTGGGAGAAGGCTGATTGGTCTGTAGTTGCTAGGATCTGTTTTTCCCCTTTTTTGTGCAAAGCGGTGATGTTGGCTGATTTCCAAGCAGATGGCAGTTGACCTTGAGCAAAAGAGAGGGTGAAGAGAACAGAGAGAGGGAGTGAAAGAGCGGAAGAACAGGATTTTAGGACCCGTGGGCTGATGCCGTCAGGTCCAGTTGCAGAATCAGAGTCGAGGGTTGACAGAAACTTTTCCACCTTGTCAGGAGGAAAGGACACGGAGTCCAGGAGCAGCTGGGTACGACTGGGTATGGTGGGTACAGAGAGGGATGGGTTTGGGACACAAGATTTAGAGGCAAACACAGAGTTGAGGCATTCAGCTTTTTCACGTGCGGAGTCAGCTGTGTAGCCGTTTGAGGTAAGGGAGTGGATGGAGGGGAACAAACACCAGAAACAGATTTGACCAGACGCCACCAGGATTTGGAAGAGGGAGACAGATAAGAGAGTTCGGTCTTGAGAACGGAGAGATATTGTTTCCTGGCTCTCCTGAGGGTGGACGCACACTAGTTTCGGGCTTGTGAAAGGAAATGAGATTTCCTTCCGTTGGATTTGCTTTCCAGGAGACGAAGGCAAGTTGTTTCTGGGCAACAACCTCACCACAAGATTCCGTGTACCATGGACGGGAGGAAGGGTATGACAACTGAAGACGAGATGGGATAAATCTGTGCATGAGAGAGAGCAATTTACTTTGGAAGAATTCCCAGGATGAGTTGATGTCATAGGTGGTAGAGATGGGAGACCAGTCCAGATGATTGATGGCTGTTTGAAGACCGTGCCAGTTGGCCTGAGTGAAATGCCAGACTCGTCGACGCTGAGCAGGCTCCCTGAGAATGGTCAGAGAGATGCCCACTTTAACAAGGACATGATCAGATGATCCGATTGGAGCAGAAGAAGAGCAGCAGACATTTTCAGGGAAGTTAGTCATAACCAAGTCCAAAAGAGAAGATGCTCCGTTGACTGAGATCCGGGTCGGGAAATTGACAGATTGTGTCAGTCCCAGTGAGTCGCAGAAGTCCTTTGCTGAGGAGCCATGGCTGGTGAGAGAGGTACCCACACCCAGCCAACTGGCATGGTGACAATTGAAATCACCACATATGAGGAAGAGAGAGTTGGGATGAGTAGATAGAAGTTTGTCCATATTATCAGACAGCGAGATGTAGATGGAGTCATCACTGTTTGGTGGACGGTACAACACACATATGAACAAGAGGTGGGAGCGAAGGGGAAGCCGTAGCCAGAGGTATTCCTGGGGGTGAGGTGGAGAGAGTGCAGTGCAGGGTGAGTGAGGAAGAGAGTTTTTAATAAAGATAGCAACCCCACCTCCAGGACGAGGCTCAGGTCTATCATACCGGAGGAGGGAGTAACCCGGGAGAGATACTAAGGAATCAGAGACATCATGAAGGAGGAAAGTTTCTGTTAAGCAGATCACGTCTGGTTTGACAGAAGCAACCTGTATGGAGAGATCAGTTTGGTTTGAACGAAGGCCCCGGTTGTTTGAGGTCCATACCGTTAATGAAGAGGAAGGGGGAGCATCGGATACAGAACAGGGGGGAGGAGGGGTAGGGTAAGATGTGGAAGAGGAGGAAGAGGTAAGGAGAGCTGTTGAAGGTGTGTCAGAGATTTCAGAATAGCTCGGAGAAAGGGAAGGATGGGGCGGACAAAAGGTTTGATGGTGATTGGGTGAGGCACAATGAGGTGTTATTTGAGGAGGGGGAAGAGCGAGGCAGAAGGTTGGGGGAGATGGAGGTGAGAGTTGGAAGGGGGAAGAAGCGGGGAGGACGCTTTGAGGAGGGGAAGTGAGAGGGGGGAAATTGAGAAGAAATGAGGGTGGGGAGATTTGAAGGGGAGGGGCGAGGGGGGAGTTTGGGAGGGAAGGGACAAGGGGAGGGATTTGAAAGGGATGGGATATGGGGGAGATTTGGAGGGGAGGGGTGAGGGAGGAGTCTTGGAGGGGAGGGGTGAGGGGGTAGTTTAGGAGGGAGGGGGCAAGGGGGGAGATTTGAAAGGGATGGATGATGGGGAGGATTAGGAGGGGAGGGGAAAGGGGGAAGATTTGAATGGGATGGGTGATGGGGAAGATTTGGAGGGGAGGGGTGATGGGGAAGATTTGGAGGGGAGGGGTTATGGGGAAGATTTGGAGGGGAGGGGTGAGATTGGATTTTAGAAAGTGTACGATTAATGGGAAACGAACATTTATTGCAAAATGAGTTTCTTGTGACCTTCGAGTCAAAAATACGTTTCAGGACGCTGGATGGAGGATGGAGTGCAGGAGAGTTTAGGGAATGTAGAAAAAAGGCACTATAGGAGATGGAATTTTTTTTTGGGATGAATAGATTTGGTGAGCAAGTCGAAAGCAGCCTTTTAAAGAAGAAGAAGAAAAAGGTGTTATAATATACGACGGAATACAGAACTTGAGGGGAAAGTGTAAACATTGTAAGGTTAATAACAGTGAAAACTATCTGGGGAAATGGGGGAGAAACACGTGGTCGAAGAACGAACGAACGAATAAGAACGAATAAACGAATGAGAACAAAGAATAAGAACAGAGAAGGAAATGTTTTTTTTTTTTTTTTCTTGTTTTTTTTTAGTTGAGATTTACACAAGGAAGTAGGCTATGGGGTGAAAAGACTGGGAAAACAGAGAACGAAAGTTATTGGAGCACAAACGACGGACCGCTGAGAGAAAAACAAAGCCTCAAGGTTGTACACTGTACAAGGCCTCAAGACACGACACGAATTAACACGATTTTCAATACAGGTATGAAAGATTTGCACCGAAAATCTTCCTCGGGACACGATATACGTACACACAACATAAAATAAACAGTTATAACGAAAATACAAATGGGAACAATTACTTAACTTCGATTTCGATGGAGAGCGTGGAGAGCTGCGAATACACGAAACCTCGCCAGCAAGACCGGAAGCGGAAGTCGGATGGGGGAAGAGAAGAAATGGTGGTGAACAGCTGTTTTAAAGACCTGGAGGGAGGAGTGAGATTGAAGAGAGCGAGGGAGTTTGTTCCAGAGGCGGGAGAAAAGAGGAATGAAGGAGTGAAGGTGAGCATAGAGTCTTGATTTTGGCAGTTTAACCATAAGAGGGTTACAGGCAGATCTTGTGCGACCTGTAGGAATATTTGGGGGACACAGCCCAGAGAGAGCTGGAGGAGCAAGGCCGGAGAGGAGTCGGTAGAAGACAGAAAGACCACCAACCTGCTTGCGGTGAGTAAGTGAAAGGCCCTCGGAGGTAGCTTCATCGCGAGAGATTTCAATGATTCTGAACGCTTTGGTTTCAACAGCGTGAAGACGAGCTAGGTGTGAGGCAGGAGCACCAGCCCAGAGGGGAGAGCAGTATTCCATTGAGCTGCGGATGAAAGCCTTGTATGTGGTGAGGAGCTCAGGTGTGCCAAGGAAGGACTTCGCACGACGGAGGATGCCCAGTCGGCGACTGGCTTTGGAGGCCAGATTTGAAATGTGGTTTTCCCAGGAAAGATCATGGCAGATAGTGAGACCCAAAAGCTTGAGTGACAGAACTTCTTGGAGAGGATTATTCAGAAAGTGGACAGGAGGGTTGTCCAGTCGGTCTTTTCGGAGAGACATCGTAAGAGTGTGAGATTTGTCAGGATTGAAAGACATGTTCCACTTGTTTGCCCAGTCTGTGATTTTGTCCAGGTCTGCAGAGAGTGAGGAAGCTGCAGACTGCCGATTGGAGGGATGAGGAATGGAGCGGCAGAGAGTGGAGTCATCAGCAAAGAGATAGAGAGGATTTTCAAGAGAGTCGGAGAGGTCATGTCATTGATGAAGACCAGAAAAAGCACAGGGCCCAGAACACTGCCTTGGAGAATTCCAGCCTGAACAGGAAGACGAGATGAGAGAAACCCATTCATGGCCACACGTTGACTACGACTAGAGAGGAAGTCCGCCAGCCATGCATGGAGATTTCCATGGATACCAAAGGAGGAGAGTTTGGTGAGCAGAGCGGGGTGCCAGACCGTATCGAAGGCACGTGATATGTCAAGGGAGACAGCTCTAATTTCCTGTTTGGCATTGAGGACCTCCATCCATTGTTGAGACAGCAGAAGCAGCATGTCCAGAGTAGAGTGACCTGGTCTGAAACCAAATTGATGATCAGAGATCAAGCCATTGGAGAAGGGGAAAGATTTCATATCTGAAGCAATGATGGATTCCATGACTTTGCTGATAATTGGGAGAAGGCTGATTGGTCTGTAGTTGCTAGGATCTGTTTTTGCACCTTTTTTGTGCAAAGCGGTGATGTTGGCAGATTTCCAAGCAGATAGCAGATGACCTTGAGCAAAAGAGAGGGTGAAGAGAACAGAGAGAGGGAGTGAAAGAGCAGAAGAACAGGATTTTAGGACCCGTGGGCTGATGCCGTCAGGTCCAGTTGCAGAATCAGAGTCGAGGGTTGACAGAAAATTTTCCACCTTGTCAGGAGGAAAGGACACAGAGTCCAGACACAGGACACAGATATAATTATAATGGAGCAAACGTGTATGGTTATGTATGTATATTTTGACCAAAATGGCTTCGTCAAATACATATAAAACTGAAAAACTCAGTCTGTGAAATGAAGCTGGAAGGCAGTGAAGCAGTGAAGCCATGTTACTATATAACTATTAATTACGTACTGTGGGAATGTCGGTTGCATCCTGTCTATTAATTACGAACTGTTGGAATATACCTTTCGACCTGCTAATCATTTTTTTCCCCTGGAGGAAAAAGAATGCGAAGTGAAGAATTTTCCTTTCCTGGTGGCTGCTGAGATCCCTTAGACATTTGAAGACTCTTTAAGTCCTCTGATATCCTTTAGACCACCAAGACCCTTAAAGATCTGAAAGACTCAAAAGACCCAAAATATCCCTAAGACCTTTAAAGACCCAGAGGACCCAAAATAGCCCAAAGACCCAAAATATTCTGGAGACTCAAAATACCCAAAAAACCGAGAAGACCCAAAATACCCTTAAATATCCCAATAACCTTTAAAGACCCAGAGGACACAAAATAACCCAAAGACACAAAATATTCCGAAGACTCAAAAGACCCAAAGCATCCTTGGTTTCTTTGAAAACTGCAATGTTTCAATGAAACCTTTCAACCCAAGCCCTCTCCCTCCCACGGATCTTCCATTGTCCCTGTTCTCTGCTGTTGTACTTGTGTGCTTCCCTCTCTCCCCATCTTGTCTCCCACTCCCTTTATTGTAGGCCTATGCTTTATTTGTGTGTCCGTTTGTCCTTTTTTGTGATTGATGTTGGCTCTTTTACGAGCCTCGATGTTGTATACAAAAAAACAAAAAAAAAACACGTTCCAACTAACCCCACCTTCCTATCTTTTTCATACGTATAATCTTTGAACTCCCCACGTACAAACCAGCACAGATGTGGAGTACGCATAAGGCTCAGTACACTTACAATGTCTTTGCAAACCACCATCCACACAGCATCAGTGATAGGACCATATCTTGATGCTGTGCTTCACCGCTGACGGATATCTGGTAGCTGGTAACTGTTGCTGCGTTTGAGCCTGGGGAGTAACTGCTGAAATCTATCTGTCCGGGATCTTCCCGACATCTTTGTTCCTTTCATACTTATTTCTACTTTTTCACATTTCTCTTTATTCATTCTAATTCTTGTTTTTTATTTATTTGTCTCTTTCTTTATCGATATGTCTAAGAAGAAGTGAATTTTTGCAGAATGTTTTCTGTGAAGCTCACTCGGCTGTGTCTGGATGGTTTTGAGGGTAGAGGAGTCGTGTCTGAAACTCGAATCCTATCCAGGTTCCTCCTCATGACTCCATATTTGCTCTTTACTCATTCTGTTTCCTTCTGATGACTCCAATGCAGTATTTGGTTTTGTGTTTGATTACATCACATGAAGATTGATTTTATTTGGGTCCTAGCTACACTAAGTTCTGAGGAGTGGCTGAAGGAGACGACTTTATACATGAGTAAGGAGGCAACTATGAGGATATATGATAGAGATGTTTAACATAATGAAGGGTATAGACTATAGACAAAATAAGTGCAGAAGTGCGTTTTGTAGCAGAACAGACAGTGATAGGACCAGGTGTCAGCCTGAGAATAGAGAGGAGAGTTCAGACCATAGTAAGGCAGGGATCTTTCACTCAGAGAGTAGTTGATGCATGGAATGGTCTCTTTCGAAAGCTATTGGCAGCAAAAACAGTAGATACGTTTAAATTGGAATTAGATCTACAGTGGCCTGCAAAAGTTTCACCCCCCTACCCCCCTCCAAAGTTTTCACATTTTAATGCCACCTGAGCTTATTTGATGATGCTTCCAAATCAAACTTAAGATATAGAGCCATCACAAACTAATCCAAAGTGATAAAGCCAAAAATTGCAGATAAAATGTGAATAAGTTAGATTAACAGAGAAAATCAGATGATTCTGGTACATAAGTATTCAAACACTCTGCCTAATTAACTCTAAATCACTTCAGGAGCAATGTATTTGTTAGCAAAGTTACAAAATAAGTGTAATAGGTTTCACCTGCATGTAATCAGTGGTTTACCTTAAAAATTCAGCTCCCCCACTTATCTAAGCAGTTTTAAGGTGAAACTCACTTGGTCAACCAACCAAGTGAAGACGAGCCAAGACCAAGGACCAAGGAGACCACGGACCAAGGAGACCAAGGACCAAGGAGTTATAAACATGAAGACCAAGGTAATTTTGCGTTCCAAAGAAGTCCGACATAACGTGGTGGAGAAGCACCGTTCACGAGAGGGTTCTAAGAATATTTCAAAGTCACTCGTTATCCCTTTGAGTACGGTGAAATCCATTGTTAAGGAGTGGAAGACGTATCAGACTCTACCCAGATCAGGTCGCCCATCCAAACTCAGCAGCAGCAGGACAAGCAGAAAACTGGTTTCGGATGTCACTGTAAATCCAACAATGACTTTGATAGATCTGCATGGTTCTACGTCCGAGGTGGGGGTCAGTGTTCATCAATCAACATTACCCGTTCCCTTCACAAAGCCGGCCTCCATGGACAGGTGCAAGAAAAAAGTCATTAGCGAAAAAGACACATCTAAAACCTCATACGGAGTTTGCGTAAAAGCATCTTAATGATACTACAGGCATGTGGAGAAACGTTTTGTGGGCAGATGAGACAAAATTGAACTTTTTGGTCTAAATTCAAAGTGTTAAATCTGGTGCAAGCCTAACACCACACATCACCCAGTCAACACCATCCCTACTGTCAAGAACTATGGTGGCAGCATCATGTTATAGGGCTGCTTCTCATCAGCAGTGAGTGGTAAGCTTGGCAGGATAGAAGGGACAATGTATGGTGCCAAGAAACAGGAAAAAAATTTATGAAAACCTGCTTGTCAGCCATGAATCTGAAAACTAGGTAGGAGATTATTCATATTTCAGTACGACACCTCGAGTGACCTTAAAGGATTTGTGGCGGACAAAATCTCATTAAAAAAGGGACAGTGATCCAAAGAACAGAGCTAAATCCACACCGGAGTGGCTGAATAAGAACAAAATAAATGTTCTTGAGTGGGCCCAGTCAAAGTCCTCACTTGAACCCAATTGAACATTTATGGCGAGACTTGAAGATTGCAGTCCATCGACGATCCCCATCAAACTTGGCACAACTAGAGCAATTTTCACATGAAGATTGGGCAAAGATTTCACCATCTCACTGTGCAAAGCTGGTACAGACCTACCCAAATCGACTCGGAGCAGTCATTGCCGCAAAAGGTGCTTCCACCAAGTACTGACCTAAGGGGCTGACATATAACCTCCTTCAATTATAACTGTTCAGTTTGATCTCTTCAGTTATGAATAAAAAAAGTTAATTTGGAAAAATTGTTTGTACATAATTTGTAATGAATGTAAATGTGCCATTATTGGTAGGGGTGAATATGTTTGCAGGCCACTGTAGGTTCCTACTGTAGATGCATTGCAGGTAAAAGGGTACAGGGATATATATTGACAGGACTTTTTTTTTCTTTTCTTTTTTTATATGCAAGGCCCAAGTAATGGAGCTGCCACTCACACATACATTGACATATTGATGAGACAAACACTTAACACAGCCAATGAGCTTGGGGGAAGTACCATCACCTCTCGGGATACAATGGGTACCAGCAATGTCACAACAATGGCACCATTTCCCTCACCACACTCAGGTTTGAACCACCGACCTCCCAGATTCGGAGTGGATGCTCTAACCATGACACCAACAAAACCCCCAAACAATTTTTTTTATTTTATTAAATTTTAACACCCTGGTGATCTCCCTAAACCTGTCACACTTTACTCATCCCCACTCCTCCCTTGGTCTCCCTCCCAATTAAATTAGGTTTTCAGCTTGATGGATTTATTTAATCTGGGGTTGGTGTCGTCTCGGCATTATGGGCTAAATGGTCTCCTACTGCATCAAAATTCCTTGCTATTGTTTGAAGTTGCGTTATAATCAGTTCAAAGGCCACCAACTCTGCCAAGGAACAAAACATTATTACAAGCTCTTCGTCCACAACAAAGGATCAGCAGTCAAACACTCTTGGCTGTCTTCATTGACGTCGTCCACCTGTCCCAGTACCCAAGCGTCATGGTGCCCACTTGCATCCTGACGATCTCTACAAGAGTTACGTTGAACGTTCTCTTCCACATCATTTCCCACACCATGGGAATGGGATTCTGCACGGTGAATTGATACAAATCTTTCAGGATTACTGGAGCTGCATCGGTGTGCCAACCCTGTGGAGTTTGGGATCGACACGGGACAACCTGCAAATAAAATATCACAGATTTTCGGTAGTGATGTCAGGATCGTGGATTATTTTATGCAGTGATGACTTAGCTATGGCTAAGTAAAACGATAAATGAAATGGGGATTTGTGGAAACCTATTGGTGCTCACTTCGTACCAGAATGATGCCGAGATACTCGCTTGTGGTTGGAAGAGTTGCTTGGGAGAGTCATTTGTCTATGGATGGTCTGGAACACATTAAAGCCGCAGTGATGTCACTGAAACGGTGGACAACATCAGCTTGTTTCGAAGATACATTTATCTGTTGCCAGACCTGAACGGGACGTCTCAGATACCGTCGCCGACGCAGAAGTAACTCTGCAACTTGTTTCTCAAGGTCATCATGAGGGAGGCTGTGGCGGCTGTAAGATGGAAGCTGTGAGGAGAGAACGAAACAAAAACAATATGCAATGTCTGGTAAATTAGGTAGAACTTTCCAAGTGACTTTCTAAGTCAAGCACAAACTAGCAGATCAAACCAAATACAAGCAGCATTATGGACATTAAGAAGAGCATTATGTACATTAAGAGGAGCATTATGTACATTAAGAGGGGCATTATGTACATCAAAAGGGGCATTATGTACATTAAGAGAGGCATTATGTACATTAAGAGGGGCATTATGTACATTAAGAGGGGCATTCTTCACATTAAGAGGGGCATTATGTACCTTAAGAGGGGCATTATGTACATTAAGAGGGGCATTATGTACATTAAGATGGGCATTATGTACATCAAGAGGGGCATTATGTACATCAAGAGGGGCATTATGCACATCAAGAGGGGCATTATGCACATCAAGAGGGGCATTATGCACATCAAGAGGGGCATTATGTACATTAAGAGGAGCATTATGTACATTAAGAGGGGCATTATGTACATTAAGTGGGGCATTATGTACATCAAGAGGGGCATTACGTACATCAAGAGGGGCATTACGTACATCAGGAGGGGCATTACGTACATCAGGAGGGGCATTACGTACATCAGGAGGGGCATTACGTACATCAAGAGGGGCATTACGTACATCAAGAGGGGCATTACATACATCAAGAGGGGCATTACGTACATCAAGAGGGGAATTACGTACATCAAGAGGGGCATTACGAACATCAAGAGAGGCATTATGTACATTAAGAGAGGCATTACATACATCAAGAGGGGCATTACGTACATCAAGAGGGGAATTACGTACATCAAGAGGGGCATTACGAACATCAAGAGAGGCATTATGTACATTAAGAGAGGCATTATGCACATCAAGAGGGGCATTATGTACATTAAGAGAGGCATTATGTACATTAAGAGGGGCATTATGTACATTAAGAGGGGCATTATGTACATTAAGAGGGGCATTTTGTACATTAAGAGGGGCATTTTGTACATTAAGAGGGGCATTATGTACATTAAGAGGGGCATTTTGTACATTAAGAGGGGCATTTTGTACATTAAGAGGGGCATTATGTACATTAAGAGAGGCATTATGCACATCAAGAGGGGCATTATGTACATTAAGAGGGGCATTATGTACATCAAGAGGAGCGTTATGTACATGCAGAGGGCCATTATGTACATCAAGAGGGGCATTATGCACATCAAGAGGGGCATTATGCACATCAAGAGGGGCATTATGTACATTGAGGGGCATTATGTACATAAAGAGGGGCATTACGTACATCAAGAGGGGCATTATGTACATCAAGAGGGGCATTATGTACATTAAGAGGGGCATTATGTACATTAAGAGGGGCATTATGTACATCAAGAGGGGCATTATGTACATCAAGAGGGGCATTATGTACATCAAGAGGGGCATTATGTACATCAAGAGGGGCATTATGTACATCAAGGGGGGCATTATGTACATCAAGAGGGGCATTATGTACATCAAGAGGGGCATTATGTATATCAAGAGGGGCATTGTATACATCAAGAGGGGCATTATGTATATCAAGAGGGGCATTAATTATGTCAAAGTAAGAATATATAATGAATGTGAGCGTCGAATAAAAGTTTCATTAGACCACATCTTGAAGTGCATTTATTTCTGGTCTGAAAAGAACGCATGTGAGGGTTATTCAAAACGTTTGTTTAAAAACAGCACATTATGGGCTGAGTGGATAGCCGAGAGGTTTACGCACTTACCTCAAACCAGTTGTGTCTGGGTTTGAATCTCGACTCATCTACAAATGGCCATCCTCGTGAAGCCAGGGAGATGCACCAATGTGTGCACAAATTGGCAAAATTATGGTAACAAAATTACAAATTCATGTTCTAACCAACAGGGGGCACTACGTCAGCAGCACAGTGGTTCTAATCGCCTCCTCCCTCCACCCTTCAGCAAATGATGAACATGAATTGACAACTCTCTTACTCTACAAATGTGATACCTGCACTTGTGCACAACTTGCACCACAATGCTCTGTTTTCATAATACTAGGGCGTGCCCGTACGTGGGTGCAAAAAAACATGCGTGCAAACAACAACAAAAAAAAACTTTGAAACCACGTGGCAGTAACGACCACAGAACCCCCCCCCCCCCTCTATTTACATGAAATGGTTTGGTCCATTCGCAAAGCCAAAGCGAACGGCTTGCGAGTACGGTAGAACCCCCCCCCCCCCCTCTATTTACATGAAATGGTTTGGTCCATTCGCAAAGCCAAAGCGAACGGTTGGTAAATAAATCGCCATAGCTCGGTAACTACTTCTCCGATTAATATGAAACCTTGAAAAGGCACATCCTCAGGTCCCCAGCAATATGCCTGGCAAGTTTCAAGTATATCGGACCCGTGGTTGTCGAGAAACAGCGGTCACAGACAAACACACAGACAAACACACAGACAAACACACAGACAGAGATTACTGGAATTATAGATAGATAAACACATATCCGTATTTAAACTTTGTATAAAATAATATGCTATTGTAATTTTTATTTTAAAACGATTGTCTTACTTATTTTTGGCATTTCTTGGATAGGATATTACAAGTGTTTCTTGTGACGAACATTTTGAACCCTCCACACAGCTGCATTACAGAGAGGATTTTTTTTTGTATACTTCGGCTGGTTAAAAAAAAATCCTGTTTGTCATCGCCGCCCGCCCCATAAAAGTCGTCCGGCCCTAAAAAAATCTTTTATTTTTTCTTTTTTTTGTATACTTAGGCTGGTTAAAAAAAAAATCCTGTTTGTCATCGCCGCCCGCCCCATAAAAGTCGTCCGCCCCTAAAAAAATCTTTTATTTTTTCTTTTTTTTGTATACTTAGGCTGGTTAAAAAAAAAATCCTGTTTGTCATCGCCGCCCGCCCCATAAAGTCGTACGCCCCTAAAAAAATCTTTTATTTTTTCTTTTTTTTGTATACTTAGGCTGGTTAAAAAAAAAATCCTGTTTGTCATCGCCGCCCGCCCCATAAAGTCGTCCGCCCCTAAAAAAATCTTTTATTTTTTCTTTTTTTTGTATACTTAGGCTGGTTAAAAAAAAAATCCTGTTTGTCATCGCCGCCCGCCCCATAAAAGTCGTCCGCCCCTAAAAAAATCTTCTTCTTTTTTTTTTCTCGCAAAGTCAGTAAAATCCGTTCCCGCTCAGTGGAACAGGTTCGAATTTTGTATGTGCTCGCGTACTGTCTGAGCCAAGTTACATGTGCGTGACAGTTTGACAGAAAATGCCGTTCGCTGTTTGCCAAATTCGGCGAACGTCCAGTGTTCTAAAGGCCTGGGTTGGTGTCAAAGTGCCAGAAAATATCACTCCAGACGAACTATTATGAGCTCGTGTCGGACACGCTTGATCGTAAGAAATATAACCGTTTTAATGTACGTTGTTGTTGTTGTTGTTGAATATTTTTTGTTTTGAATTGTAGATATGTATATAATTGTTGATATGAATAATTCAATATTTTGTTGTTGTTTTGAATAACCTGTTGTTGTTGTTTGAACCTTGATGTTTGTGGCATGGCTGATAGGTAAACAGTATAGTAAAGCGCGGCGTTACGCGCGCTGCTTGTGAGCAAGGAGGAAGCGGACAAGCGGTAACATGTAAACGTCTTTATTGTAAGACTACACTGTAACACTGAACTCCTCCGGGCTGGTCGCCCGGTGTATATCATGAGGCCACGCCTACCCCTCGGGCGTGGCCACCGCCCACTTGGTGCGTGGAATGATGTCACCACGCCAGTGGGCTTTTGTGTCCGCCACACGCGCCCCCCCAGAATTCCCGCGCACCTGGAGGGCCAGTTTGTGGGGCAGTCGAATGACCCGGCCGAAGCGCCCCCTGGCGATCGGCGGCGTCCGGGGTGCAGGGATACCAGGTGGGATGCCCCTGGCTGCCCCTGGGATGGGTGCAGGACCGGGGGGCGCCGTGGCGGCGGGGCTGGGCGGTGCCGGGGGTCTGCCCGCAGGAGGGCGGCCCCGACGTGGGGGTCGGGCCACTGGCGGTGGATGGTCCACATCGAGGTGGGCCGGCTTGAGGCGGTCTACCGAAACGCGGTCAGGAGTACCGCCGATGTCCAGGGTGAAGTGCTTCGCCCCGGTCTCCAGCACGCGGAAAGGCCCGTCGTACGGGGGCCGCAGTGGTGTCCGATGGGCATCGTGGCGGACGAAGACGTACTCCGCCGTGCGAAGCTCCGGGGCGACGTGCGTCGGTGGGTGCCCGTGGCATGCCGTTGGCACCGGGGCGAACCTCTGGGCGGTCTCTTGCAGAGCGGAGCGCTGCTGTGCCGCGGACCATGGTGCCGTGGAGTCGGGGAGGAACTCGCCCGGCACCCGCAGCGGTTGCCCGAAGACCAACTCCGCCGCGGATGCGCGCAGGTCCTCCTTGGGCGCCGTCCGGAGGCCCAGCAGGACCCAGGGGAGCCTGTCGACCCAGCCGCCGTCGCGGAGGGTGGCCCGGAGCGCGGCCTTCAATGAGCGGTGAAATCGCTCACACAGGCCGTTAGCCTGGGGGTGGTAGGCCGTGGTTCGGTGCAGCCGGACCCCGAGCCCCTGCGCAACCGCCCCCCAGAGCTCCGAGGTGAACTGGGGGCCGCGGTCGGATGAGATGTCTGAGGGGGCGCCGAACCGGGCGACCCAGGTGGCGATGAAAGCCTGCGCGACATCGGCCGCCGTTGTCGACGCCAAGGGCACGGCCTCCGGCCACCGGGTGGTGCGGTCCACCATGGTGAGGACGTGGGTGAAACCCCGCGAGGGGGGCAGAGGTCCCACCAGGTCCACGTGGACGTGGTCAAACCGGCGTTCCGGCACCGTGAACGGGGCCAACGGGGCCTGGGTGTGCCGGTGCACCTTGGCGCGCTGGCACGCGAGGCATGTCCTGGCCCAGCCGCGGACGGCCTTCCGGAGGCCATGCCAGACGAACTTGTCGGCGATCAGCCTTTGGGAGGCCCTCGCGCCCGGGTGGGACAGGCCGTGGATGGCGTCAAACACCTGGCGCTGCCAGCCCGCGGGCACAATGGGGCGAGGACGCCCGAGGGAGACGTCGCACAAGAGGGCCGCGCCCGCGCCGTCGAACGGCACCTCGGTGACGCGGAGGCCCGTGACGGCGGTCCGCAAGGCCTGGACGTCGGGGTCAGCGGCCTGGTCCGCTGCCATCCGGGCATAGTCGATGCCGAGGTGGACTGCGTGGGCGACGGCCCGGGAAAGGCAATCCGCAACCGGGTTGTCCTTCCCCGCGACGTGCTGGATGTCCGTCGTGTACTCGGACACGGCCGAGAGGTGACGCTGCTGCCGGGCCGACCACGGCTCGGTGACCTTGCCCATCGCGAAGATCAGCGGCTTGTGGTCGACGAAGGCAGTGAACGCCCGGCCCTCGAGCAGATGGCGGAAGTGCCTGACCGCCAAGTGAAGTCCGAGCAACTCACGGTCGAAGGTACTGTAACGGCGTTCGGGCGGGCGAAGCTGCCGGCTAAAGAACGCCAGCGGTTGCCAAGCTCCACGCACCCATTGCTCGTGCACCGCGCCCACCGCGTAGTCCGAGGCATCGGTGGTGAGGGCGATCGGTGCATCGGGCGCCGGGTGCGCGAGCATGGTGGCGTTAGCCAAAGCGAGCTTCGCGCCCGTGAACGCCGTGTCCATCTGCTCGGTCCAGGTAACGTCGCCTTTGCCCGGCTTACCTCGGAGAGCTTCGTGCAGGGGGCGCAGGAGCTGGGCGATACGGGGCAGGAACCGATGGTAAAAGTTCACCATGCCCAGGAACTCCTGCAGCCCTCTGATCGTGCGGGGGCGCGGAAACCCCTTCACCGCCTCCACCTTGGCCGGCAGGGGGACGGCTCCGTGCCTGGTGACACGGTGCCCCAGAAAATCGATTGTGGCGGCGCCGAACCGGCACTTTGCGGGGTTCACAATCAGGCCATGCTGGCCCAGGCGTTCGAAGAGCGTGCGGAGGTGGCGTAGGTGCTCTTCGCGGGACGCGCTGGCGACGAGGATATCGTCCAGGTAGACGTAGACAAAATCCAAGTCGCGCAGGACGCTGTCCATCAGTCGCTGGAACGCCTGAGCCGCATTCTTCAGACCGAAGGGCATGCGCAGGAACTCGAAGAGTCCGAATGGCGTGATGACCGCCGTCTTCGGGACGTCCTCCGGCCTGACGGGGACCTGATGGTAGCCGCGTATGAGGTCCACCTTCGAGAAGAAGGACCTGCCCGCCAAACGGGCGGAAAAGTCCTGAATGTGGGGGACGGGGTAGCGGTCGGGAGTCGTGGCGTCATTGAGACGGCGATAGTCCCCGCACGGTCGCCATCCCCCGCCGGGCTTCGGCACGATGTGCAGCGGCGACGCCCAAGCGCTCTCTGAGCGCCGAACGATGCCGAGTCGCTCCAGGGTAGCGAACTCCGCTTTTGCCACCGCCAGCTTCGTCGGCTCGAGGCGGCGTGCCCGGGCGTAGACCGGTGGCCCGACGGTGGGGATGTGATGGGCCACCCCGTGCTTGACGGCCCCCGCCGAGAAGGTGGGCCGCGTGAGGGCCGGGAAGCCGGCGAGGAGGCGGGTGAATGCGTCCGCTGCCGGAAGCGTACAGACCAACGTGGCCGGAACCGAATCGTTCGGCAAGCCGCTTGGCAAGCCGCTCGTTGAGCTTGGCAACGCACATGCGAGCGAGCTGAACGTCTCGGCCTGGACAAGCCGTCTGCGCTTGACGTCGACCAGGAGCCCATTAGCGCACAGGAAGTCCGCGCCAAGCAGTGCCATGGGCACGTCGGCGGTGACGAACGTCCATCGGAAAACCTGCCCTCCAAACCGCAGAGAGAGGCAGCGTTTTCCGTACGTACGGATGGGCGTCCCGTTCGCGGCAAGCAGCGCGGGGCCCCCACCCGCGGCGTGCTTGTCTGACGTGCCGGCGGGAATGACACTCACCTGTGCTCCCGTGTCGCACAGGTAACGGCGCCCGGAGAAGGTGTCCGTTATGAACAGCAGGCTGCTCGAACGGCCGGCGCTCATCGCCACAATTGAGCGCCGGCCCGGGCGTTTCCCGACCCGTTGAAGGAGCACGGCGGATGACACCGCCGAGCTTCGTGGCCGAACTTGGCGTGGAACCAGCACCAGGTGGTGGAGCTGGAGGAGCGCGGCTGGCTCCGCCAGGCCGGTGGAGTCGACGGGTTTCCCCGCGGTGGCGGTTTTCGCCGCGGCGGTGGGCGGGGCGTGGCGGCGTTCACGAGGTGCGTATCAGCATGCTGCTGAACCACAGCGTGCTGTAGAAGATGATGCTGTGGAACATCAGCGTGCTGTAGAAGATGATGCTGTGGAACATCAGCGTGCTGTAGAAGATGATGCTGTGGAACATCAGCGTGCTGTAGAAGATGATGCTGTGGAACATCAGCGTCGAAGGCCGTGACGGCCACGCCAACGCTCGCCCGCGTGTCCGAAGCGGCGAAGTACTTGTCCGCCTCGGCCGCCAATGCTCGGGGTTCCGTTAGCCCGGTCCCGGCCAACGCGAGGCGAACCTGCGCTGGAAGTTGGCGACGGAAAAGCGCCCGGAATAGCGAACCGGGGGCTTCGTCGCCCAACAGTGACAGCATATGGTCCATTCGGACCGACGGGCGCGTCTCACCGAGCTCGGGGAGATCCAGGAGGCGGTCGGCCCGTGCGTCGTCCGTGAGGCTGAACGTGGCTAGGAGTAGCCGCTTGAGTGCCTCGTACTTGTGGCCGTCCGATGGGTGGCGAAGGACGGACACAACTCGAGCGGCCGTGCCGGGCCCGAGGGAGGCGACGACGTGGCAGTAGCGCGTGTCATCGCCGGTGAGGTGCCGAAGCTGAAATTGGGCTTCGGCCTGGACGAACCAGACTTCGGCCTGAGCCTCCCAAAATTCCGGAAGTTTGACGAAGGCGGCCATGGCGATGGCGTCGCGTGTGGAAGGATCGCTCCGGCAGATCCAACGTCGAGGGTCACCAGTAAAGCGCGGCGTTACGCGCGCTGCTTGTGAGCAAGGAGGAAGCGGACAAGCGGTAACATGTAAACGTCTTTATTGTAAGACTACACTGTAACACTGAACTCCTCCGGGCTGGTCGCCCGGTGTATATCATGAGGCCACGCCTACCCCTCGGGCGTGGCCACCGCCCACTTGGTGCGTGGAATGATGTCACCACGCCAGTGGGCTTTTGTGTCCGCCACAATAGCAGACAATATACAAGTATATTTTATAGTGATTTTTCTTTTTCAGGTGTACCAATTGAGGACACCAATGGAGTGGTAAACATCTCAGTGGGAGATAAAAAGACTCTGACCCATGTTGCAGCTGGAGATTCAACATTGGCAGATGTCATCAATACCCTTGGAAATTTCATTGAGTTCGTTATTACTGTCCTGGATCAGCCAAACCAACAGAAGACCAATGAACATAATGATTTCGATATGTATGAATGCTATGGCAACAGCTGCTGATAGATACATGTTTGGCAACCGGACATTATTCTTAAAAGCCGAAGTTTTGGTCTACCATTGTTATATGTATCAGCAAATATTAAAAGTAAACAGAACTCAATGTGACATAGGTTTCTTTATTTTCTTTATTTGAATCGTATCAATGCGTACATACGAAGGTTTACTAGTTTAGAATTCATAACATGATTCATCATGTATGTCCGATCAAGTATATTTAAGAAAAAAAACACATTGTGCGTTCAATAATCCATTAAAATTTCACTCTGAAAAAAAAGAAAAAAATATAAAAACCGTCCCTCCCTCCCCACTTTTTTGAAAAAAAGTGAGGATAAACAGGAAAAAAAATTTAACCAGCCTTAGTCTCGGCTCGTATGAGAGGTAACACATAGCACATATAATAAAGTGAGCGGGAGACAAGAGATGGAGAGAGAGGGAAGCACCACACCAGTAACAGTATGGAACAGGGACATTGGGAGATTTGTGGGAGAGAGAGGGCTAGGACAGGATACACAGGATAAACAAGATTGACACAACAGGAACTTTCAGGAAAAAAAACAGGGAATTTGAAAGAGGTGGATTTGGGGTGGATTAGCAGTGGTAGAAAAGATCAAGGTTTTCGATGGGTGGAAGATAAGAGATAGTGGTGAAGAGCAGTTTTGAAGATCTGGAGGGAGGAGTGGGATTGAGGATAGTGTGGGAGTTTGTTCCAGAGGTGGGAGAAAAGAGGATTTAAAGAGTGAAGGTGAG
The DNA here is from genome assembly GCF_964187855.1 of Myxine glutinosa. Taxonomy (NCBI): domain Eukaryota; kingdom Metazoa; phylum Chordata; class Myxini; order Myxiniformes; family Myxinidae; genus Myxine; species Myxine glutinosa. The sequence goes on along the minus strand of NC_136274.1, from coordinate 80,263,984 downwards.
CAGAGCGTCTCAATTTTGGCAGTTTCACCAGAAAAGGGTTTCTGGCAGATCTCGTGCATCCTGCAGGAATATTATGGGGAGAGAGCACAGCCAAAGCTTGGGGAGCAAGGCCGGAGAGGAGTCGGTAGAAGACAGAAAGACCACCAACCTGCCTGCGGTGAGCTCGTGAAAGGCCCTCAGAATCAGCTTCATCGCGGGAGATTCCAATGATTCTGAAAGCTTTGGATTCAACAGCGTGAAGCCGAGCCAGGTGTGAGGCAGGAGCACCAGCCCAGAGGGGAGAGCAGGACACCATCAAGCTGCGGATGAAAGTATTGCAAGTCGTGAGTAGCTCAGAGGTGCCAAAGAAGGACTTCACATGACGGAGGATGCCAAGTCGGTGAGTGGCTTTGGAGGCCAGCTTGGAAATGTGGTTTTCCCAGGAAAGATCATGGCAGACAGTGAGACCCAAAATCTTGAGTAACAGAACTTCTTCGAGAAGATTGTTGAAAAAGTAGATGGGAGGGTTGTCTGGAGGTTCTTTTCGGAGAGAAAAAGTGAGAGTGTGAGATTTGTCAGGATTGAAAGACATGTTCCACTTGTTTGACCAGTCTGTGATTTTGTCCAGGTCTGCAGAGAGTGAGGAGGCTGCAGACTGCCGATCTGAGGGATGAGGAATTGAGCGGCAGAGAGTGGAGTCATCAGCAAATAGATAGAGAGGATTTTCCAGAGAGTCGGAGAGATCATGAATGAAGACGAGAAAAAGCACAGGGCCCAGAACACTGCCTTGAGGAATTCCAGCCTGAACAGAAGAGGACATGAGATAATTCCATTTAGAGCTACGCGTTGACTACGACAGGAGTGGAAGTCCATGAGCCATGAGTGGAGATTTCCATGGATACCATAAGAGGAGAGTTTGGACAGCAGGGTGTCAAGGGAGACGGCTCTGATTACCTGTTTGGCGTTGATGACCTCCATCCATTGTTGAGACAGCAGAAGCAGAAGCAGCATGTCCAGAGTAGAGTGACCTGGTCTGAAACCAAATTGATGATCAGAGATCAAGCCATTGGAGAAGAGGAAGGATTTGATATCTGAAGCAATGATGGATTCCATGACATTGTTGATAATTGGGAGCAGGCTGATTGGTCTGTAGTTGCAAGGATCTGTTTTTGCACTTTTTTGTGTAAAGCGGTAGTGTTAGCTGATTTCCAAGATGCTGGCAGATGACCTTGAGCAAAAGAGAGGAACAGAAGAAAAGAACAGAGAGATGGATTTTAGGACCCGTGGGCCTAAAAACAGAAACAGAAAAAACAGAAAGAAAAGAACAGAGAGAGGGTGAAGAGAACAGAGAGAGGGAGTGAAAGAGCGGAAGACCAAGATTTTAGGACCAGTGGGCTGATGCCGTCTGGTCCAGTTGTAGAATCAGATTCGAGGGTTCACAGAAACTTTTCCACCTTGTCAGGAGAGAAGGACACAGAGTCCAGGAGCAGTTGGGTTCGACTGGGAAAGGTGGGAACAGAGAGAGATGGGTTTGGGACACAAGATTTTGAAGCAAACACAGAGGTGCCTTAATTTGCAACTGCCTTCATTGTTCATTCGCCTTGTTCATTGCCTTCCCAGCGTTGTTTATCCATGCTCTATCCTTTTAAATGCTGAGCGCCAAGCAAGGAAGCAGCACATACCATTTTTGAAATGAAGTCTTTCATCTGACTCGTATGTATGTCATTTGCTATGACAATACATGTGCACATACATACATACATCCACACATACATACATACATACATACATACATACATACATGCACACATACTACATACTCGTACATATATCCATACATCCACACATACATACATACACTGTTGGCCATAAAGATGGAATATATTTTTTTCAACAAATTTTCATCGCATCATTATTTCAATCTAAATTACCATTGGCATTTATGGTGCACATAACCACTTTTCTTTATTATTCTGTCTCTGACGCACATTTGACAGTGATTTTTATTAATTATCAGTCCTAATCGGTTGGTGTCTTGAGCGTAAAACGACAATGACGACAATAGACAGTAAATTAAGGATCATGACACATTTCTTTTTAATCTCTGTCAGTTTTCCAGATAACATTTTTTGGGGTGATTTCATGGATCAATTTGCATCACAGTGGAGTCCTTGTTGTTACTCAGTCACTAATAGCGGGTATGTCCACCCCTGGCACGAATCGGGGCGTGCAGACGTCGTGGCATGCTGTCCACTAGCTTGTTGACCACTAGCTTGTTGACCACTAGCTTGTTGACCACTAGCTTGTTGACCACTAGCTTGTTGACGATGTCAACAGGCATAGCATCCCATTCTTCCCTCAGAGCGTCGGCCAACTCCTGCAAAGTTTGAGGAATAACATCTCTGTCGTTGATGGCTCGGCCTAGGGCATCCCATGCATGCTCTATGGGGTTCATATCCGGCGAGCAAGCTGGCCATGGCAACTGCTCCACGCCCTCTGCCTCAAGGAATTCCCTTACTGCAGCGGCCCTGTGCGGTCTAGCGTTGTCATCCTGCAGTCGGAAATTGTGTCCATACACTCGTCTTGCATGTGTAAGGCAGTGGTACTCCAAGATATCCCGGTACACGACGGCGTTGACGTTTCCGTCCGGAACCACCAGTGGCGCTTTCCCTCCATAATGGATGCCGGCCCATATCATCACTGAGCCGCCACCACCTTGAGTCGTCTCGTGGATGCAGTCATCACGAAGGTTCTCCCCGGGTAATCGACGAACTCGTTGTCTCCCATCTGTACGGTCAAGGATGTAGCGGCTCTCGTCCGTGAAGACAACATGTCGCCAGTGTCCAGGATGAAGCCTTCTGTGCTCCCTAGCCCAGCGAAGACGAGCAACTCTGTGGCGAACAGCCAGGCGTGGACATTTAGTCAACCGTCGTGCTCGGTAACCATGTTGGAGCAATCTCCGATTAACGGTTGACCGGGAAACGTGGATCCCATGATGTCTCCTCCACAAGCGACGAAGACGACTCGTCGGCATTTTCCGGTTTCTGTGGCAGAGATTCAACAGTTGGCGATCATCTCGTCTCGTGGTTAATCTTGGACGTCCTGGAGGTTTCCACGGCCGCACATTCCCCGCCTCATGTTGACGTTTCAGGATCTTACAGACTGTACTCTGTGATATCCCGACGACATCTGCGATATCACTCGGTTTGTAGCCCTCCTGCCGCAGTGCTACCACTCTCTCGCGTATTGCTGGTTCCGTTGGACCAGGCATAGCCCAGGGAACGTCTCTACCGATTTGTCTTGCAAACGGTACAAGGAACTCTAAAAAAAAACAGCCTCGTTTAACACAGTGTTGAATCAGGGAAAGGGACAGAATATCACATGCATGGGCTTTTATAGTCCCTAACAAAAAAATTTATTACGTAATACACATTTTTTCAATGTTATCATATCACCTGCGTAATGCGGAAACGTTATGTAATCACTCAATTACCCTTTTGTTTACACGTAGACTGTCAAATACCAAAGAAACTGTGGAATCACGGCAAAAATATTTTATTCAATCTTTATGGCCAACAGTGTATATATATATCTATCTATAATTCCAGTAATCTCTGTGTGTATGTGTGTGTGTCTGTGTGTGTGTGTTTGTCTGCGACCGCTGTTTCTCGACAACTACCGGTCCGATATACTTGAAACTTGCCAGGTATATTGCTGGGGACCCGAGGATGTGCCTTTTCAAGGTTTGAAATTAATCGGACAAGTGGTTCCCAAGGTATGGTCACCGTACTCGCAAGCCGTTCGCTTTGGCTTTGCGAATGGACCAAACCATTTCATGTAAATAGAGGGGGGGGGGGGTTCTGTGGTCGTTCGCTTTGGCTTTGCGAATGGACCAAACCATTTCATGTAAATAGAGGGGGGGGGGGGTTCTGTGGTCGTTACTGCATGTAAACGCATGTTTTTTTGCACGCACGTACGGGCAAGCACGTACGGGCAAGCACGTACGTGCGGGCACGCCCTAGTATATATAACTTCAGCTTTTTTCCTGACATAACCAATGCCTAATACATACTCCAGACAGTTTGATCAAAACAAAGAAGAGAGTGGAGGGGAAGGACAACAACTTTTTTTCTTTTGATCTTCCTCTTTGTGTGTTGTTGTATATTATTCACAATTCAGCATCGAAAAAGGCTGTGATGACTATCCCATTAACACCCTCCCCGCCTCCTTGCTCCCCGAGTGTATAGCTAGGCCCGTATCAATAAACCGCCTAATTTAATATTTTCCCATTGACAACAATCGTTTTCCTTCTTAGCAATTTTGCAAAGTTTGGTATTCCGGTCAGCGAAGCGACGGGTCATATATGCTAGTACTATTAACTTATTAAGCATCTGTTTCTTTTTCAATTTGACTGCTACGCACTTCTGAACCACTGGATGGAATGAGTTGAAAACTGGTGGTTGGACTCGTGAGATGCACAGGATGTTTTTGGGGGGAACATTTTGCCATAGATGGCATTGCAAGTTCCAATAAAATATGCCATAGATGTCATTAAAATGTAAGAATGAACCTGTCCATAAGTCACACTTATTTCTGACGCCCGAGCGGTTGTGCGTCGCGTGACCCGTGCCGTTACACTAAGCGTACTTCGGACTTGCGAGTCGATATAATAAATAATTGCATTTAACGTAAAATCATTAATAACAAGCTCAGAATAATGAGTCAAAGCAAAGGATTCAAAAAGCCTGTCCTATTCATTATCCTTACCCGCCTTGGTGGCTTGTACATGCTTCGGCCTAGTAGACGATGGACGTTTTCCTTCTCACCCTGCATATCTTCAGGTTCAGGATGCCAGGAGAGCGCCTCTTCACTCCCAGTTGGTGCTCTCTCCTGCAGAAACCTGCAAGCAGAATGATAGAGAATGAATAATTATGCTTTTGAGAAATAAGAATTTGACTACAAATGGTCAACACTGTCAAATAAATAAATGAAAATGCATGAGGAAAGGTATTTCCGGAGCGGAGAAAAGGTCACCAGTTACTTATAAAGGCCTAGTTACACCTTGGTAATCTTCATTTATTGGATGTAAAGAAGAATGCCTGGCTTCATTCAATGGGTTAGTGAACCCAGAATTAAACTAGGTGCATTCTATCAAGAAGGACACATATTGTACTCATCAGGAACGAACCTGGATAGAATTGAAAACGGTACACGACAGTGGGAATCACTGAAGATGAATTGGATTATCTCTAATACCCAATTCTTCCTCTTCTCCTCTTCCCTTTTTAAGGGCGTGAGGTGCAATTGCACCAAGCTCCTGCTCTGCCTTAACAAGGATACTCCTCCATTCCCCACTGTCCTCAGACAACTCTCTCCGCTCTCCAACCAGCCCCACCTGACTGAAATCCCTCTTCACACAATCCTTCCATCTCAACTGTGGCCTCCCTCTTTTTCTCCTACCTTGCTCCTTCAACCTATCTGCTCGCTTTGCTATTCTCTCTTCCCACATGCACACCATGTGTCCAGCCTATCTCAACCGGCATTTGACCAATCTCCCCGTAAAACTCATCTGTACACCAATCTCCTCCATCAGTTCATTCATCCTCCTTCCATCCACCCTCTTCACTCCCTCAATCCTCCTGACACAGTTGTTCTCACACACCTGCATCCTCTGTTGTTGTCTCTGTCAGTGTCACCGTCTCCAGACCGTAAAGGCAGGCCAGCATTATACACGACATCAGCACCTTCCCTTTCAATCTCCTTGATATTGTTGCGGATCCCGGCTTCGTCGATGTACTAAGGGGGGTTTATGCCCTGCTCCCCCTCAAACTCCGGGTCCACTGAGGCCGCCGTCCATGACTAAACTCGTGGGTGACGGATTGCTAGGCAACTCCAGCCGCCGAGCCCGCAGCTGCGCATGGAAGGGTTAGCGGTCACAACCCGAATACCTTAGGACACACGCAGCCGTGAGGACGGGGACTGAACCCCGCACAAGTCACACTTATTTCTGACGCCCGAGCGGTTGTGCGTCGCGTGACCCGTGCCGTTACAGTAAGCGTACTTCGGACCCAATTGAGCGGTTTTAATTCGGGTGATGCTAGGTCAATGGATGTAAAATGACAACGACGGCCAGGTTGGAAGGACTAAACACAGTATTTATTTACAGGTATGTATAGAACACAGACAAAGCAAAGAATCTTAACAGCCTTGCCTACGTTCCCAGACAAGGGCCCTCATTCGTTTCGTGAAGGGGGGGTGGAGAGGGTAATTCGCGGCCGCTTCTTGCAGCTCACCCGGATGGGCTCGGTCGTGCAGCTCGCCCGAATGGACTCGGTCGTGCAGCTCGCCCGTATGGGCTCGGTCGTGCAGCTCGCCCGCATGGGCCTGGTCGTGCAGCTCGTGCGATTGGGCTTGGAGGACGAAAGCCCCAGGAATCGCTCCAACCCAAGGCGCCAACAGCCGGAGACGATCGCGGCAGGGACGAAGAGCGATGACGAACCAGGAGCAGGAACTGGAGGACCGATCAAGATAGCAGGAGCTCAGCGAGAGAGAGAATGTGTCATGGGCCGGGTTTTTATAACACCCCAACCCCTTCCTGAATGTTCCATGGGTCTCAATTGGCCGCCGGGGGTCACGTGACGCGACAGCCCCTCATTGGCCACCCTCGGCCACTCCCTTTAGCTCCCATTGGTTGCTCACTGCCCCTCCTCCCAGGAATGTCTCGTTCCTCCTTCGGGGAAGGTTTTATTCCTCCTCCGGGCCTGCAGGGCCTAGTCTACTCCCATGACAAGGCAATTTAGGCGTCAACAAGGCCTACAATCATCCTGCCTGACTCAACGCATTATTTGTTTTCTTTCTAAACACTGAAAAGGGCCTATGCTTTACATTTAATAAGACATAACTAACTACAGGAGGCTACATGTTGTGGTGGAATTAACTATAGGGGGGTTGCCTTTTATTCGCAATACCGCAACACTACCCCCCTCTCCGACCAGACTCGTCCCAAGTCGACCTTAGGTGGAGTGACCGGTAGAGTCGGCATTCAAATTTTACATTTACCATTAGTGTGACACATAGATGTAATTCCCCTAACATTTAACTCTAACCCCATGTGTGCGACATCATTTACACTAGATATGTCCCTCCTAATGCGTTGAGCAGCTAACTAACAGACTCACACCCACAACTGTTCGCGTATTTCCGGAATTTTTAAACTAAACACATAACCGGTGCGCAACATTCTTACATTTACATTTACATTTTAAAAAACTTTAACCTTTATTTACAAAAACTATAACCCAGGACCTGGACTTGAGGTAAGAAGGAATGGAGAAAGGAAATGGAGGCACTTGCTGCTTAAGTTATGTTGCGGCTTCTTGTCTTGAGAGGTTTCCTAACAAAAACCGGCTGCCCTAGACCAGCATACAAGACATTTGAAGCAAAGGGGCATCTAAATTTTCACCTCCTCAAAATTGAGCCGTTTATTTGGTGAACAGGGCCACTGACACGTGGTCCAAAGGTGGGCTTCAATGCCACCCAAAAGGTGGTCCGAAGGTTGGCCAGAATGCCATCCAACAGGTGGTCCAAAGGTTGGCTAGAATGCCACCCAACAGGTGGTCGATGGTGCAAGATGATGGGGCAGCCAAGAGCTACCACAGCAGAGGTGCGGGGCCACAATGCTCGTGGTCCATAAGGTGATGGATGGATGGATGTTTGACAGCAAGATGCTGCGACAGGTGAGTCTCCACAACGGTCCTGGGCGGGGAGGAAGACAAAGCGCAACGAGCACAAGGAAAGCAACAGTGGCACACGAAAAACAAGGTAATAGTCAGGTTCACTATGTCAATAAATTATATTTCGTTCAAAATCATGGTAGATTAGCAAACCTATACATTTTTGGAAAGGTTATAGCATAAGGAAACTAAAAATCAATGTTTACACGTTGGAGAGATTCCTGTATGGCGGCCATTTTGGATTATCAAAATGGCCACTGTAAAATACATATTTTGTTCTATTTCTGCCTCTAATTACCCTAAAAACTTTTAAAAATATACTAAACCTATATTTTCAGGGACAAGGAATCCAATGAAAGTATCAAATTAGTGCTATGGGGAATGGTAAGACACGAATCAAAGGTTTTGAATTGCAAAATACTGTCTTTATATTCGCGATAAGTTGCATAATCAAATACATGTTATCATTTTGTACAGGCAGTTAATAACATCAAAATGTGTCACAATAATTCATATCACCAAACATACACAGGCAGTCAGCAAAATAATATATACACATGCAGTCAGTATAACTTCACATCTACACAGGCAGTCAATGACAAAATACACACAGGCAGTCAATGGCATCAAACATACACGATTACAGAATATGCCATTTAGAGTTCGTCATCACTGTCCTGTGTGTCGTATCCGACAATATAGTCCGCATCGTTTTCACAGTCCGTTCCACACAAGCAAAGGTCGGTCAAATTGATTGGCAAATCGAATTGGTCGAATGGTCGATCGAATCGAATTCGATGAATCGAATCGAATCGAATCGATCGAATTGGTCGAATGGTCGATCGAAGCGATTGGTCGAATGGTCGAATGGTCGAATTGGTCGAATGGAATTGGTCGATTGGTCGAATTGCTCGAATTGGTCGAATCAAATTGGTCGGAATTGGCAAATGTAAACATTGATTTTCAGATTTTCCATGTAATAACGTTTCCAAAAATGTATAGGTTTGCTAATGATTTTGAACGAAAAAACATAGTGAACCTGACTATAACCAGGTACCACCATACCTGGTGTGATGAGAGGAACGTGGCAGAATGAGCGGAGTAAGCTCGGCCCTAACCGTTCGCACCCCCACCATTAACTACACTACCCTAGCCCCCCTTGTATTTACAATTCGTCTCTACGTCTTGTCTCCCAGGTCCCCCTCTAACGCCAAATTCGTCCCCAAATCCCTCCCAGGTTCTCCCAGGATGGAAGGGATGGAATGAAACAATGTTCCACTCACGTCGTGATGCATCTCACTTACGAAACAGCTTAAAGAGCCTCTCGGTGCAAAATTCGTCCTCTATGGTGGATGGTTGTGGATGGTGCGAAGGGGTCTCACATCCTAACTACACTAACAACATTACTCATTTAAACTCCCCGGGGTCGTACCCTGCCAGTAGGCCTCTTTAAACTATGTGGTTCTAAGAACCCGAATTCCCCTTGCCCACACTATGGTGTACCTCAGAAAATTTGTGGGGGTTACACCCAAATTCAATCTGTGCCCTCGCACAATTTCGGGGCTGGGTCGTGTGGCTCTACCAGCAGGTCTACCTACCTGCACCCCTCCATTCACTGGAGCCCCCTCCCGAGCTTGCCTCCTCCTTACACTACCCTATCTGGGGAAGGCCCTCCCTGGCGCTTACCCCCTGATGCACACCTTGGCATTGGGCAACCCGGGTCCTTCCTCTGGATCCTCAGGCCCCACTCACATGCTAACCTAACTGGCTCCCTGAGCCTACCTGCGGCCTTACCTGGCCGACGAGCTACCAGTGACGGAGTGCCCCAATAACTATAACTACCAATTAAGCCACACGCCCAGCCATTTCACTGCCTCCTGCACCTCACAAAACACTACCTTTCTGCAATCAGCACCACAGGTGTCAATATCCATTATAATTTACCTACACCCTCTATCTACCTTTAAACTACCCCGCCGGGCCTCCGTGAATGGGTTCCACTCCCCCCATTCAATCCTTCGCACCATGCATTCCACACCATTTATTCTCACACCAAATATTTGCACACTACAACCCAATTCCATTGACACTTACACACAGCATCATTTATCTAACTAATTTCCCCCATAACTCGTGCATCCCTCGTTGTCCCTTTAAACTATGCACACCCTTTGTTAACAACCACCAAACTCTCTATGTCCCCACTACAGTTCATGGTCTCTACTTAAATATTGTCCCTATTGTCTCTCTAGATTCCTAATCATTATCCTAGCCCTCCCTTGGCTAGTTTCAGTGCCCCATGGAGGCAACCATTGCTGGCCCCTCCATGGGCCTAACACTGCCATCCCCCCATAACTGGTGCTCATGCCCCCCCCCCCCCCACCATGTGAGGAATGGTCACACTACCATTCCCCCACATGGGGTACAATACTCCCCCAGCCCTCTAAGCTATGAGCCTCCGTCGGTGGAGGTACTGGGTCGTGCCTCGGCCTCTAAGATCAAAGCAATCCATGAGGCCGCCTGCTCGCCTGTGTAGGGTCTTAATTGGTCTGCATGGACGATCCGAGGGAGAGCTCGTGGTCCCATTTTGATTTTTATCACCACATCACAAATTTGCGCCAGGACGACCCCAGGCCTTGCCAAGGCGACGTGAGCTCCGGGTATCTGCCCTGCCGTCTCCAGGGATTGAAGAACCAAATCTTCATCCCCGGAGAATATGGGCTCACCTGGCTCCGGTGGTCGTACCTGCGCTTCATTTTAGCACCTGCCAGCTGAAGTTGGCGACGTGCAAAGGCGTGGACCCTCTCCATGCCTTCTTCCAAGTGACGGGCATCGCCCTCCCCCGGCGGTTTATCAGGGCGCTCGGGCACAGGCCCGCAAAGCAGATCGGCGGAGCCGCAACTCCCGCCCGTACATGAGCAGCGCTGGGCTACATGCGGTGGCTCCGTGCTGACTAGTGTGGAAGGCCATTAACAAATACGGGAGTTGTTCGTCCCAATCGTCCTGACGGGTGGTGGTGAACAGGGCCAATTGCTGAATTAAGGTCCTATTGAACCTTTCCACCATCCCGTCAGATTGTGGCCTTAAGGGTGTTGTCTTTGTTTTTCGAATTGACAGAAGCCTGCACACATCTTTTAGCAATTGGCTTTCAAAATTTCGACCCTGGTCGGTGGGTGTGCAGCTCCTCTGGAATCTCGTGCCGACATACAAATCCTTCCACGAAGGCCTGTGCCACTACCCCGGCTTCTTGTTTAGGGAGGGCATAGGCCTCCGGCCACTTGGTGAAATAGTCCATAACAATGAGGATGTACTTATTACCTTGGCGGGTGCGGGGTAGCGGTCCTAATATGTCCATAGCTAGCCGCTCAAGGGGGGCCCCTACCTGAAGTAATTGAAGGGGGGCCCTCATCCTCCGTGCTGGTCCCTTTTTAGCAGTACAGGCGTCGCATCTCTGACACCAGTCCTGTATATCGCGCCCCACATTCACCCAATAGAACATCCGGCGGACCCGAGATGTTGTCTTTGTCCTGCCCAAATGGCCGCTGAGGTGGGTGCCATGCACCTGCTGTAAAATGGTGGTCTTAAACTGTTCTGGGACTATCACCAGCCAGGAAGTTTGCTCAGAGGGAATCTCTACCCACCTGCGGTCCAAGATGTTATCTTTCAATTCTAGGGTTTTCCATTGAGCCCAGTATGCCTTTGTTGGTGCCCCGAGGGGGGTGACCTCTTCCCCACTAGGTCTCTTTCCCAATCAAACCCATTCATACACCTGTCCCAGTATGGGATCCTCCCGCTGGGCCGGGCTCCAAGCCAAAGTTCCGAATTCCTCATCAGCGGTTAGTGGCAAGATTGGCCCTCTCACCCGGGCTGCACAGACTACGAAGGCAGGGGTGGGGTCTGCCAATTGTTCCCTGTCCTCATGTCTCGCACAGAATTTACAGTTTTCCCCCAGACAGGGACGTCGAGAGAGTGCATCGGCATTCCCATGGGCCTTCCCGGCCCTAAGGGTCACACTAAAATCGTACTGCTGCAACTTTTCCAACCACCTTGCAATTTGGCCCTCAGGTTCCTTGAGCCGTAGGAGCCATTGCAAGGAGGAATTGGTCAGTTCGAACCATAAATTTCCGCCCATACAGGTACGGGTGGAAATGGCTCATGACAGACAGCATAGCCAATAACTCTTTACGAGTGACACAATAATTTCGCTCGGGCCTACTGTTACGTGCTCCTCCCCAAACCCCGGTCACGGTGTACCTCCGAGCTCCGAAAGGAGTCACGGCAGAAAGATGTGCTATTATGTGTGCCAATGACAAATGGTGAAACCACACCAATCAGTTGTTGCAAAAAACCAAGTATTGTATTAATATCGCACAATAATAACAACTTGCTCAAGTACAATATAACAACAATTGCACCATAAATACCATATAATTCCTATGATGGTACCACCAGTTTCTTAACTCAGTAACTCACGGTGCTCCACATGAGCGAAATGTAACACCCCCAAAGTCACTGTCCCGGCACCAGGCCAAAGTCGATCCACGCTCCGGTGATCACAAGAAAAAGGTCGTATTGAGACCAGAACCTAAGTCGGCTGACAGTCGACGTTGCCGAAGAGCCGCTGGGTGGGTGTCGGGCCGACGTCGGTCAGGCAAAAGTTCACCCAAAAGGCGACTGGGAATTCACACCTTCGGTTCACCCGACAAGGACACTGATATGAACGAGCAGCGGATCCCAAGCGGAAAACCGCGAATTCCCAATCAAAATCCAAGACACACACACGAATTAGGCTAACGGCTGGGGCGCGGTGAAATGGCTGGAGCGAGGTGAAATGGCGGATGGGCCTGTAATGGAGGCGTACCTGCTCTCCAACAATGATTCACTTTTTGAATCAACCGCAAAACCCGCCACGCAGGTTTATCTGCCACAGCGATATCGACTCTGTCACAGGAATCCCTTTCCCGGGGAAACCAATATTCGCTCATGACCAACGTTCGCCAGCGTCCGCTCGATACCTCAAAGCAGCTCGGCCTTTCTCTCCCGACCTCACTTGCTCCGCTTCAGCCTCCTCCTCCTCTTCTTCCGGTTTCTCCTGATCCATTTCGTTTTTCTTTTAAAACACTAGTTTTTACCTTTGAAGACAGTTATCGCCATTTCACTCAAACTATAACAATAATAGTACATGGAACTACAAATGCTTCCTGTGGATGAAAACCACAAAGACAGAAGTGACGAATCCGTAACACTACTCATGGCCCGACTGTAATGCACGATCACTCTCTCCACGCCCCCCTGTGCCTGGGAAAGGACCGCCCCCAAACCCTCCTGGCTGGCATCCGTGTCCAGGGTAAACGTCCCGTCATCGGTGGGGTAAGCTAGAACGGGTGCGGATGTCAAACACCCCTTCAATGCTAGGAAGGCCTCATTGCACATCCCTTGTCCAATTAAACCTCGTCCCCTTCTCCGTAAGCCGGTGAAGGGGCCTGGCTATCTCGGGTCTGGCTATCTCTGCAAATTTTGCCATAAAGCGCCTGTAATAGGAGCAGAGTCCCAAAAAACCCCGTACCTCTTTGATGTTACAAGGTGCGGGCCACTCCTCTACCGCTGTAATTTTTCCTGGGTCTGTTTTTAACCCCTCGTGAGTGATGACGTGACCTAGATAGGCCACCTCCTTGGCGAACAAAGTGCATTTGCTCGGACTCAACTTCAACCCTGCCTGCCTGAGGCACCCAAACACCTGGTCCAAATTAGCTATGGCCTGGGGAAATGTTTTAGCATATACCAGGACGTCATCCAGGTACACCAGGCATGATTGCCATGGCATGCCGCCCAGCACATGCTCCATCAATCGCTCAAAGGTGGTGGGGGCGTTACACAAACCAAACGGCATCACAGTGAACTGATACAGCCCCTTACCTGTGGAAAATGCCGTTTTCTCCTTCCCTGCCTGATCCATCTCCACCTGCCAATACCCACTCTTCAGGTCCAAAGTTGAGAACCAATTTGAGCCTGCAACGGCATTGAGGGTATCGTCAATTCTAGGCAGGGGATAGGAGTCCTTGAGTGTCATGTTGTTTAGTTGGCGATAGTAAACGCAAAACCGTGTGGTTCCATCTTTCTTTTTAACCAACACAACAGGTGACATCCAAGGACTTCCCAAGGGCTCAATGATACCTGCACTGAGCAATTTTTCTACCTGTTCATCACCTTCCTCCCTCTTGCTCCAAGGGAGCCATCGGGCGGGCTGACGAATAGGCCGGGCCTCACCGGTGTGGTTTTGATGTTTCACCAGGCCCGCACGTCCAATGTCCTCAGAGGATAAGGGGACAAACAACAACAACAGGCATTTTAAGGCCGTTTTCCCTGCAAGAGCGGGGGTTAGCCAAATTCAGAGGACAAGGAGAAGATGTCCAAATGGGTTTCGATTAATTTGTGTTAGGCCACCCACTGGTTCCTGGTCGTCTTGGCCTGCCATCCTCCGAATTCAATTTAAAAAACAATTTGTTTTAAACTAAATTTTAATCACGCTCGTAATTTTGAGTACGTGAAGCGCACTCCAGGTCCAATCCCACTCCTGACACCAATTTTGTTGCGGATCCCGGGTTCATCGATGTACTGAGGGGGGTTTATGCCATGCTCCCCCTCAAACTCGGGGTCCACTGAGGCCGCCGTCCACAACTAAACTTGTGGTTGACGGATTGCTGGGCAACTCCAGCCGCCGAGCCCGCAGCTGCGTGTGGAAAGGTTAGCGGTCACAACCCGAATACCTTCGGACACACGCAGCTGTGAGGATGGGGACTGAACCCCGCACAAGTCACACTTATTTCTGATGCCCGAGCGGTTGTGTGTCGCGTGACCCGTGCCGTTACACTAAGCGTACTTCAGACCCCATTGAGCAGTTTTAATTCGGGCGATGCTAGGTCAATGGATGGAAAATGACGACGGCCAGGTTGGAAGTACTAAACACAGTATTTATTTACAGTATGTATAGAACACAGATAAAGCAAAGAATCTTAACAGCCTTACCTACGGTCCCAGACAAGGGCCCTCATTCGTTTGGTGAAGGGGGGGAGAGGGCAATGCACGGGGAAGCGTGGCCGCTTCTTGCAGCTCGCCCGGGTGGTCTCGGTCGTGCAGCTCGCCCAGATGGGCTCGGTCGTGCAGCTCGGCCAGATGGGCTCGGTCGTGCAGCTCGCCCAGATGGGCTCGGTCGTGCAGCTCGGCCAGATGGGCTCGGTCGTGCAGCTCGCCCAGATGGGCTCGGTCGTGCAGCTCGCCCAGATGGGCTCGGTCGTGCAGCTCGCCCGGATGGGCTCGGTCGTGCAGCTCGCCCGAATGGGCTCGGTCGTGCAGCTCGCCCGGATGGGCTTGGTGGACGAAATCCCCAGGAATCGCTCCAACCCAAGGCGCCAACAGCCGGAGACGATCGCGGCAGGGACGAAGAGCGATGACGAACCAGGAGCAGAAACCAGAGGACCGATCAAGATAGCAGGAGCCCAGCGAGAGAGAGAATGTGTTATGGGCCAGGTTTTTATAACACCCCAACCCATTCCTGAATGTTCCATGGGTCTTAATTGGCCGCCGGGGGTCACATGACGTGACAGCCCCTCATTGGCCACCCTCGGCCACTCCCTTTAGCTCCCATTGGTTGCTCGCTGCCCCTCCTCCCAGGAATGTCTCGTTCCTCCTTCGGAGAGGTTTTATTCCTCCTTCGGGCCTGCAGGGCCTAGTCTACTCCCATGACGAGGCAATTTAGGCGTCAACAAGGCCTACAATCATCCTGCCTGACTCAACGCATTATTTGTTTTCTTTCTAAACACTGGAAAGGGCCTATGCTTTACATTTAATAAGAAATAACTAACTATAGGAGGCTACATGTTGTGGTGTAACTAACTATAGGGGGGTTGCCTTTTATTCGCAAACCCGCAACAATATCTTTCTGTCTGCCGTTACTCCCTCCACCCCCTCCACGCATTCACACCCACCTGAATCTTTCTCTGCACCTCTACCTCTGACTTACCATCCCCAGTCACTGTTCCTCCCAGATACTCAAACCTATTTCCTTGTCTGATCTCCTTTCCCTGTCATTTTGTTTCTCTGCTGCCAAACCCACATCACCTCAATCTTCTCCATACTCATCTTCAGCCCATGTTTCTCAAATGTCTTCTTCTACTCCCCCAGTACTTCTTGCATCTCCAACACACTTTCTCCACACCAGCCAGATCGTCCGCATACAATATCCTCCCCAGAATACCCCTCATGTTTACTTTCCTGCTTACCAGCTCCATTGCCATGACAACCAGGACTGGGCTGAGAGCGCTTCCCTGCATCAAACCTGATGTTCACATTGAACTCTTCCGACATTCCAGGACCAACCAAAACTCTTCCCTTCGTTCCCTTGTACATCCCTTCCACCAACCTAGCTTCTGCATCCGGCACTCCCATTAATCACAGTGCCACCATCACCATCTCTCTCTCGGGACAGTGCTGTCGGCCTTCCCTAGATCCACAAGTCCAAACGCCATTTCACCTTGCACCTCCAACCTCTTCTTTACCAGCTGTTTCAGCATGAACATCTCATCTGTCGTTCCCCTACCTTTTCTAACCCCCTGCTGCTCTTCTCCGATCTCCTTCTCCACACTCTTCCTTGTCCGCCCATCCAGAACACTCTCTAGCACCTTCATGACACGACTTGGAAGCGTAATGCCCCTGTACTTTCCCAGAAATTGAACATCCCCCTTCCCTTTCCCATATACATTCAACAGCCTCTTCGTCCAACTGACTCCGACTTCTCCCGCTGCAATTATCATCTATATACACACCTCATTAATACCTGGCTTTCATCCCTTATTCATCCTCTTCTATGTTGTCCACACCTCCTCCTCCGTGATCTCAACCAGCTCCACTTTCCTTTCCACATAACACGGCAGCTCCAGCTCTCCCTGGCTTCCTCCCCAGTTCAATAGCTCCTTGAAATATCCTTCCCACGCCTTCCATACTGCCCCCTCTCTGTCATTAGACTCCCGCCACTATCCTCAATCACCACCCCCCATAAACTCCCACCCTTTATGTACTTACGACCCTCATCCCTGTCACGATCAAATTTATTGATCATCTTCTTCCCACCATCTTCCAACTTGTTGTACACCTCCTGTTCCATGTCATTGCTCGCCTTATCCACAGCTCATAACCTGTGGATAAGGCGATAGAACCTTATCTGATAGACCCTTTTCTTCATCCTCACCACAAATACCACAGGCTTGTGCTGGGTGGTAACGTTATCTCCCGCCACTGCCTTGCAATCCTTTACCCTCCACAACTGTCACTTCCTTACCACCACCAAATACAGTTCTGTTCTATGCTACCCACTCCTAGTGGTAATCTTATGGCTTTCCCGCTTTTGAAAGAATGAACCAGCTATGGCCATCCCATTCCTTGCGCCAGCAGCTCCACCAGCTCTCGGCCCACTCTATTCCTCGTTCCCCAACCAAATTTACCAACACATTCCCCTTCACCCGGCATCACTACTCCCA
The DNA here is from genome assembly GCF_964187855.1 of Myxine glutinosa. Classification (NCBI taxonomy): domain Eukaryota; kingdom Metazoa; phylum Chordata; class Myxini; order Myxiniformes; family Myxinidae; genus Myxine; species Myxine glutinosa. The sequence continues at coordinate 80,246,739 of NC_136274.1, read as the reverse complement.
CATGCACGTTAAGTCCCCCGCAATGCACAACATCACCTCCTCTCAACCATTCCCATCATCCTCTTCAGTGCGTCCCTGAATTCCTGCTTCTCCACCCTCGTCTTTTCCATTTGTAGCCCATATTCCAACATAACACACATCTTTTGCCTCTGCATCACCACCCTTGCCATAACTATCCATCCCTCGCATCTTTCCACTCCAACGACCCAATGGAATCAGAATGAAGCTCTCCCACATCGGATCTTTGGAATCAGAATGAAGCTCTCCCACATCGGACCTTTGGAATCAGAATGAAGCTCTCCCACATCGGACCTTTGGAATCAGAATGAAGCTCTCCCACATCGGATCTTTGGAATCAGAATGAAGCTCTCCCACATCGGACCTTTGGAATCAGAATGAAGCTCTCCCACATCGGACCTTTGGAATCAGAACGAAGCTCTCCCACATCGGACCTTTGGAATCAGAACGAAGCTCTCCCACATCGGACCTTTGGAATCAGAATGAAGCTCTCCCACATCAGACCTTTGGAATCAGAATGAAGCTCTCCCACATCAGACCTTTGGAATCAGAATGAAGCTCTCCCACATCAGACCTTTGGAATCAGAACGAAGCTCTCCCACATCGGACCTTTGGAATCAGAACGAAGCTCTCCCACATCGGACCTTTGGAATCAGAATGAAGCTCTCCCACATCGGACCTTTGGAATCAGAATGAAGCTCTCCCACATCGGACCTTTGGAATCAGAATGAAGCTCTCCCACATCGGACCTTTGGAATCAGAATGAAGCTCTCCCACAGCGGACCTTTGGAATCAGAACGACGCTCTCCCAAATCGGACCTTTGGAATCAGAATGAAGCTCTCCCACATCGGACCTTTGGAATCAGAACGAAGCTCTCCCACATCAGACCTTTGGAATCAGAATGAAGCTCTCCCACATCGGAACTTTGGAATCAGAATGAAGCTCTCCCACATCGGAACTTTGGAATCAGAATGAAGCTCTCCCACATCGGACCTTTGGAATCAGAACGAAGCTCTCCCACATCGGACCTTTGGAATCAGAACGAAGCTCTCCCACAGCGGACCTTTGGAATCAGAATGAAGCTCTCCCACATCGGACCTTTGGAATCAGAACGAAGCTCTCCCACATCGGACCTTTGGAATCAGAACGAAGCTCTCCCACATCGGACCTTTGGAATCAGAACGAAGTTCTCCCACATCGGACCTTTGGAATCAGAACGAAGCTCTCCCACATCGGACCTTTGGAATCAGAATGAAGCTCTCCCACATCAGACCTTTGGAATCAGAACGAAGCTCTCCCACATCGGACCTTTGGAATCAGAACGAAGTTCTCCCACATCGGACCTTTGGAATCAGAACGAAGCTCTCCCACATCAGACCTTTGGAATCAGAATGAAGCTCTCCCACATCGGACCTTTGGAATCAGAATGAAGCTCTCCCACATCGGACCTTTGGAATCAGAACGAAGCTCTCCCACAGCGGACCTTTGGAATCAGAACGAAGCTCTCCCACATCGGACCTTTGGAATCAGAACGAAGCTCTCCCACATCGGACCTTTGGAATCAGAATGAAACTCTCCCACAGCGGACCTTTGGAATCAGAATGAAGCTCTCCCACATCGGACCTTTGGAATCAGAACGAAGCTCTCCCACAGCGGACCTTTGGAATCAGAACGAAGCTCTCCCACATCGGACCTTTGGAATCAGAACGAAGCTCTCCCACAGCGGACCTTTGGAATCAGAACGAAGCTCTCCCACATCGGACCTTTGGAATCAGAAGGAAGCTCTCCCACATCGGACCTTTGGAATCAGAACGAAACTCTCCCACAGCGGACCTTTGGAATCAGAATGAAGCGCTCCCACATCGGACCTTTGGAATCAGAATGAAGCTCTCCCACAGTGGACCTTTGGAATCAGAACGAAGCTCTCCCACATCGGACCTTTGGAATCAGAACGAAGCTCTCCCACATCGGACCTTTGGAATCAGAATGAAACTCTCCCACAGCGGACCTTTGGAATCAGAATGAAGCGCTCCCACATCGGACCTTTGGAATCAGAATGAAGCTCTCCCACAGCGGACCTTTGGAATCAGAATGAAGCGCTCCCACATCGGACCTTTGGAATCAGAATGAAGCGCTCCCACATCGGACCTTTGGAATCCGAACGAAGCTCTCCCACAGCGGACCTTTGGAATCAGAACGAAGCTCTCCCACAGCGGACCTTTGGAATCAGAAGGAAGCTCTCCCACAGCGGACCTTTGGAATCAGAACGAAGCTCTCCCACATCGGGCCTTTGGAATCAGAACGAAGCTCTCCCACATCGGACCTTTGGAATCAGAACTATCATTTACAATTTGTAATGTAAATGACGTTAATTTTGCTATGTCTGAATCTGAACACATGAGGCCTAAAGTTGAAGATATAATATCACCAAAAGTATGCATGCACGTGCAGAATCATCGATTCAAAAAAGTGTATTTACTGAGGGGTGAGAGAGGGGGGGGGGGGTGAGTGGTGGTGGGGTAGTGGAGGAGGGAGGGGGAAGAGGTGGGGTGGGAATTTAGAGGGAGGAGGAGTTGTGTGGGAGTAGGCAGGGGAAGCGGTGGGAGGAGGGGTGGAGCGTGAGGGGTGGTGTGGGAGTGGAGGAGCGAGGGGGAAGGGGTGGGGTGGGAATCTAGAGGGAGGAGCGGTGGTGTGGGAGTGGAGGAGGGGGGGAGGAGGGGTGGGGTGGGAATCCAGAGGCAGGAGGGGTTGTGTGGGAGTAGGCAGGGGAAGGGGTGGGAGGAGTGGGGGGGGGGGCATGATGGGGTGGTGTAGGAGTGGAGGAGGCAGGGGGAAGGGGTGGGGTGGGAATCTAGAGGGAGGAGGGGTAGTGTGGGAGTAGGCAGGGGAAGGGTTGGAGGGGGGAGTGTGAGGGGTGGTGTGGGAGTGGAGGAGGGAGCAGGAAGGGGTGGGGTGGGAATCTAGAGGGAGGAGCGGTGGTGTGGGGAGGGGGGAGCGTGAGGGGTGGTGTGGGAGTGGGGAGCGAGGGGGAAGGGGTGGTGTGGCAATCTAGAGGGAGGAGTGGTGGTGTGGGAGTGGAGGAGGTGGGGGAAGGGGGGTGGGAATCTAGAGGGAGGGGGGGTTGTGTGGGAGTAGGCAGGGGAAGGGGTGGGAGGAGGGGGGGAGCGTGATGGGGTGGTGTAGGAGTGGAGGAGGGAGGGGCAAGGGGTGGGGTGGGAATCTAGAGGGAGGAGGGGTAGTGTGGGAGTAGGCAGGGGAAGGGGTGGGAGGAGGAGGAGCGTGAGAGGTGGTGTGGGAGTGGAGGAGGGAGGGGGAAGGGGTGGGGTGGGAATCTAGAGGGAGGAGCGGTGGTGTGGGAGTGGAGTAGGCAGGGGAAGGGGTAGGAGGAACCACGGCGTTGCCCGGAAATGCCGGGTACCATTGTTAGTAATATTTATCTATCTATAATTCCAGTAATCTCTGTCTGTCTGTCTGTACGTTTGTCTGTGACCGCTGTTTCTCGACAACCACGGGTCCGATATACTTTTAACTTGCCAGGTATATTGCTGGGGACCCGAGGATGTGCCTTTTCAAGGTTTCATATTAATCGGACAATTACTTACCGAGCTATGTCCAAAAAACGATTCAACCAATCAGAGAGCAGCGAACGATCGCGTGTGCCGAACGTGGCGGGCACACTCTGCCTCGGATGGCACATTTGAGAGCGTATTCATTTATTTCACGTTTGCAAACTATGTTGGCGTTAAACTATGTTTTACAACTAATAAAAACGAATTTGCGATTCATTCGCTTTCCTGCGCGTTTGTGCACGCGATGGCGATTTCTTTACCAAACTCCGGAAGCCGTTCGCTTTGGACCAAACCATTGCATGTAAATAGAGGGGGGGGATTGTCACCACTCGCAAGCCGTTCGCTTTGGACCAAACCATTGCATGTAAATAGAGGGGGGGGATATAATTTTAGATATAGATATAGTACGGGCATGCCCTAGTATATATAATTATATATATTTGACACTTGCAGAGATGGTTGGGTGTATGGTTCTAAACAAATCTCAAATGATGCATTAACAGATCTGAGATTTTTAAAAGTCCACTTGTCCAATTTAAGTGCAGACTTCACTGATCATTTACATTTGGCAAACAGACTCCACGACTCACAAGTCTGAGGCGGCAGATGGGACACGAAGCATTTCTATCTGCTCCAAGGCACTCCGCCGCTCGAGTCGCTGGTACATGGCAACGATGCCGGACCCGTTAGTCGTTTCCTCACGGATCAGCAGCCTCTTTAGGTACTTGCTGTTGCAATGTTCATACCTGTTCCATAACAACTCTCAGTTCGTAACTACTGTCAGGCAATCTCATGCAGCAAACTTTCCACATTCATGTGTCACTCGATATGAGCAAGGTCGGGACAAATCCAGAACACTTATCATCTGTGTATTGGATGTTGTATGTGGGCAATGTCCGGGTTGGTGGAGACTGTGAGAGGTTTTTAATGTTACAAATACCTGGCTCATTTAAGAGCTTTGGAAAGAGTTATCATCTTCAGGAGATTTGTCAGAGGGTGGGGGATTGGATGAAGAAAGTTGATTGTGTTTGGTAGATGGGTCTATGATAGGTGCGGTGCACATGTTGGTGGGAGTGTGGGTGGCATGAAGGAGAGTGGGGGGAGGGAGGGGAGGATGCGGAGGGTGGGGTGGCATGACTAGTGTGGAGGGTGCAGGTGATGATGGGAGTACTGGGTGTGTTTCTGACATTAGATGTGCAGAGGGGGTGGGAGACAGTGTTGGTGTGATGGGTACAGGTGAGAGTGTAGGTGAAGGTGGGGTGCAGGCTGTGTGCATGGGAATACTATGGTTTAAAATGGGGAGTGATGGTATTGTGGTTGCGGGTAGTGCTGTCGGTGGTAGGAGTTCTGCAGGTGCAATAAGCGATGGGAGTACTACGAGTGTGTACGGGGATGGTAGTATGGATGATTGTATGAGTCGTTTGGGGATGGTAGGGAATAGGAGGATGGAGGGGATGACCAGGGTGATAGTTTTTGTTGGGAATGAGGATATTGAATATGTAGACTTCCATTTTGTAACAAGGACATGGAAAATAGAGTTTTATGTTGTTTTATGGGGGCAGGGGTGGGGGATATAGATGGAATGTCAGATAATGTTTTGTGGGGTTGTTGGTCACGAACATTGGTGGTGGTGGTGCATATGGGGGAAGGGTGGCAGTCACAATGTGGGAAGGGTCTATTGTGAACCTTTGAAGAAGAGGAATACATTTTTGGTGGAGCATTTTCAGGAATTGGAAGCCTGGTGTTGGATTAGCGGTTAGGGTGCCGGCTTGGGATCCTAGGATCCTGAGTTCGAATCCCGGTCGATCACTGAATTAACACCAGGGTGGTTGACTCAGCCTGTCATCCTTCTGAGGTCGGCAAATTGAGTACCAGTTCACTGGTAATTCCCTGTGTGTCGCAAGAGGTGACTAACAGGGTTGGCGGCAGGAAGGGCATCCGGCCATAAAACATTGCTCCAAAAAAAGGGGAGCACGGTGCCAGAAAAAGGCCAACTCCTGCTCTGCGGGGAAAAATGGCCTCTAAAGGTGGTTATATTTGCAGGAATTGGGGTGTGGGTGATTTTTCTCATGGTAATGGACAACAGGGAATCAAGGTTACAGGGTTTATAGGTGTGATAGGAAAGAGAAAAGGGGGAAAGGTGTGGCAATCTGGGAGAAAGACAGTATTGTATAGAGAGACAGGTATGACATTAAGGAGTTTATGCGCAACTTCCAGACCATGTAATCATGCTCAGTGCGCATGCCCAGTGCGCATGCCCAGAAACGGCGGTATTTGGGACACTATAAAATATGTCAGGTACACGAGATGATTGCAACCTAAAATGGCTCACAAAGAAGCCGAAAATATTTGGATCAGTATCTGATAGAACATGCTGTGTCTCTGCACTAAGAAAGACTTGGAGAACCTTCTCGGCTCATCAAACAGACGTACTGCAAACTCCCAACCATGTGGGCCCGGTGAAAGGCTTGAGTGGACGGGCGTGTGCTGCACAACCGCCGATGGATTGCTTCCAGTGAATGGACTTTGTACCTTGCGGGAGAGCCTCCTGTGAACATGGCAGGCTTGGTGATTTAATTAATGGACATCTGCAATTGGAAAAACGATATGCCTCATCACCAGGTAACCGTAACCAACTCTTCAGCAAATTACATCTTTCCAACATAAAAATACCCAAAGCTTGTGCCAGCTGTATTCACCTGGGAGTTGGATGTATCAGGTTTTTTTTTTTATGTAGAAGGCTCCAGGCACAGACTATGTAGTCCTCATCGAGGCCAGGCCTAAATAAAAGAGCTGCATTGATAGAAAAGTGAAGAAGGAGAGAATAGTCTAAGAGTTTTTGAGAAAGCAGAGAATCTGCTTTTTGAAAAGGGGAAGATCATAAGCGTTTGGAAAGACATGTGAAGGTAAAGAGTTCCAGAGTTTGGCAGTGGAGGGGAAGAAACAAACATAATGGCCCACCCTAGAGTTGTCAATGGCCACACAATAACCATGAGATGTAGTGGCTTGTCGAGTATTCCGTGGTCTCGCTAATGGCGGAGGTGCACAAGCAGCAAGTTTTTGGGAGCAGAAACCGAAATAATATTTGTAGAAAAGAGAAAGAGAGAAAACTTTGCGATGTAATTTGAGCAGGTCGAGTTTTGAGGTCAGATTGGGAGAGTTGATAAGTCGAATTACTTTTAATTCAATTCTGTCCAGGAAGTATGTGGAGCTAGAACCTCCCCAGATGTGAGAGCAGTACTCTATACAAGGACGAATCAATCCTTTATAATTTATATAGTTGAAGCAACTGTTAAGAGGAGAAGAATCTTCGACATCTGAACAGGACTCCCAGTTTATTCGAGGCAGATTTAGCTATTTGTGTAATGTGTGGATTCCAGGATAGATTTGAAGTTAGGGTAATACCTAGTAGGTTTATTGTATCACATGGTGTAATTGTGGAGCTTTCAAAGGAGATTGGAGAGTTGAGAGGAGTTTTAGAGAGAGAGATGGGAAGAAATCTAGCTTTAGAAGCATTACATTTAACCTGATTACATTTTCCCCACTGGGAAATATTGTCCAAATCCGAATTTAAAGAGGTGGTTGTGATAACACGAGATGCAGATCGATTGAGGGAAGATGGGGCAGATGGGAAAGACATTGAGGAATGCAACGTTGAGTCATCAGCATATGAGTGCATTTGGTTATTTGTAGAAGAAAGACGGTCATTGATAAAAAGAAGGAAGAGTGTTGGAGACAGGACAGAACCCTGAGGAACACCGCTGTTGAAAGGGAAGGAGGGAGATGATGAGCCATGGATAATTACAGAGATAGAGCGGTCAGAGAGAAAGCTCGATATGAGAGAGCAGAGTGAAGGAGGAAAGCCGAAAGAGGGAAACTTGGATATCAGACCCCGATGCCAAACTCTGTCAAAGGCTTTTGAGATATCAAGGCCTACAACAAAGGATTCCCCAAAATCTCTCAGAGAAGAGGCCCAGATATTCGTAATGTAAGAAAGGATATCACCGGGACATCTTGCCTTGTGAAAGCCATATTGATGGTCACATAGAAGACTGTGGGATTCAAGATGCTTGAGGAAATGGTCATTGAGAAGACATTCAAAAACTTTGGAAATAGTAGAAGTCAGAGCAATAGGACGGTAGTTGGAAAGGTTTGAACGATCACCCTTCTTTAAAATAGGCTGTACTAAGGCATGTTTCCAGGAAAGAGGAAAAGTTTGGGTTTTTAAACAAAAACGAAACAAACGAGCAAGGATGGGAGCAAGTTCTGAAGCAAACTCCTTCAAGACACAAGGAGGAATGCCATCTTGTCCGTATGCCTTGCTTGTGTCCAGAGAGAGGAGTACTTTTTTGACTGCATGGAAAGAGATTATAGGGAGGGGCATAGGATTGGTAAGGGGTGAATCAGAGGGAGATGGAATGTTGGAGTCATACAGAGTGGAATTAGAGGAGAACAGAGAACCAAAAAGAGTTCCTTTGTCAGTCGGAGAAACAGCTATAGTACCATCAGAACGGAAGAGTGAAGGAAAGGGAGAGCGACATAAGTTGTTGGAGATACTTTTAGCTAATGACCAGAAAGATCTATTGGTGGAAGAAGATGAGAGGTTGTCACAATTCTTTTGGACTAGGGCATGCCCGTACTATATATATAGGACGTGCCCGTGCCCGCCCGTTCCTTGCCAAAAAAAAAAAAAAAAAATGTCTTCGCCCATGCATGCATGGGCGTGCCCATGGGCCCATGGGCGTGCCCGTAAGTGCGTGATGTGACCGTACAATGAATGTATCGTCCCGACGCCGCAGCTCGGATGGCGCTGCAGTTAATCGGGCCCCCAAATTCCTCATCGACGATAACTAAACAATATATTATATGAATCGCACCGTACATACCTCCTTCTAGATCTTGTTCTTGTCTTGATATACTCACTCAGGCTCACTCTATCACGACTGAGTCCTCCCAGCTCCTCCAAATGGCGCCCGCTAGCCGCTACGTAAGTCCGGAAGTGACGTCCTCATTTGACTGTCCGGAAGGTCGCATATCGCAGTTACGATGAATCGCAAATTAGTTTTAATTCGTTTTAAAACATAGTTTAACGCCAACATAGCGGCATCACAGTTTGCCAACGTGAAATAAATGAATACGCTCTCAAATGTGCCGTCCGAGGCAGAGTCTGTTCGCCACGTTCGGCACACGTGATAGCTCGCTGCTCTCTGATTGGTTGAATCGTTTTTTGGACATAGCTCGGTAACTACTTCTCCGATTAATATGAAACCTTGAAAAGGCACATCCTCGGGTCCCCAGCAATATACCTGGCAAGTTTAAAGTATATCGGACCCGTGGTTGTCGAGAAACAGCGGTCACAGACATACAGACATACAAACATACAAACATACAAACATACAAACATACAAACATACAAACATACACACAGAGATTACTGGAATTATAGATAGATAAAGGAATGCTTCGCCTCACGAATAACATGTTTGCAATGGTTTCTAGCAGATATGAAGGCTGAATGCGAGTCGGAGGAAGAAGAGTTTTTCAATGTCCGATATGCCGCATCTCGTGCACGAATGGCTGCAAAGCAGGAATTATTGAACCAATAAAGGTGGGCGCGATTCGGAAAATTTTAAGTCCGCTTACCGCTTATCCGCTCCGCCAGCCCGTGTAGTCCGATTCGCTTATCCGCTTCAGCGGCCGAAAATCTTAGTCCGCTTACCGGTTATCCGCTTCGATTCGATTTTTTAAAAGCGCTTCGACGTTTTAAAAGCGATTTTTGACGTTTCTAAAGGGAATTTAATGCTTTTTAAGCCTAAATAACCATTTCTAACTACTACAAAGACAAACAAAGCTTTTAAGATCAAAAATATACATTTTTATTTAAATAAAATTTATTCAAAATTTATTGAAATAAAGTTTTCCACTCGACTCTACTCTACGCTACAGTTAATTTAAATATAATTTTAATATATGCAAGTTACATTAAAGAAAAATCTATTTGCCCGTCCTTTCTTTGACAAGAGAGTCGACTAGTCAACAGACTGCTAGTCTGTTGACTAGTACTCGTCTTCCTCCTCCACCTCGTGGGCCTTCTTGAGGATTTGGAGGTTGCCCTTCATGAAGACGAGGGCCTCGAAGTTCGGTGCAGCCAGGGCCGACCTCTTAGGCCCGAGGATGTCCGACCCGTAGCTGAACACGCGCTCGACCGAGGCAGAGCTCGGGAGCGGCGTGTTATGCCTGAGAAATAGAGTTACCCAAGCATCACGGAACTCGAGCGGGAAGAGATTGGGCGAGAGCCGAGTTGTTAGGGTTTCACTTATTATTCACTTAAATAAATATTCACAATTCTAGAGTAACGGCTCAGGCTAACAGCTGATTTGGCGAATCGCGATGCGCTTTAATTTTTCGGTAGTCCGCTTACGCTTATCCGCTTCGGTTTCCGGGGGTTGTTCCGATTCGCTTATCCGCTTCGAAAACGTTAGTCCGCTGCAGCGGATAAGCGGATAAGCGGACTTTCGAAGCGGACCGCCCACCTTTGTGAACCAAGAGTTGGTAGGAGAGATAGACTTGAACGAGAAGGGGATATGAGCCTCCATTCCTGCAACAATAACCTCAACTATACATTCAGCAGAGATAGAGGCATCGGCTGAGGAGAGGCAGTTGTCTTTCCAGGGAAAATCAGAAAATAAGTTTCGTAAACCAGTCCAGTCAGCGATATTGAAATGCCAATACTGTCGTTTAGTCGGAGCAGTCGGAGGAGAAGGAGTGGTGGTAAGTAAAGTGATGTTTACACGATTGTGGTCAGAAGAACCAATTGGAGGTGAAATTGTGAAGTTGTAACACAACGGATTGGAGGTGAAGAACAAATCCAAAGTATTGGACGAGTGGTCATGACGATCTGGGATATGGGTAGGTGGGTGATCATTTGTTCCAGATCATTGAGAATGGAAAATGTAAGAGCTTCAACTCCCCCGACATCCGTGTGGGATGATTTCAACCACTCCCTGTGGTGTACATTGAAGTCTCCTAAATAGAGGAATTCTGCTTGAGCGTGTTTGGATGTCATGGCCTCATGGCAGGAATTAAGATAGTCAAAGAAAGCCATAAAGATTGTAGAGTTGGGAGAGGAAGTGAAACAGAGAAAAATAGTGATGGTCAGGAGACAGATCTTAAGCCAGATGACATCAAAGTTTGGAGATTTGAGGTCCACAAGGCATACAGCAGGCGTGTTGATGTTGGAGTAGACACGGACTCCTCCTTTGAAGCGGAATCGTGAGTGAAGGTTGTAGTTTGAAATGTTAAAGGATTTAAGAAGAATGTCGTGTGACAATTGGGTCTCTGAGAGAAGAGAAGGGTGACTTCCCTGAGGGAGACACCGCATCTGGTTTGTGTGCTTCTGAACACCGATGGGAAGGACATATCTGGGGTTTCTGGATGTCCATGTTAAGTTTAAAACAATGATATTTACTATTAATTATGTTGGGAGGAAGTACGGGGTGTTGAGACATGAGATCTGTGAGGGCTGTTATAAATATATTGTTTGTTTGGTTCTGGGGCCACAAGAGGTATTATATGAGATTTTTGCATCTATTGGTAAAAGGAGAAGTGTGTGTGTGTGTGTGTGTGGTTGTGTCTGTGTCTGTGTCTGTGTCTGTGTCTGTGTGTGTGTGTGTGTGGTTTTTTTATGCCCACTGCAGCCGCTCACTTATATTAACAGGAAATTAAAATAACTCACCTCTCAGTCCCATCCACGGATATTTCTCGTATTTCCTATACTTTCGTGAGTCCGATTTGCATCCAGGAACACAATTATGTTTAACCATCTCTAAATTGCCACTCTTTCGTGTGCTGGAAATGATGTTGGAAAGACTATTTCACTTACGGATTTCACGCTCGCAATTGCAGGTTAAAAGTGCCCGGACGAGCAGACATGAGCACGCGCAAAATGCCTCGTTAGCATTCATACGCCATTTTGAAAGTTGCGTATTGATGGAAAGACTTCTGTGTGGATCGAGATTAGAGATTGGAAAAATAGTAAGATACTTGTCGGATGCTTTTACAGGCCTCGTGATGTGAGGGAAGAGCAGGAGAGATAGACATGTGAATAATTCAGAAGGGCATGTGATACGGGAAGAGTATTGAATGTGGGTGCAATTTTAACTTTAACTCTTTTCTCCAAACTTGCCTGGGATAGATTACATCCAGGAACAGGGAAAGGGCAGAGCGAATGAGGTTTTTTTTTCTCCGACCAAGTCCAGGATTGCTTTTTAACCCAGTTTGTTTAAAAAATCCCATGAGGGAGTGCTGTGGTGGATCTCTTCTTGAGTAACGATCGCAATATGGTGGAGGAGGTAGAGGTCGAAGAGCATCTGGGGACGAGCAGCCACAATATAGTAAGGACAACTCTACTGTTGAGATGTGAAGTTGGGGATAAGTTGGATGTGAAGTTGGTGTAAGGCTGTTGGATTGAAGGAGGACAATCTTTGAGGGTATGAGACGTGATTTGGGAGCTTTGGATTGGGTAAAGTTATTGAGTGGACGGTCTGCATCGGAGAAATGGCAACCTTCAAAGAGTAAATGTGTATGGTCGGCATATTCCAGTGAGGTGTAAAGGCAGAAAGAAACTCGTGTGGTTGAGCAGAGAGGTACACAAAGTAATTCGTTTATTCCTGATACGTGAAACACCCTGCAACCATGCCTGGAGAAAATGGATGTTTTGGAACACCAGCTGTATTTTCCATCCAATCATCATGTACTTTGTTAAATGTATATATATATATCCATGAGTAGGTGCTCATATGTTGTAGGTTTTGTGTCAGTCGATCAAGCGGTTGCAGAGAAAACTAATTTTAAAGTGAATAAAGTTTAAAAGGTGAGTGCGTAAAAAAAATTAAGTGAGGGCCTCGGTCGACGTTCTACAACATGATCGAGTTATTAAGTACAAAATAACAGGACTAGAGTCCGACTCTCATCAACATAGGTGGAAATAAAGACTGGTAAAAATAAAATAAGTAAAAAAAATAAGAAAATATCTCGGCAGGCCAGAGGGGAATATGAAATTACACATAACAGCAAGACAATATTTAAGGATACAAGAGGTAAATAAAGGGTTAAGAGGAGTGTGGGCCCATTGAGGAATAATGCAGGAGAATTGGTGGATGATGAGCATGAGATGGCAGGATTACTAAATAGCTTTTTACTTCGACATGTGCACAGGAACAATCAGGAGAACTTCCAAAAGCTGAGAGTAGGGTGCTGGGAGTATTTATCTTGGGGGTGAGTGAGGACTTCCAGAAGAGATCCATGTCAGAGTAGGTAAAGTAAGGAAGCAGGTAGAAATATAAAGGGATGATAAAGCTCCGGGGCAAGAAAATATGCATCCTAGAGTATTGCGGGAGGTGGCAGAGTGGATAAGCGTGGTGTTAGCAGATATGTTTAACAGCTCAATGGAGTCAGGACAGGTACTGGAGGATTGGAGAATCGAAAATGCAACACCAATATTTAAAAAAACAAAAGTTCCAGAGAATAATTGGGAACGATACACCTGTTAGCTTTACTTGAGTTGTTGGAAAGGTGTTGACGACATTTATTGAGGAACAGATCGGGAAACATTTGAACGAATACAAACTAATTAAAGGCAGTCAGCATGGATTTACTAAAGGAAGATCGTGTTCAACAAATCTATTAGAATTCCATGAAGTACTTTGTGATTGGATGGATAAGGGAAGTGCAGTGGATGTAGTGTATCTTGATTTTACGAAAGTGAGGGCTTGTTGAGTGGCTGGTCAGGTAGCCAACTGGATTGGAAACTGGATTGGTGATAGGCAGCAAAGAGTGGCTGTGAGTTGGAGGATGTCGTGCTGGGAGGATGTAAGTAGTGGGGTACCTGTGGGATCGGTACTAGGACCATTATTTACATCAATGATTTGGACAGTCAGGTTAAGAGTCAGCTTTCTAAATTTGCAGATGACACAAATCTTGGAGGTAAGGTGTAAGGTAGATAGCAGAGAGGGGGGGGGGGGGGTGATCAGAATCAGGAAAGTCAAAAAATTGGCAGATGCAGCTTGATACAAAGAAATGTAAAATGCTGGGGATGGGTAAGAGTAATGAAAATAGAGAGTACATGATGCAAGGGGCAATCTTAGAGTGTATCACACCGAGGGAGGATCTAGGGGTGGTAATAGATTTGGGGGTAAGAAGACAGGACATTGACAGGGAGCCATAGGTAAAGAAACGGGGTTTCAGGATGTCTTTGTAGAGAGATAAATTATAAATCAAAAGAGGTAGTGTTAACACTGTATCGGAATTTCGTGAGGCCTCATCTAGAGTATTGTGTGCCGTTTTGGTCTCCACATCTGAGCACTTTCATCTGAGCCTCACTTTCTGCCAGACGTAGCACTTTGCATTCAGGCCAAAGAGTTCAATTTTCGTCTCATCAGACCACAGAATATTTTGCCTCGTGCTCTCAGTCTTTCACGTGCCTTTTGCAAACCGCAGGCTTGCGGTCATGTTCCTTTTTCTCAGGAGTGGCTTCCATCTGGTCACTCTCCCATAAGGCCTAGATTTGGGAAGTGCTGCAGAAACTGTTGTCCTCCCGGCAGGTTCTCCCATCTTAGCCAAGGAACTCTGAAGGTCTGTCAGAGTGGTCTTTCGGTTCCTGGTCACCTCCCTGACCAAGGTCCTTCTTGCCCAGTTGCTCAGTTTGGTCAAGCAGCCAGCTTTAGAAAGAGTCTGGGTATTTCCATATTTTTCCATTTCCTAATGATGGAGCTCTGTGCTTTTGGGAACTTTTAACGCTCCAGAAATTGTTTTATACCCTTCCCCAGATCTATGTCTGCTCACAATTCTATATCGGAGTTCTACGGACAGTTTATTGGACTTCACGATAGAGTTTCCGCTCCGACATGCAGTGTCAACTGTGGGACCTTATATATATAATGTCCAATCAATTGAATTGGCTACAGGTGGACTCCAATCAAGTTGTGGAGACATCTCTGAGATGATCAAAGGAAATTGGATGCACCTGAGCTCAATTTGGAGTGTCCCAGCAAAATGGTTGAATACTTATTGACTCGAGACATTCCAGGTTTTCATTTTTAATGATTTTGTAAAATTTTCTACTAAAAAAAAAATCCGCTTTGACATTATGGGGTATTATGTGTCGACCAGTGACAAAAATCTCAGTTTAATCCATTTTAAATTCAGGCTGTAACACAAATTGTGAAAAAAGTCAAGGGGTGACTTTTGGGTTTTAGCTCTTTCACGAGCCTCGATTATGTATACAAAAAAAAAAAAAAAAGGCAAGGGGTGTGAATACTTTCTGAAGGCCCTGTAAATCCTGCCTCATCATTTTAATAAAATTTTGCAATCATTTGTTCCATACGATCCTCCGAGGTGGGCAAGGGTTGGAGTTTGGGGGAGGGAGGGTGGTGTTGGCCATTGAGGTGACTCTCCCACCTGCTTGCATCATTTGCGCACAAAATACTCCGTAGGTGGATTTTAAATTAGACTAACCAAATTTTAAGATCTAAGACTATTACCCCTTATCCAGAAGAGACAGTAAAGAATCCCATGTTTCATAAACTCACTGTGGTGCACGTGATATATGTCGAAGCACCACCAGGAGCATTCAGCTTGTAAAAAATACATTGCCGACAATCAGTTTATAAATAAATAGGCTTACTTTTTTCTCCAACTGTGATGACCAAAGTGACCACAAAGATCTTCTATTCCCGCCAGGAGCAGGTCCATAAACTAAAGACAATCCAGATCAGTGTAACTTTCATTGAACATTCTCTTTGTGGCCCAAACAAATGACTGTTTTGCCAAAACAAATGAAACAAAACAAACAACAAATGCATTTACAATTCACAAAACAAAAATACACCTCAAGTCATGACTGCTCAGTAATTACAACTAATGTCAGTTCTTATAAATAAGTGCGAGCTCAAGAAAGAGAGTTAATTACTGACTCGCGAAGCAATCTCCACAGACACTGTAGGCTCTTGTTCCCCCTTGCGTTTCACATCCAGAAGCCCCACAAGTGGTCGAATTGTGCTCCCCTAGAAGGGATGTAAAGAAAGAAGGTGCGACATTGCATCGTGTCACCACAAGTGCAGGTGCAACGTGGCTGCGTTATCTGCACACTAAAGGAAATTTTAAAACAAAAAAAAAAAAAATGGCATTCCCCCCCCCCCCCCCCCCCCCCCCCCACCCAACGTCAGGCCAACATAATTAGGGTCTCATTCGACATTCTATTTGAAAAAGAAAAATCCCTAGGTGCCAGTGTGATCCACATAACCACATACCTGGATGAAAACGGTGAAGAAGATGAGGGCAATGGTGGTTGTAATGAACAATGGTTTGTGAACAAAGGACTCTGAGGGAAGCAGGTAAACGAGAGAGAAGGCAATGGCTCCTCGAAGACCACCATAACCAATAATGAATTGGTCCTTGAATGAGATCGGGGTCATGCGGAACCTGTTCATCAGAAACGCTTGGAGGAAGACTCCTGCATATCAGAAGAGAACAAATAGGTGGGTTTAGTTTGACATTTCAGTAAAAATTGCGTTAGGCCTGAATGCGTGAGCTCAGCATTTTCCTCTCAGTGTGACCTATGATTGATGGAAAGCATGTACTCAGTCTATCCGGCTCACTGAAGTGGAAGTCGATAAATGTCACAATAAATCACAGGTTTAATTTAAGTGACAGGCAGAGTCATAACAGCAACAGCCATTTTTTTAATTGGGTTTCAGAAAAAAAAAAAACTCTAAAACAAGATTCCATTACCAAGCATTCTCCAGATGAGGCAGAAGAAGAGTGTGGAGGTGATGAATATCCAGTTCCAGTCATGGGGACCAGAGATGGCAGAGACACCAAGGAAGACGAAGATGAGCGTCTCGCTCATGCTGCCGAGCATCTTCAGAAAATACTTGACGGCCATTCTTGATTTTGTAGAGATGTTTGCTTCCACATACTGCTTCATCCCCGTGATGCATGACAAAACTCTGAAGCACAGCCATTGCATTTGCATCAATGGTGATGTGGTATTCCTACCCAGTTAATAGAATGAGATATGGTATGGCACAGAGGCTTAGTTAAGCCTCCCCCATTCTAACTCACTGGTACATACATATACGTAAGAGAGCATCATGTAAGAGAATTGGAGAGAAGGGGAAAGTCCTAACGAAACCCACACAACGCATTCATCCCATTTCTCTCGAGATAACGGGTGGAGTCTATCTGTGTACCTAAACTAACGGCAAAACGGATTCTAGGGAGCGCTACTCGTTAATGGATGTTCCCTCCTCGGGGGCCGGTTTCGTAAGTGTCACAACATAAGTTATATAGATCGTGGTGTGGGCGCCATCTTGGAGTCTTATTAGGTCTTATTAGGTTTCCTCTACATTTACAATGTACAAGAATACCTATTGTTTTTCCTAGAGTTTTTCTGCTCCTTATTCTTCCACCGCTGTTTTTCATGTCTGAAAATTTTAAAATCAATGTTCTCAGCAACTGTTGGTCTGATTGGCAAGAAGGTTTCACCAAGTGATTGGCTAGACCTGTAGAAGTTTTCCTGCTAATTATGACAACATAGGTCACATGGTGTGGGAACCATCTTGGAAAATACCTTCAAATTTGCCCCTCTATATCTCCGATACGGCTCAACGGAAAAAATTGAGTAATGTCTCATTCTAAATAACTGCAATGAGACCAAAAACATGTTTATTTAGGATATTAAAAGTGCTAACGTCAGGAAGTTAGAATTCAACAAATAGACCCCTTGATTCCATAAATATGATTTTTTTAAATCACCTAAGTGAAAATACAATTCAGGATGCACAAAATGTCGACGTCATATGTCACATGGTTCGGCCGCCATTTTGTTTTTCGTGAAAAACACGAAAACCCCTTTTTCCCCCACAACGGCTGAACAGATCGAGGCCAAACCTGGCATGCATAATCGCATAACCATGACGAACAAAAAGTTCAGCGATCATGACGTCATGTGTCACATGGTTTCAGAGTTAGAGTTATGACGTTTTTAAGCATAAACTTTAAAACCTCGCTCTTTAAAACCGGTGTCACAAAGAAAACGCCGCCCGGACGCTTTGTCCTTGATGAAAAGCAAGTTGCCCGAGTGGCCCGAGTGGCCTCATTTTTCATCATATCGAGTGGAAACTTCACATATATATTCCCCATGTCAGTCTGCTAAAATTACCTTTTGGAATTTGTGACAGGTCACGTGGTTTGGCTAATTGAACGAAAATCTTAAACAAATTATATATTGAACCGCTGCTTTGATCACCGTGAAACTTTATAATAAAGTATAAGTCATGAATGGGTGTGCAAAATTTCATGATTGGATGTACTGTCTGGAAGCTAGAAGTTGTTATTGTGTGAAGAAGAAGAAACTCCTCCGGCCATGTCAATGATTCTGGCACTGCGATTTTTTCAGATTTACTTTCTTCAAAAATCATTTTCTCTGCAGTAATTTTACCAATTGACAGGAAATTTTCACCATAGGAGCCCCTCGGCATGTAGAATCTTTTAATGGCAATTATGACGTCATATGTCACGTGGTACGGCCGCCATCTTGGAAAATCCGAACAACTTTGCACTTCTATATCTCTAAAAGTGCTGCACAGAGACATGTCTGATTATAAAGAACTATCCATGGAGAATAACTCATGTGAATGATGATGGCATAGGTGCCTCCATTATTACATCAGAATTTGACAAATACAAAACTTCATCTGATCAGGATGAAATTTATTGAGCATCATCTCGGTATACATTGGTGGAGAAAAATAATAATGTGAAAGCGGGATTGTATCAAAGCGGGATTGTATCAAAGCGGGATTGTATCAAAGCGGGATTGTATCAAAGCATGTCCAATGAAAGTGTGGTTGTATCAAAGCAGGGTTGTATCAAAGCGGGAAGGCAGAGGAAACCGGTCATCATCACCCCTGCCAGCAGTTATAAAAAGGCAGTTCTAGTTCCAGTTTGGTACCAAAACCAAACCAAACAAGACTTTGTGGACATCGTGTGTGTGTGTGTGTGTGTGTGTGTGTGTGTGTGTGTGTGTGTGTGTGTGTGTGTGTGTGTTCTTAATTTGTAGTAAGCCATTCCATATATATATATATATATATATATATATATATATATATACTGAAACGCAAAAGAAACTTACCACCTTTGAAACCTTTAAATATCAACAATAATACTGCGTGTAGTAAATGTGTGAACTTATTTGTGGACAATAGTGTCCTCGCTGTCAGACAAAACGGTCACGGATGGTCACTTGAACCTTCAATGGTCACTTCATAGCACAGCTGTTGAACAGCTGTTTTGACTGTCAGTGATTAGCCAAGGGGTACGGGATGATTTTAATGAGCTGCACGTGATGTCTTGATATTGGCTTTAAAAAGGCCAGTGCAAAATGGGCATTTCAATCAACATGCCACGATTGTCAAGGGATCAACGGCAGCGTGCCCTGGGCATGCTGCAAGGCGGACTGAGCTACCGTGAGGTGGCATGTCGCCTTGGCTGTTCACACCAGACGATATCGGCTCTGGTGGACAGAGACACCCTCCCACAACGCTGCAGATGACAGACCTCGATCAGGGAGGCCAAGAGTCACCACTGCAAGGCAGGACAGGCAGATGGTCCGAAGTCACCTGCGGGATCGATTCCGTCCAGCATCCCGCACTGCGGCAGAAACTCCGGGGCATGCAAACCCACAGATCTCCAATGATACTGCACGAAGACGACTGCATGACTATGGTCTGACTGCCAGAAGACCATACAGAGGCCCCGTGATGACGGTTGCCCATCGCCGCAACCGTCAGAGATGGTGCCAGCAGCATCAGCGGTGGACCTTGGCGCAGTGGAACGAGGTCGCTTTCAGCGATGAGTCAAGGTTCTGTGTGGACAGTCCTGATGGGCGTGAGCGTGTCTGGAGAAGAACTGGTGAGCGATATGCCGATTGTTGCGTGCGTCAAGCCAACAGGTGGGGTGGCCCAAGTGTGATGGTGTGGGCTGCCATATCAGGCCGGTACAGGACGCCACTGGTGGTTGTGGATGGGAATCTTAACACCCAGCGGTATGTGGATAACATCCTTCGACCTCATCTGCTGCCATTCCTGCTAGACCACCCAGAACTGAGAACCTTTCAGCATGACAACGCTCGTCCCCATGCTGCTCGCTTTACCACTGCATTTCTCCAAGGCGAAAACATCAACACCATGCAGTGGCCTGCGCTCTCCCCTGACCTGAATCCCATAGAGCACCTGTGGGATGAGCTTGGGAGATGCGTAGTTGGCAGGGCCAGGACACGGGCAGAGCTGCTTCAGACATTGAGGACTGAGTGGGACAGAATCCAGCAGCAATCCATCCAAAGACTGGTAGGCAGTATACGCCGACGATGCACTGCCTGTATCCAAAACAATGGTGGCCATACACGCGATTGAAAGGGGACTGACATTGCACCCTGTGCTGTTCTGTATTGTAGAACAAACTGATGAGATGGTGTATCTTGGTCAAAAACTTGACATGTCATCAATAAAATGCCAATGTTTCAATTAGTAATTGTTGGTTTGTTTTATTTTGAACTGTTACAATTTTATTACATTTCAAACAAGTGGTAAGTTTCTTTTGCGTTTTCAGTCTTTTTGAAGTTGGTCAAAATGGTCAAAATGGTCAAATTTTTCGGTCAAAATGCCCATTTTGCACTGGCCTTTTTAAAGCCAATATCAAGACATCACGTGCAGCTCATTAAAATCATCCCGTACCCCTTGGCTAATCACTGACAGTCAAAACGGCTGTTCAACAGCTGTGCAATGAAGTGACCATTGAAGGTTCAAGTGACCATCCGTGACCGTTTTGTCTGACAGTGAGGACACTATTGTCCACAAATAAGTTCACACATTTACTATACGCAGTGTTATTGTTGATATTTAAAGGTTTCAAAGGTGGTAAGTTTCTTTTGTGTTTTCGGTCTTTTTGAAGTTGGTCAAAATGGTCAAATCTTTCGGTCAAAATGCCCATTTTGCACTGGCCTTTTTAAAGCCAATATCAAGACATCATGTGCAGCTCATTAAAATCATCCCGTACCCCTTGGCTAATCACTGACAGTCAAAACGGCTGTTCAACAGCTGTGCAATGAAGTGACCATTGAAGGTTCAAGTGACCATCCGTGACCGTTTTGTCTGACAGTGAGGACACTATTGTCCACAAATAAGTTCACACATTTACTATACGCAGTGTTATTGTTGATATTTAAAGGTTTCAAAGGTGGTAAGTTTCTTTTGTGTTTTCGGTCTTTTTGAAGTTGGTCAAAATGGTCAAATCTTTCGGTCAAAATGCCCATTTTGCAATGGCCTTTTTAAAGCCAATATCAAGACATCACGTGCAGCTCATTAAAATCATCCCGTACCCCTTGGCTAATCACTGACAGTCAAAACGGCTGTTCAACAGCTGTGCTATGAAGTGACCATTGAAGGTTCAAGTGACCATCCGTGACCGTTTTGTCTGACAGCGAGGACACTATTGTCCACAAATAAGTTCACACATTTACTACACGCAGTGTTATTGTTGATATTTAAAGGTTTCAAAGGTGGTAAGTTTCTTTTGCGTTTCAGTATATATATATATATATTATATACAGTCACGTGAAAAAGTAAGTACCTACACCCCATGTAAAGTTTTGACTTTTTCAACATATTTCAACATACAGCTATTTGATCTTCATTTCAACAATATTGACAGATAAATGTGATATAATATAACAAAAATCATGAAACATTTACATTTTGTAGTCCATTGTATAATTTAAATAAACATAAATGCAAATTTCGCATGTGGAAAAAGTAAGTACACCCTTGGCTCCAACAGGTGGTATTGCACCCTTTGGCAAAAAACAACCTCAAGTAGGCGTTTCTTATAACTGTCTACCAGTCTCTGACATCGACTGGGAAAAATTTTTGCCCACTCCTCCATGCAGAATTCTTTCAGCTGTGCGATGTTTGAGGGGTTTCTTGCATGCACAGCTATTTTCAAATCCCCCCCACAACATCTCGATGGAATTTAGATCCGGGCTTTGCCTTGGCCATTCCAGAACCCTCCATTTGTTTCTTTTCAGCCATTCCTTGGTGGATTTACTGGTTTATTTAGGGCCATTGTCATGTTGCAAGGTCCACCTTCGGTTGAGCTTCAACGTTCCGACAGATGGCCTCACATTATCCTCATGGTGAGCTGCCCAGACCCTGATGCAGCAAAGCTGCCCCAAACCATAATATTTCCACTACCATGCTTTACAGTTGGTATCAGGTTCTTGTGGTCAAATGCTGTCTTTGGTTTTCACCAAGCATGTCTTCTGGTACTGTGGCCAAATAGCTCTACCTTTGACTCATCTGTCCAGAGCACATTGTTCCAGAAGTGCTGGTCTTTGCCGAAGGTGTTCATTGGCAAACTTTAGTCTTGCCCTGATGTTCTTTCTGGACAGCAAAGGTATCCCCCTGGCACACCTCCCATGTAGATCTAATTTGTGCAGCCTCTTTGTAATGGTAGACTCGTGCACTTTGACATCAACAGTGGCAAGAGCTACCAGTAGGTCCCGTGATGACATTCTGGGGTTCTTAGAGACTTCTTCCAGCATCTTGCGGTCTGCTCTCGGGCTGAACTTGCTGGGGCGGCCTGGCCTGAACAACTTGGCAGTTGTTTGGAATCTTCTCCACTTGTAGATGATCTTCCGGACAGTCGAATGATTGATTTCAAATTGTTTGGAGATCTTTTTAAAACCCTTCCCAGACTCGTAGGCATCTATAACCTTCTTTCTGAAGACCTCAGAGAGCTCTTTTGATCTAGGCATGGTGACGCCACATACTTCAACAACAAAGAGCAAACCAAACTAAATGTCTGAGGTTTACATAAGACAAGTTCCTCCAAGATCCTCTCTAACGATGTTCTAATCATTTGCACCTGAGCTGGTGCACCTGATTCGAATTTTAGGTATTTGAAGTAGTGATAAATGTAGGGGTGTACTTACTTTTTCCACATGTGAAATTTGCATTTATGTTTATCTAAATTATACAATGGACTACAAAATGTAAATGTTTCATGATTTTTGTTATATTATACCACCTTTATCTATCAATATTGTTGAAATGAAGATCAAATAGCTGTATGTTGAAATATGTTGAAAAAGTCAAAACTTTACATGGGGTGTAGGTACTTACTTTTTCACGTGACTGTATATATATATACACACACACACACACACACACACACACACACACACACACACACACACACACACACACACACACACACACACACACACACACACACACACTAGCATGGCTCGGATCGCTATGCTCGCCTCATCACACGTCGCTACAGAGGCACGGGCTTGTTTTAACTGAGGATAATGACTATGTGAGTTGCTGTGCTGTCATGATTTAAACCAATCATAATACAAACATTTATTTTGTACAAATTTATTTCTAATATTGGTGATATTATTTATTTGTAATTTATTTGTAATCGAAAAAGGTCCAAGTGGTCTAAAGTTCTCAAGTCATGGGTTGAAGCTGTCTAATCTGTCTGAAGGGTGGTGTCAAGGTCAAAGGGGTCGAAAACCACTTAAGGGGTGTAAAGGTCTAATGGGTATAAAAGGTCAAAGGGTGAAGGGATCAAAAGGTGTCTGAAGTATTGTATTAAAAAGGTCTTAAAAAGTTTTAAGGGTCTTGGAGGTCTTGAGGATATTGGGGTCTAATGGGTCTAAAAGTTTTTAGGGTTATTAAGGGTCTTTTTTATTTTTGGGGTCTTTCATGGTCTTTGGGGTCTTTGGAGTCTTTAGGGTCGTTTGGGTCCTCTGGATCTTCAGATTATTTTTGGTATTTTGGGTCCTCGAA
Organism: Myxine glutinosa; assembly: GCF_964187855.1. Classification (NCBI taxonomy): domain Eukaryota; kingdom Metazoa; phylum Chordata; class Myxini; order Myxiniformes; family Myxinidae; genus Myxine; species Myxine glutinosa. Next base: position 80,223,235 of record NC_136274.1, on the reverse strand, counting down.
GTCTTTTTGGTCTTTAAGAGTCTTCAGGGTCTTTTGGGTCTTCAGGATCTTTTAAGTCCTTTGGGTCTTTTGGGGGGTATTTAAGGGTCTTTGGGGGTCTTTTTGTTCTTTTGGATATTTTGGGTCTTCATGGTATTTTGGGTCTTTGGGGTATTTTGGGTCCTCTGGGTCTTTGGGGTCTTTTGTGCCTTTTGGGTGCTCTGAGTCTTTTGGGTCCTTTTGGTCTTTGGGGTATTTTGGGTGTATATGGGTCCTTTGGGTCTAGAATACATGTCTTGGGTCCAATGGACCCGGCTGCCATTATAATTCCCATAGAATGCCCTCAAGCCATGCATCCATGTTAAGGGTCTTTTGGTTCTTTTGGATATTTTAGGTCTTCAGGGTATTTTGGGTCTTTGGGATATTTTGGGTCTTTGGGATTTGGTCTTTAAGGGTCTTTCAGGTCTTTTGGTTATTTAAGGATCTTTTGGGTCTTCAACGTTGTGGTGTTCTTAAGGGTCTTGGGGAACTTAAAAGTTCTTCAAAGGTCTAAGGGGTCTCAGCAGTCAAAAGGGGTGAAAGGTATATTCCAATAATACATAATTAAAAGACAGGATGCAGTTGACGTTCAAACAGTACATAATTAAGACATATAGTCTCACAGCTTCACGGACAGACGGACGGCTTTTGGATGGACGGACTGTTTTTTCAGTTTTATATAAATAGATACATATAGATATTTAATTATTTAAAGAAGAAAGGCTTATCCGACCAAAAAAGTAACTAGATCAACTCTGGTAATTCAAGTAATATGCAAAAACCAATACGATCTTGGGCGACGTTCCACCCGCTACATTTAAGATCCCACTCAACCTGACAAGCACAGAAACACCGATGCCTGCCATCAAACGCAGCTCAGCTTTGGCATTCCTCCTCGATGAGTGCAATGTTGTCCTCTGGGATGAAGCTAGAATGTCACACTGTGATAGCAGTGAAAGCTCTAGAGTCTAGAACAAACACTGAAGGACATCCAATCTTGTTGGTGTTGTCAAGAGATTTTTGCCGAACTGGGTGCTTGAACAAAGTTTGCCAAGGAAGGCCCCTTCTTACAAATCAGTGGACAATGCCATGAGTGATGATGAAGCAGTTACACACCCCAAAGCGTTCCTGAACAGCCAATAGGAGTGCCAGTCATGCTCTTATGCAACTTGAACCCACCAAAGTTTTGCAAAGTTTACACGAGTAATCATCAAACAGTTGCTGCAGAATTGCCTAAATGTCACCATCGCTCCTGGGCCAAACAAGGGAGAGAAAGCCATGATTCTAAGGATACCAATCATCCCATCAGACACAGGCCTGCCTTTTGACTTTTGGCGAATTCAGTTTCCAGTCAAAGTCTGCCTCAGCATGACCATCGACAAGTCCCAAGGACCAAGCCTCAATATTATCGGCCTCGGTCTTCAAGACCTCATACTCACACATGACCAGCTGTACATAATGGCAAACCGAGTGAGAGCGCAAAGGAATTTTTGCCCCAAAGGACATTGTAATGGAAAGAAAACTCACCCTCAGTATTGTTTACCAGAAAGTTATTTGGTGAAACTAAGTCAGTTGGTCAGTCTCTCTCGGTGTCTCTCTCAGTTTCTCTGTCTCTGCCTCTCTGTATCCTTCTGTCTCTGTCTCTCTCTCGCCCCCTGCTGGCTGTTGTGATTTGGGTGTGGCGTCATGGCCGCCATATGTAGCTGCTCTGTAGTGTGGTGAGCCGTCAGTGTATTGGTTTTTTCCCTACAGCCCCTCCCCCCATCCCTTCTCTCCTTTCCTTCTACATCCCATGTGCCTCTGGCGTTTTGTTCTCGGTTTTCGACTCCTTTGTGTTCGAGAGAGAGAGATTGAGAGTGGGCCTATTTTGGATGCGGCCTACCCGTTTTGACGACGCTTTGTAAGCCTTGTTTATGCTTATAATGCGTTTTTGGTTTTTCATTTTTGCTTCATTTATTTAGGTTTGATACCTTCTTGTCCGGTTCGGACAAGAAGGGGGCGATAATATCGCCGACATGGCGAATGCACGCTCTCGATGTGAGGGTTTCGAGGGTTTAACCCGGAAGCATGCGTTCGTGTGCGTTCCTCCTGACGGAGTTCCTGTAGAGGACATTATTCTCGCAGTTGGGAATATTATTGGTGATGAAAATATACGTGCTGCGTGACGTATGAATCAGAAGGTAGTTGTTTTCGTTTCAGACGAAGAACTCGTCCATGATGTTGTAAGTGCCGGAATAAGCACAGAAAGTGGTCATTTTATGATGGCGTCGCCGATGCTGACTCCCGCGATGATGTGCAGACCTTCTGTGCAGAAACTCTTCAGGATACTCCTGAAATCTCAGTGCGAAACGTGGACCAAATAAATAAAACGGAACACCTGGAGAAGTGTAACGGGATTCAAATGGTACAACAAAGTGCTTCCATTTCCCGCACGGATGAGGATGATGAGGTAAATATGGCTGACAGTGAGTCAGTGATTGATACATCATTGATCCGACCACATGGAGGTGATCAAACTATGGTCCAACATAATTATGCCTATTTAGCAAATGAGGGTGTAAACACAAATCCACAGGAGTGTGGAAACACAGATTTGACTCCATTTGAGGAAAGTCATAGTCAGGCTGCCGATGTTTCCCAAACCCAACACTCTGGGGACCCCCCAGATGCTGGCATACTTGTTCATAAAACAGGAACGGCTGAAGGTATTGACCCAGACCCCTTTGGGGGCAATTTCTGACTGATCGGAATCAGAGGAGGAGGTGGATGTGACGGTTGTATCACAATCAGTTGTATCACAATCAATGGATTTTCACAATTGTGTTTTTGTCGAAACTGTATCTATCTTCCGGTGTGTGTACCTATAGTGTGTCTTTAGTAAGATTCTCGGTGTTAATTTTTCATACATGTATACAAAATCGTCGGTTAATTCGTGTCAGGTATTCTGAGGCCGAGTAGGCTACTGTGTCCGACCTTGAGGCTTTGTTTTTCTCTCAGCGGTTCGTCGATTGCGCTGCAATTACTTTCGTTCTCTGTTTTTGTCCCAGTCTTTCACCCCATACTTCCTTGTTTAAAATCTCAACTCAAAAAAATATATATATATATTTCCTTCTCTGTTCTTATTCGTTTATTTGTTGCTCTTATTTGTTAGTTCGTTCTTTGATCACGTTGTTCGTGATCACGTGATCACGTTGTTAAAAATGTTTAAACTTTCCCCTGAAGAACTGTATTTTGTCGTATATTATAACACCTTTTTCTTCTTCTTCTATAAAAGGATGCTTTCGACTTGCTCACCAAATCTATTCATTCCAAAAAAAAAATCCATCTCTTACAGTTCCTTTTTTCTACATTCCCGAAACTCTCCTGCACTCCACCCCTCTTTCAGCATCCTCAAACATATTTTTGACTCGAAGGTCTCAAGAAACTCATTTTGCAATAAATGTTCGTTTCCCATTAATCGTACCCTTTTCAAAATCCAATCTTACCCCTCCCCTCCAAATCTTCCCCATCACCCCTTCCTCCAAAACTTCCCCATCACCCCTCCCCTCCAAAACTTCCCCATCACCCCTCCCCTCCAAATCTACCCCCTTGCCCCTCCCTTCGAAATCTTCCCCATCACCCATCTCTTTCAAATATTCCCCCTTGCCCCTCCCCTCCAAATCTTCCCCATCACCCATCCCTTTCAAATCTTCCCCCTTGCCCCTCCCCTCCAAATCTTCCCCATCACCCCTTCCCTCCAAAACTTCCTCATCACCCCTCCCCTCCAAAACTTCCCCATCACCCCTCCCCTCCAAATCTACCCCCTTGCCCCTCCCCTCCAAATCTTCCCCATCACCCATCTCTTTCAAATCTTCCCCCTTGCCCCTCCCCTCCAAATCTTCCCCATCACCCATCCCTTTCAAATCTCCCCCCTTGCCCCATCCCTCCTAAACTCCCCCCACACCCCTCCCCTCCGAGACTCTCCCTCGCTCCTCCCCTCCTAGACTCCCCTCTCACCCCTCCTCCTCAAAGCGTCCTCCCCGCTTCTTCCCCCTTCCAACTTTCACCTTCATCTCCCCCAACCTTCTGCCTCACTCTTCCCCCTCCTCAAATAACACCTCACCCAATCACCATCAAACCTTTTGTCCGCCCCATTCTTCCCTTTCTCCAAGCTATTCTGAAATCTCTGACACACCTTCAACAGCTCTCCCTACCTCTTCCTCCTCTTCCACATCTTACCCTACCCCTCCCCCCCCTGTTCTGTATCCGATGCTCCCCCTTCCTCTTCATTAACGGTATGGACCTCAAACATCCGGGGCCTTCGCTCAAACTTGACTGATCTCTCCATACAGGTTGCTTCTGACAAACCAGATGTGATCTGCTTAACAGAAACTTTCCTCCTTCATGATGTCTCTGATTCCTTGGTATCTCTCCCAGGTTACTCCCTCCTCCGGTATGATAGACCTGAGCCTCGTCCTGGAGGTGGGGTTGCGATCTTTATAAAAAAAACTCTCTTCCTCACTCGCCCCGCACTGCCCTCTCTCCACCTCACCCCCAGGAATACCTTTGGCTACGGCTTCCCCTTCGCTCCCACATTTTGTTCATATGTGTGTTGTAACGTCCACCAAACAGTGATGACTCCATCTACATCTCGCTGTCGGATAATATGGACCAACTTCTATCTACACATCCCAACTCTCTCTGCCTCATATATGGTGATTTCAATTGTCACCATGCCAGTTGGCTGGGTGTGGGTACCTCTCTCACCAGCCATGGCTCTTCAGCAAAGGACTTCTGTGACTCACTGGGACTGACACAATCTGTCAATTTCCCAACCTGGATCTCAGTCAATGGAGCATCTTCTCTTCTGGACTTGGTTATGACTAACTTCCCTGAAAATGTCTGCTGCTCTTCTTCTGCTCCAACCGGCTCATCTGATCATGTGCTTGTTAAAGTGGACATCTCTCTGACCATTCTCAGAGAGCCTCCTCAGCGTCGACGAGTCTGGCATTTCACTCAGGCCAACTGGCACGGTCTTCAAGCAGCCATCAATCATCTGTACTGGTCTCCCATCTCTACCGCCTCTGACATCAACTCATCCTGGGAATTCTTCCAAAGTAAATTGCTCTCTCTCATGCACAGATTTATCCCATCTCGTCTTCAGTTGTCATACCCTTCCTCCCGTCCATGGAACACGGAATTCCTGTGGTGAGGCTGTTGCCCAGAAACAACTTGCTTTCGTCTCCTGGAAAGCAAATCCAACGGAAGGAAATCTCATTTCCTTTCACAAAGCCCGAAACAAGTGTGTGTCCACCCTCAGGAGAGCCAGGAAACAATATCTCTCCGTTCTCAAGACCGAACTCTCTTATCTGTCTCCCTCTTCCAAATCCTGGTGGCGTCTGGTCAAATCTGTTTCTGGTGTTTGTTCCCCCTCCATCCCCTCCCTCACCTCAAACGGCTACATGGCTGAATCCGCACGTGAAAAAGCTAAATGCCTCAACTCTGTGTTTGCCTCTAAATCTTGTGTCCCAAACCCATCCCTCTCTGTACCCACCATACCCAGTCGTACCCAGCTGCTCCTGGACTCTGTGTCCTTTCCTCCTGACAAGATGGCAAAGTTTCTGTCAACCCTCGACTCTGATTCCACAACTGGACCTGACGGCATCAGCCCACGGGTCCTAAAATCCTGTTCTTCCGCTCTTTCACCCCCTCTCTCTGTTCTCTTCACCCTCTCTTTTGCTCAAGGTCATCTGCCATCTGCTTGGACATCAGCCAACATCACCGCTTTGCACAAAAAAGGTGCAAAAACAGATCCTAGCAACTGCAGACCAATCAGCCTTCTCCCAATTATCAGCAAAGTCATGGAATCCATCATTGCTTCAGATATGAAAGCTTTCCTCTTCTCCAATGGCTTGATCTCTGATCATCAATTTGGTTTCAGACCTGGTCACTCTACTCTGGACAGTGGACATGCTGCTTCTGCTTTCTCAACAATGGATGAGGGTCCTCAATTCCAAACAGGAAATTAGAGCTGTCTCCCTTGACATATCACGTGCCTTTGATACGGTCTGTCACCCCGCTCTGCTCACCAAACTCTCGTCCTTTGGTATCCATGGAAATCTCCACGCATGGCTGGCGGACTTCCTCTCTAGTCATAGTCAACGTGTGGCCCTGAATGGGTTTCTCTCATCTCCTCTTCCTGTTCAGGCTGGAGATCCCCAAGGCAGTGTTCTGGGCCCTGTGCTTTTTCTGGTCTTCATCAATTATCTCTCTGACTCTCTTGAAAATCCTCTCTATCTCTTTGCTGATGACTCTACTCTCTGTCGCTCCATTCCTCATCCCTCAGATCGGCAGTCTGTGGCCTCCTCACTCTCTGCAGACCTGGACAAAATCACAGACTGGGCAAACAAGTGGAACATGTCTTTCAATCCTGACAAATCTCACAGTCTTACGATGTCTCTCCGAAAAGACCGACTGGACAACCCTCCCATCCACTTTCTGAATAATCCTCTCCAAGAAGTTGTGTCACTCAAGCTTTTGGGTCTCACTATCTGCCATGATCTTTCCTGGGAAAATCACATTTCATATCTGGCCTCCAAAGCCAGTCGCCGAATGGGCATCCTCCATCGTGCGAAGTCCTTTCTTGGCACACCTGAGCTCCTCACCACATATAAGGCTTTCATCCGCAGCTCAATGGAATACTGTTCCCCCCTCTGGGCTGGTGCTTCTGCCTCACACCTAGCTCGTCTTCACGCTGTTGAAACCAAAGCGTTCAGAATCATTGGAATCTCCCGCGATGAAGCTAACTCCAAGGGCCTCTCACTCACTCACCACAGGCAGGTTGGTGGTCTTTCCGTCTTCTACCGACTCCTCTCTGGCCTTGTCCCCCCCCCCCCCCCCCCCAGCTCTCTCTGGGCTCTGTCCCGCAAATATTCCTACAGGTCGCACAAGATCTGCCTGCAACCCTCTTATGGTTAAACTGCCAAAATCAAGACTCTCTGCTCACCTTCACTCCTTCATTCCTCTTTTCTCCCGCCTCTGGAACAAACTCCCTCACTCTCTTCAATCCCACTCCACCCTCCAGGTCTTTAAAACAGCTGTGCACCACCATCTCTTATCTTCCCCCATCCAAAACCTTGATCTTTTCTACCCCCGCTAATTTCACCCGAAATCCACTTTTTTGAAATACAAACTTCTTTCCTGGAAGTCCTTGGTGTCCTTGAATTTATACTTCTCCCACCCCTCCCCCACCCCCCTTCCCACGCCGCCTCCCCCAAGCCCTCTCCCTCCCACATATTCCCGATGTCCCTGCTCTCAAATGTTGAGTTTATGTGCTTCCCCTTCTCTCCCCATCTTGTCTACCGCTCCCTCTTTTTATATATTTTGATTGTCTGTTTGATTTGTTTGTGTGATAAATGTTAGCTCTTTCACGAGCTTCGATTCTGTATCCAAAAAAAATAAAATTAAATTAAAAAAACCACCCCACGTTTTATGATAACCTTCTCAAATATTGTCCCGTCTATCTTCTCCGACCACCACATGGTCACGATGGGCCTATCCTTTCCTCAGTTTAAGCATACTAGTGCCTATTGGAAATTTAACACTAGGCTTTTGGATGATGCCTTTTTTAAGGAAGCCTTTCACAATCTATGGATAGCAGTAGTTGAAAAAAAGCCCCGTTTTGCTTCCATTAACCTGTGGTGGGACAATATGAAAACCCATATAAGGCTGTTTTGTCAACAGTTTAATTCATATTCTGCTTCTGCTTTCTGCATATTCATATTCTGCTTCTGCATATTCTGCTTTCTCAACAATGGATGGAGGTCCTCAACGCCAAACAGGAAATTAGAGCTGTCTCCCTTGACATTTCACGTGCCTTCGATACGGTCTGGCACCCTGCTCTGCTCACCAAACTCTCCTCCTTTGGTATCCATGGAAATCTCCACGCATGGCTGGCGGACTTCCTCTCTGGTCGTAGTCAACGTGTGGCCCTGAATGGGTTTCTCTCATCTCCTCTTCCTGTTCAGGCTGGAGTTCCCCAAGGTAGTGTTCTGGGCCCTGTGCTTTTTCTGGTCTTCATCAATGATCTCTCTGACTCTCTTGAAAATCCTCTCTATCTCTTTGCTGACGACTCTACTCTCTGTCGCTCCATTCCTCATCCCTCAGATCGGCAGTCTGCAGCCTCCTCACTCTCTGCAGACCTCGACAAAATCACAGACTGGGCAAACAAATGGAACATGTCTTTCAATCCTGATAAATCTCACACTCTTACGATGTCTCTCCGAAAAGACCGACTGGAAAACCCTCCCATCCACTTTCTGAATAATCCTCTCCAAGAAGTTCTGTCACTCAAGCTTTTGGGTCTCACTATTTGCCATGATCTTTCCTGGGAAAACCACATTTCAAATCTGGCCTCCAAAGCCAGTCGCCGACTGGGCATCCTCCGTCGTGCGAAGTCCTTCCTTGGCACACCTGAGCTCCTCACCACATACAAGGCTTTCATCCGCAGCTCTATGGAATACTGCTCTCCCCTCTGGTCTGGTGCTCCTGCCTCACACCTAGCCCGTCTTCACGCTGTTGAAACCAAAGCGTTCAGAATCATTGGAATCTCCCACAATGAAGCTAACTCCAAGGGCCTTTCACTCACTCACCGCAGGCAGGTTAGTGGTCTTTCCGTCTTCTACCGACTCCTCTCTGGCCTTGCCCCCCAGCCCTCTCTGGGCTCTGTCCCCCAAATATTCCTACAGGTCGCACAAGATCTGCCTGCAACCCTCTTATGGTTAAACTGCCAAAATCAAGACTTTCTGCTCACCTTCACTCCTTCATTCCTCTTTTCTCCCGCCTCTGGAACAAACTCCCTCACTCTCTTCAATCCCACTCCACCCTCCAGGTCTTTAAAACAGCTGTTCACCACCATCTCTTATCCTCCCCCATCCAAAACCTTGATCTTTTCTACCCCCGCTAATTTCGGTCCCCTTGTGTTTTATACCTCTCCCCCCCCCCCCCCCTCCCCTTCCCACGCCTCCTGCCCCCAAGCCCTCTCCCTCCAAAAACTTCTCCCTGCTCTCAAATGTTGTGGTTGTGTGCTTCCCCTTCTATCCCCATCTTGTCTTCTGCTCCCTCTTTTTGTATATTTTGTTTGTCTGGTTGATTTGTTTGTGAAATAAATGTTAGCTCTTTCACGAGCCTTGATTCAGTATACAAAAAAAAAAAAAAAAAAAAAATGTCTCATGAAAGTCGAGTCACATTGGCTCGGCTAGAAACTGAAATTCTAAAACTGGAGAACAAACTGGTGAAACAAGAGAATGAGGCAAACCATAAGTTACTCCTTGAAAGAAAGACCCAACTTAGAGAACTATTTCAGGAGAAAGATGCAGGATTATTAGTTAGATTAAGAATAAAAAATATTAAAGTATCAGATAGCCAGAGCAAATCCATTTTTCACCTCGAATCCGAAACGAAGCCAGCTCGGCTTATCTTATCAGTTATGGACCCCAGTGAAAATGTAATTGCAAATTCTGATGGGGTAAAAAAATACCATTAGAAAGTACTATTCAGAACTGTTTGCGAGGATAAGATGAAACTCTTTACCTCCCATCTCCCATCCCTGACTGAGACTCAACGGCTGGAGCTGAATGTGCCGTTAACCCTTCCTGAATTAGAATGTGAAAAAAATCTGGAATGTAATCTCGAAAAGCTCCAGTAATTGATGGCCTACCAGCTGAGTTTTACTTGGAATTTTGGGACCTTAAAGGTCCAGAACTCTCAAATATAATCCAAGAATCCCTGCGAACACACTCGTGGCATTCTTTCTACAATGGAAATCAAATATTGTTCGGGAAGTTCTTCCCAACACTGTTGCAGAAGTTCCCACCAATGTGTTGCATTTGTAGGTTGCTTTGCTTTCACCCTTCTGTCCAGTTCATCTCAAACCAGCTCGATGGGGTTTAAGTCTGGAGACTGTGCTGGCCATTCCATGATTTGAAGCCTTCCGTCTTGTTCTTTTCCTCGAAGGTAGTTTTGACATAGCCTGGAGGTGTGTTTAGGGTTATTATCTTGCTGTAGGATGAACCCCTGACCAACTCGGCGTATACCAGAGGGTATTGCATGGCGCTGCAAAATGCTGTGGTAGCCCTTTTTGTTCATGGTGCCAGTCACTCTGTGCAAGTCGCCGACTCTGGATCCAGCAAAAGACCATCACGCTTCCTCCTCCATGTTTGACAGTTGGTGTCACACACTGAGGAACCAACCTTTCGCCTTCTCGACGGTGTACAAAAACCCTGCGTGATGAACCAAAGATTTCAAATTTTGATTCATTGGTCCATAAGACCTTCTTCCAGTCTTCAGTAGTCCACTGGCAGTGCTCCATGGACCAGGCAAGCCTCTTTTTCTTATTTTGCCATCTTAGCAATGGCTTTCTTACTGCCACTCGACCTGTCAAACCTGCAGCTCGAGGTCTTCTCTTCACAGTTGAAACTGAGACTTGCCTCCTTGACCAGTGTTAAGCTGTGCTTGAAGCTGTTCTCCTGCGAGCTGCCCATCACCCAAGCTGTTGACTCTCAGAAACTTGTCTTCTGATTCTGTTGTGGCTTTGGGTCTGCCAGACCTCTTCCTGTCAGAGTTTCCTCCAGTTGTCCAAATAATGCTTCAGAGGGTGTAATAACAGTCTGTTCCAATACTGCTTTTATACAGACAGGGGGTTTGTAACCAAGTAATCAGCAGAGGTTGGGACACCTGTAGGAATTCTTTGCATCAACTTTCAAGGCTTAATTTACTTACATTACTGCAGAACAGCTGTAAGTTGTTAACCCATTACTTGTTCCCTGAGGAAGGCCTTTTTTTTACAATATAACTGTGCAATTTACATTATTTTCCCGTTTTTGCGAACCTAAACTTTTTTTTAACCTCGAGCAGTTTACTGCTTACCTTCGTACCATTTCAGGTTATTCACTGGACATTAAACTGTGTAAATTTCAATAAAAACTGGAAAAATTAAGGTGTTCTAAAACTTTTGACCGTTAGTGTATTCAAGAGCCGTGATTTGTGCCAACGCTTCATTGATGCAGGCATCAACAAAGTTTGGCTCGGAAAATGCTCTCGGGTAGGGTGGAAACCTACGGCCAAACTCTGGTGTAGGGTGGAAGACTGTGGAAGAAATTTCAAATATGACAGGAATTCAGTCCAAGAGAACAATTGGCTTAATATTGAGGAAAGTTGTACAAAAAGGTCATCAGCTATGGGTATTATGGACTCAGAATACACATGGACATCCTGATGGCTCATATTTCTCGAAACTGATTTTTGACTGCTCCCCCAGAGAACTTCCACCTGTTAGCACAGGGACAAATGAATTGCAAGCTGCAAGCAGCAAGAGCCTGTATAGGTGTTGCGTGTCCCTAATTATCGGTGTTTCTCCATTTAACGGAGTAGCACGCTGGAAGAGACTACTCCCTGCCGGGCCCCCCACTGAACCTGTATGGGAAGCGATGTATTGTAAGCAAATCACCAAAAGAACAGGGGATCTCCAGTGGCGCATTGCCCACTGGATCATCCCATGCAATACATATGTGAGGAATTTTGCCCCAATATCTGCATGCTGCCCCTTTTGCTCTGTAAATGAAGATGTATTTCATTTTATCATTGGCTGTGAAAGACTTTTTCCATTATTTAACTGGTTGAACTTTGTGTCACACAAATTGAATTTCAGATTTACTTTTCGTTCCTTTATTTTTGGGTTCAAAAAGAAATGTACACAAGACAAAAAATGTGAACTGTTGTGTTTTTTTTGTAGCAACAGCAAAACCTGCTACATATTTGTCTTTTTTGCCAGACGGAAGCCTCTCCTCAGTGAAAGACACATGAAAGCCCGCTTGGAGTTTGCAAAAAAGCACCTAAAGGACTCTCAGACTGTGAGAAACAAGATTCTGTGGTCTGATGAAACCAAGATTGAACTGTTTGGCTTCCGTCTGGCCACTCTGAAATAAAGCCCAGATCAGTGGAGTGTTGCAGTGATGGTTGTCCTTCTGGACGGTTTCTCCCATCTCTACACAGGATCTCAGGAGCTCAGCCGGAGTGACCATCGGGTTCTTGGTCAACTCTCTTACCAAGGCCCTTCTCCCCCGATTGCTCAGTTTGGCCGAACAGCCAGCTCTAGGAAGAGTCCTGGTTGTTCCAAACTTCTTCCATTTAAGAATTATGGAGGCCACTGTGCTCTTGGGAACCTTCAATGCAGCAGAGATTTTTTTGTAGGCTTCCCCAGATCTGTGCCTCGACACAATCCGGTCTCTGAGCTCTGCAGGCAGTTCCTTCGACCGCAAGGCTTGGTTTTTGCTCTGATATGCATTGTCAGCTGTGAGACCTATATAGACAGGTGTGTGCCTTTCCAAATCATGTCCAATCAATTGAATTTACCACAGGTGGACTCCAATCAAGGTGTAGAAACATCTCAAAGATGATCAAGAGAAATGGGAGGCACCTGAGCTCAATTTCAAGTGTCCTAGCAAAGGGTATGAATACTTATGTCAATGTGATATTTCAGTTTTTTCTTTTTAATAAATCTGCAAAACTTTCTAAAATCCTATTTTCTCTTTGTCATTATGGGGTATTGAGTGTAGATTGATGAGGGAAAAAATGAATTTAAACGATTTCAGCATAAAGCTGCAACATAACAAAATGTGAAAAAAGTGAAGGGGTCTGAATACTTTCTGAATGCACTGTATATAGTCGTGTTTTCACAAATTATCATTTTTATATATATATATATATATATATATATATATATATATATATATATATATATATATATTGCTGCGGTTTTGAGATTGGCACATTGAAGTCATTAAAGGTTAAAGGGTTTCCCCCCCATAGTTAGTCACACGAACAACATAAAGGCCCATTTGTAGTATAGTTATGTCTTAGTATGTGTAAGAATAGGCCATTTCCCCTCTTAGTGCCTGCGTTGTGTAAAGACAGGAAAATAGGCTTTACTTGCCACCGATTTCCCAGCCACCGTAGCCTCGATCCAGTTTGTTAAGCATTGGCTGCCCACTGGTCGAGTAACACGAGGTAGGCCTGAGAAGGAGGAGCGCGGGGTCGGGGTGGGCGGCGTTGAGATCGGAGCGGCAGAGGCGATGACGGTAAGAGCCACCAGCCAATCAGGGCTAACGTCATGGCGTGAGAGGGCGTGGTGAGGCGCGTCTGGTGAGTTCGAGAAGGTTCGCGGGGCATGCCTATATAACGCGCTGCGCAAAGCCCTCGAGAAGATTCACAGAGGAGAGAGAGAGAGAGATATATAGGACTTGAGGGGGTTTGCTCGTTGTGAAAGGACTTACGAGCAGGACTTGAACGGCAGTGGCGAAAGGATTCAGACTCGCAAGATACGCGCGTTGTTTGAGGACTTGCGCAGAGAGAGAGAAGAAGAGGCGTTGAACTGTACCAAGTACGCGGGCGCAGCCAGGCGTGCCGGTAACGCATATTGCACTTTTCACCCACGCGAGTAAGCGCGGCCATAGCCGCAAGTGAATAACCGCCAGCCGCATCGAAGTCTGCTCCCTACCAATTCGCCCCGTGATAACTCGCTCCGTTTAGACGACACGCAGAGAGCTCCTGCCTTCACCTACTCCAAAGGGCGTGCCGGGGACCGGAGAGAACTGCACGAGAGCCAACCCTGGACGAGCTGGTGAACATCGTCCTGCCATCTGCAATCCCCGTGTGAGTGTGTGTGTGAGACGGGCCCGTGTCCTTGGGTATTAAGTAAGACTGTTTTTAAGGATTTGCTCTGTGTCTCTGCTCTTGAATCATTGTGTATAGTGTGAATAAATTCTGTTCTGCCTTTCTTCCCAATTCGAACGTCTTTGTGATTTCGCCATTGACTAAGCGTGGTACGAATAAGAACTGCTTGAATCGGGGTCTAGTAAGTGATAACGGCACGGATCGCGTGTACGCAACCGCTCGGCATATCAACACATGTGGTTCGTGCGGGGCTTATCTCCTCGCTTCAGTGCAGCGCGAGTATTTAGGTAATAGCAAATTTGGTCCTGATACCCTATTTCGTGTTGTCCGGAAGGGACGTCATAGGTCCCGGGTCGCACCAGGTCAGTCAAAGACAAGGGGACTAATTCCCCCTTGGTAAGGGGAGAAGGCCGGCGACAGATCCGCAACAATATATATATATATATATATATATATACCATATACATATATATATATATATATATATATATATATATATATATATATATATATATATATATATATATATATATATATATATACATATATATATACTGTACAAATACACTGATCAAAGTTCCGTCCAACATAAATGTTATTGTCGAAAAAGGTTTTTAATCACAAAGATTAACTGAGCTTGAAGGAACAATTCTACATGCCTGTGCAAGTTAACGCTCAATTAACAACGAAAGACATGAATACTCACGCCATGATGGTGGAGAGTTGCAGCATCTCAGCTAGAAGGTAAGATAGGTAGCCGAACGTAAAGATGCAGAGTGGTTCGAGAACACGTAGTCCTTTTGTGAAGCGCGAGCTGAACGCACCCGCAAATGCGCAAATAAGGCCTGTGACTATTCCACCCACACCTACGACGACAAAACGAGCCATGCCAAGGGCCACGTCCATGCCCCCGATGGTCTCGCCGCTGGCCTCCATCTCACACATTGCTGTTAGCAGTTGGTAGAGTACCTGCGGTTGGCATCGCACAGTCTCAAGAGATGTCTCATAGATGTCTGGTGATATCAAATGGCACATCTGTGGTATATAATCCATATATTTACATGTATTTTATGCCTTTACGTAATCATCGAAAGACCGAATCGTGAGTTAACTCTGGTTTTCAATATGACTACAAGAGGACCAATATCTCAGTTAATGGAATCTCTGTGGTTAAGAGGAATAAGGAATGGTTAAGAGGAATGGTTAAGAGGAATCTCAGTTAATGTGCTCACAACAGAGTTGTCAATCAAGATTTTGATCCACAACAGGGTCAAAACAAACACAAACTGTCGGAGGGAGTGGTAAATTACGAGCAGTGTGTGCAGCATCTCGATCAGGCCATTATTCAAATTGAGCTGTAAGCCCAACTGTCTGGTCTGCATTCCGTCAATGCATTTTAAAGATAATATGGTTTTTTGCAAAAGTAGTAGGCCATTATGTGGGATAGTTGAATAATTAGCACAATAACTAACCCAAACCCTAACCCTAACAATTTCAAGGAGGCCACAAACAATCTGGCATTTCCGAGTTGTTAGGGTTAGGATTAGGATTAGGGTTAAGGTTAGGGCAATAGCTGGGAGTGTAGGGATTCAGGATTCGGCACAGGCATGAGAGGCCAAATGACCACTACCTGCATTTTAAAAGCAAATAGTTTACCTTACAGCAATTAATAATCTGCTTCACAAAGTAAACATGATGTTTGTGAGAAGGTTAAAGTTAACCACAGCTTTGGCTAAGAGGCTTGACCAGCTAAAGTCTGCAGACCTCATTGGGCCTGCACTCACCAATGTGACGGCATCATTCAACATGGACTCTCCAAAGACGAGGATGTACAGCTGCTCATCGACACCAATTTCTTCGAAGACAGAAAGCACAGCCACGGGGTCCACGGCTGAAGCGAGGGACCCAAAAAGCAGCAGATGAAGCAATGGAAGATCTGGCAGATCCACTGCTTTCACCTGGGATAACATTTACAATCAAATTACATTTATACTTGACAATGGATATCTTTTCTTGATCCAAATATGTAAATCTGGCCAATGGCCATACTCACGTCACAGAAACTGTGATGATTGGTGACATAAACTCATGGTGACAGAGACTGTAACGAGTTCACTTACAGTTTCAGTTGTTAGGGTTGTTGTTAGTAAAATTATATAAATAAAACAACAATTATACTAAAATACGCAATTTTGTGACAGTCTGACTGAGGTAGATTTGGTTGTCACTTGTCCAATTTCAATCAAACATGACAAGAGGACTAAGGGTCACATGATGGAGGTTGCAGCGACTTCCTTTGCCCCGCTCTGCAAGTGGATTTTCCGTCTTGGGGTAAATCCGTGTTAAGGTGTATATCCGTGTTAAGATAGCTTATCATCGCATTTTTCCAAATCCGGTTCTAATAACAAAAGTAATAACAACACAAATGACAATAGCATAATATTAATGTGATTACAAAACAATATTGATACTAACTGGTGAGATACCCGTGCTACGCACGGGTGGGAGGCCGGGAGCACACAGGCAATGCAGATACGGCGAATGCTACAGCATAAAACCAATAAATTCCACATTCCTGTAGCACCTTCAGTCGCACATCAGACATGGACAGCAAGTTCGTGAAGGACTTCCATGAAAAACGTACCCGTTCGCAAACAAACGGGTACGTTCACGTATAGAAACATCGATTGTGGGTCCGTGGCGAATCTGCATATGGGGATCCGCGAAGTTCACGTTTAGAAAGTAGAAACCATCACGGCATGTCGTCATTTACTTGAACTCTAAATCTCTTTTTTCATTCCAAACAACATATCTCCAATCACAAATTAATCACACAATAAACTTAAAACAACATAGTTAATGTTTCCTTCATTGTAAAAACTACCAAGTCAACAGTTTAAAGGATTTTGAGCCGATAGGTGTTACGGCCTTGGCAAGATCGATGGAGACAGCGATCTGTTAGCGTATACACCGCCCAAATAGCTATGTGGAATTTTCTCATGTAGAGATTAAACTCACGTCATTTGAACTTTGGCCGAGGTCATTATTTACTTTTAATGATGTTTATATACGAATCAAAAAGAAGATAATTGGTTTTGGGTCGTCCTTTCCGCATATCTCGTGGGATTGTGAGTTGGAGAGACGACCATGATGGCGGGGAGGGGGTTGGCATTCTCTCAAGCAGGGATTCAACCCATGTCCTCATAAAAGGTCTTTGTCCGAGGTCACCGAGTCTGATCGGTGCAGTTGACCGGTGCAGCCGTGCAGCGATCGGTGCAGCCGTTTGTGCGGCACCCGGGAAAATAATGTTATGCGGGAGTCCAAACCTGAAAATGCTGGAGGCCAAAGCTGAAATTGGAAAAACAATATAGCCTATTTTACTCCAGGGGATCCCAGGATTACCCACCCAAAATATTGTTGCGATCGGTTCAGCCGTTTTTGCGGTACCTTTGAACGGACAGACAGACAGATGGACGGACATTTGGTGAATTATAGCAAGATAATATCCCCTCTCCCCAAGTGGGTTTTCCTCATTGGACAAACGCCGTGTTAAATAGCTTGTCGTGGCGTTTTGAGCACAGATCTACTGTAATCTATATACCTCAGAGAGGACACATGACCCTTCCTGCCGCTACACGAGGTAAGGGCGTACCAGTTAAATTAAATACGGTTTCCCTTCCAAGGAACCTCAATGGAGGAGGCCATTAAGCCCAGCAACTTTTAAATGCTGAGCATTAAGTAAGGAAGCAGCACGTACAATTTTAAGCGTTTTTGGTATGACTGGGTCGGGATTCAAACCACCAACCTCCCCGACTCAGAGCGGACACTTTAACCAATACAGCGCCGATTCTCGTTAATGGTTTCACAGGGATTAAAATTACAAATTCGATAATTATTAGATTGAGTCTTTCTATTTTTGGAATTTTTGGAATTTAAATTTTTGGAATTAAATTTTTGGGAATAATTTAAAGTTTTTGGAATAAATAGATTGAGTCTGAAATAAATTACTCCTTCCATCTGGAATAGATTGAGCCTCCAAATTATTTAAACTTTAAAATTCTATAAAAACACAAAATGGATGCCATTTGATCCTCTTTGCCATCTCTATACAACACATCTTCCAGATTTTGAGAATAATTTTTAAAATAAGAACCAGAAAAGTCAATAAATGAACCAGCTGACCTGACAGATGGCGTAAAGTGAAAAGGCAATGCCAAACGTGTTCCACAAGGTCCCAATAATGGCAAAGCAGAGGATGGATGCTATGTTTGCAATGAAGGGCCTCGCAGGTAAGAAGTAGCTGGCGTCCATGACTATCGGCGGCAGAAGATACAGGAAGAATACTTCAGATTTCATGACGAGAGGAGCTTTCTGCCCGGCAACCCAAATGAGTCCACCGACGGCCAGACCCATAATCAAGAGGAGGCAGCTTTCAGGAAGGAGACGGGACATCCCGGGGGCCACGTGGAAGCCTGCAATGTTGGACCACGAAATGTGGATGATTCTCATCTCCACAGTATCTTCCTTTGATACAAGTTTCATGGTTGGAGACGTACATGATAAATTTGGTAAAAAATAAATAAATAAATAAGAAGACGTCATGCGGAGCACGATACTTGCAAAATCCACCCACGCACCCTCCCCCCCCCCCCCCCCCCCCAAGAAAAGAATTCCACTGATACAGCAAATTGTCCATTTCATCAAGATTAAAATTGACAATCTTGATCAACGCCCGGTCAATAGGAAGGAAAGTGACGATTTTTCAGATGAAAAAATGATGATTTTGGAAGGTTGACCTTGAGTTGACCTATGACCTTTTGACCTCAAAAATAGTTAGTTTCCCTATTTAGTGACTCAATGTGCAAACGCTGTTCAATTTTAGTCAATCAGATGAAAATTGAGGATTTTTGAAATTTGGCCAATGTTGACCTCAAAAATACTTGGTGATTGAATTCAGTGACCAGATATGCAAGTCCTCTTCAAATTTCAAGTCAATCGGATGAAAATTAAGGATTTTAGAAATTTAGCAAAGATGGTGACCTTTGGCCTATTTTGACCTTTTGACCATTTGACCCCAAAAACAATAGGCTTCTTGCTTTTGACCAACTCTACCATTTGGTGAAGTTTCGTGAAGATCGGTTGAAATTTGTGACCTGTAGGCCGGTGACAAACAGACAAACAGATGAAAAATCCATCAGAGACCGAGGACTTGCCGGAATGCACTTTTTTATCGGCCATTTTGGACAAATATGGAGGCTGAACCACGTGACCGATGACGTCATCATAATTTGTTTTCTAAACTAATTTATTCCTTGATGATGCTCAAGAAATTTCATCTTTATCGGATGAAGTTTTGTACTTGTCGAATTATGACGTCATAATGGAGACACCTATGACATCATCATTAACATATTTTATTCCCCATGGAGAGTTCTTTACAATGAGCCATGTTTCAATTTTTTCTGTTCAGCACTTTCGGAGATAGAGGTGCAAAGTTTTTTGGTTTTTCCAAGATGACGGCCGAACCACATGACCGATTACATCATCATTAACATATTTTATTCCCCATGGAGAGTTCTTTCCAATGAGCCATGTCTCAATTTTTTCTATTCTGCAGTTTCGGAGATATAGAGGTGCAAAGTTTTTCGGTTTTTCCAAGATGGCGGCCGAACCACGTGACCGATGACGTCATCAATTTGGCACAGTCTATTCCAGGGCAAGACAAATATGTGTGCAAAGTTTGGTGATTCTATGTGCAGCGGTGTAGACGTAGTACTGGAAACAGACAGACAGACAGACAGACGAACTAACCGATCAACATACTTGCCGGAATATTTTCCGGCTAGTAACAGAACCACAAACGCAACCGACCAATATACTTGAAACATCTACGATTTTGCAAGTAATAACTTCATACACAACTTCACATCCACAAATTCCTACCTTTCCCATTTTAGTCAGGTTCACCATGTTTTTTCGTTCAAATTTTTTGGAGATGAGCAAAACTATACATATTTAGAATATTCAGAGCATGAGGAATCCAAAAATTAATGTTGGCATTTGCGTAGACACCTTTGCAAAAATGACACTCAGGACAGTGATGAAGATCTGTAAAAGTACAGACTTGGCATTTAATATGGAATCTTTTTTTTGTGGGGGTGAACTTATTTTTCAAGATGTCTTAGAACCAAAAGTTCATTGGAATTATGTTGAAATTATTTTAGATTTTGTTAATGTGACCTTTAAAAGAAACAAAAACCACATTTGACATTTCGAAACAAATAAATTGATCCTTGAAAGTGATGTAAACTGATATCGAACTCAATTCATGGACAGTACTGTGTTAAACTTCTGTACGTTTTCCAGAAGTATCTCTTTATTTTGCACATTAGGCAAAAAAAATTTTCACAAAAACAAAAGTTACATTACGACTGGGATTACGGACAGTAAAATTACAGTTCAGTACTTCGTGTAACCCCCACGAGTATTCAGGAGAGCACGTACACGTTGAGGCATGCTGTTCACGAGATTTGCCATGGTTTGGACAGGAATGGCTTGCCATGCAGTGACAATAGCCTGCTGCAATTCACGCACAGAGGTCAGCTGCTGGTCCAAGTGGTCGATTTGACGCGTTAATTCTGCCCACAAGTTCTCTATTGGATTCATATCCGGGGACATGGCAGGCCACTCCATATGCTCTACACCAAGGTCAGTAAGAAAGTGTTGGATCATGCGAGCACGATGAGGCCGTGCATTGTCATCTTGGAAGACAAAGTTTCCTCGAAAGGCTGCACGAGCAAATGGAAGCAATGTTTCTTCCAGAATGGCCCTGTACTTGAACTGGTTCAGGTTTCCATTCAGAACAACCAGGTCAGTTTTGCCCCCTGCATGAAAAGCACCCCAAACTGTCACCCCACCACCTCCAGCTTGGACTCTTGGCACTATACAATCTTTGTTGTAGGCTTCATGCACTTGTCTGTGCACTCGGACGCAGCCATCTTGACGATAGACCAGAAATCTAGACTCGTCACTGAAGATCACGTGATTCCAGTGTCCTGGCTGCCATTGACGGTGCTCTCTGGCCCACTGCAATCGGCGCTAGCGGTGTTGTCTGGTCAGGCGTGGCTTTCTCAGGGGACGCCTGGCACGATAGCCTGCTTGAACCAGTCGTTGGTTGACTAGCCTTCTGGATACAGGCACATTTGTCAGTTGCTGCCACTCAGCCCTAAGCCGATTAGCTGACTTGGTACGGCCATTGTGGACTAACCGGTGCAGCTGGCGATCATCCCTCCTTGTGGTTCTGCGGGGACGTCCTGGCCTCGGTATTGGAGTAGGGACACCCCTCTGAGCATTTCGTTTCGGGATCTTTGACACCTGACCTTGAGTGATGCCATACTGCTGAGCAATAGCACGCTGTTTCATGCCGTAATTTCGTAAGGCCACGACTCCATGACAAACAGCATTGTCGAGTTGACGGACAATCTCCAGAGGAAGCGGCAATAACTTTTGGAGACGTGCAGCAGTTGTTTTCCACTAATACAGAACCAACAACCCTTGTATACCCGAATGTGAAGCCAATCATCAAATGCACCTGTCCGTACATTTTGCCACGCCACCTGTGATATAATCCTGTTGTTGACTTCTTGCTGCGACAGACAATCAGTGACATGGTTCTTTTAACAAATAAATCACCAAAGTTTAAAAGAAACTCACCAGATTGATATACTGAGTTAAGAAAGTAAACCCAAGTCAAGAAAAAAAATATATTCCATTTTAAATGCCAAGTCTGTATATTCCTGAACGGTATAGACCGAGTAGATCCTGTGTATAGGACTTATAGTTCAATCTGATACTAACAAGGCTGCTTTCTTGCTTTATAAACCCATACCTATAACTTCAAAGGACTTGCAATATCATGTATTATGTCACACAGTTATATCACAAATATAAAGACAATGGTTTTCAATTACCTTCGTTTGTTGCTTTTCTATAATCCTGAGCACTATTTTGAGGCCTTTATTGGATTCCTTGACCCAGAAAACATAGGATTAGCATATTTAATTAAGTTTCTCGGTTGACTCGAGGCCGAGATAGCGCAAAATATGTATTTTATGGCAGCCATTTTGAAAATCCAAAATCTGTGTCTGTTGTTACGTGCTCCTCCCCAAACCCCGGTCACGGTGTACCTCCGAGCCCCGAGAGGAGTCACGGCAGAAAAATGTGTTATTCTGTATGTCAAAGATCAATGGTGAAACCACACCAATTGTTACCAACAAACAAGTATTGTATTAAGGTCACACAAGAATAACAGTGCACTATCAATAGTAATCAATTGTACAACCAATATATCATTTTCCTATGATGGTACCATCAGTTCGTACAAGGTAACTCACTGTGCTCCAAGTGAGTGAAACAAGAACATTCCCAAAGTCTCTATCCCGGCATCAAGCCAAAGTCGATCCGCTCCAGTGATTGTCAGAACGATGTCGTATCGAAACCAGAATCCCGCTCGGTTGACAGTCACACTGCCAAAGATGGGCGAAAGTGTCCTCAAGAGGCGACTGGGAAAACACACCTTCGGGTATGGATGTTCAATGGCTCCCAATCGACGAACCACAAATTAACCTTCAGGTATGGACGTTCAACGATTCACAGACGGCGAACCGCAAATTCCCACTCAAAATCCACGTTACACACACACACACCAGATTAACGTCTGGATGGTTGAAGCGAGGTGAAGAGCCTGGAGCGATCCGAAATCGGCACGAGGCAAAATGGCCAACGGCCCGTACTCAAGACGTAACGGCACTCAAATGGTTCTCTTCGGAATCAACCGCAAAACCTGACACGCAGGTTTATCTGTCACAGCGATAACAACTCTATCGCAGGAATCCCTTTCCCAGGAAACACCAAAGTTCGCTAGTGACCCCCGTTCGCTAGCGTTTGCTCAAAACCTCAACGCAGCTCTGTTTGTTGTCCACCTCACTCGCTCTGCCTCTTTCCTCTTCTTCCTCTTCGTCTTCGTCCGGTTCCGGTTTCTTTGAAAACATTAACTTTTTTTACCTTTTGAAAATAGTAATCTCTATTTCACTTAAACGACAACAATAATAGTACATGCAACCAAAAATGTTTACAGTGGATGAGAACCACAACAACGGAAGTGACGAATCCGTAACACTTCCCCCCCTTAAGAAAGAAAGTTGGAACATAGTGAAAACTTTCTTTGCATGCAAAAACTCTTTTAACAAACAAAAGTAAAACTCACCCCCAAATGATCAATTCACGTGAACAACAATAATTAATATTTCCCAAAATAAAGCAACAAAACTTCCAAACAACCTACAGGAATTTCCAAAGTTAGTTCACTCTGGATAAAGCATCAGCAATGACATTGTCCCTGCCCTTTACATGCTCAATTTCCAAGTTGAACTCCTGCAAAGCCAAACTCCATCTCATCAACCTCCGATTTTTATTTTTCATTTTTTAAATGAAGGTTAAGGGGTTGTGATCAAAAAGCCAAAGCAAAGCAAATCTATAGCACTTTTTGAAGGAGGCCGAGCTGAGAGCCAGGTTTCATGGTGGTTGGGTGGTGAGGCCTGGAAGTATTCACTGCATGGACGCATTTAGGAACGTGGAGTTCACGGGTTAATCCATGTAGGAATCTTGGCTCGGCTGCTCCTGAGCACTCAGTGCTTCCAACTCTTCTCTTGATCATAAAAATCATAATCACGGTTGTAGAGTCGGGTGCTGTAGTCAGGTGAGTAGCGGTCCCCATCTCGGCTACCACCGTAATAGTCATCCCATCGAGAGTTGCCAAAACTCCGCTGCTGCTGCTGGGAGCCTCCGTAGTAATCACGACTGCAGCCGCCACCAAAACTACTACTCCCACCCCGGGAGCCATAGCCACCCCTGAAACGACCACC
Organism: Myxine glutinosa; assembly: GCF_964187855.1. NCBI lineage: Eukaryota > Metazoa > Chordata > Myxini > Myxiniformes > Myxinidae > Myxine > Myxine glutinosa. Next base: position 80,199,584 of record NC_136274.1, on the reverse strand, counting down.
ACGTTTTCCTCCTCTGTAGCCCCCTCGACGCCCATGGCCTGCTTTCTCTACTGTTATGGTCCAACCATCCAAATCCATGCCATTCAAATCCTTTTCTGCATCTTTGGCATCCTTTGTGTTTTCAAACGTGACAAAGCCAAACCCTCTCGACTTTTGCGTCTCCCTGTCTTTTATCAGCAGCACTTCCAAGAGTGGTCCATATTTGCGAAAGATAGAGTCCAGAACATCTTCACTTATGTCAAAGTTCAGTCCACCTACAAAGAGCTTGCCAACATGGCCTCCATCCATGACTTGTGTGTGCTGACACTTAGTTTCAGGATACTGAACAAGAAGTGCAAAGCGTGACGTCAGTACCTTCTCCTTCTCTTCAGAGCGCTTCCTACCCATAGCACGAGTCGCGGCACAGGATGGAAAGATACCCGGAATCTCCTGCTCTAACTGTGCGGTGTTATTTTCCATACTAGGCTTTTCAACAAACATCGGAATTACCAGAAACTCGACCACTGGCCAAATCATTCCCGATAACAAAAGAGATTCCCTTTACAGGAAGAGTGGCTTGTAAACCTACGGTGACCGGTCCTGACACCAAATCAGACTTTAAATGGATGACATGAAGAGGAGCTTTAACATAGCCACCAACCCCCTGTAAAAGAACACTAACACCAGTTGCCGTCTTCTCTGACAATGGCAAAATGCCGTCAAGCATCAAAGATTGATGTGCTCCTGTGTCCCTCAATACCCTAACAGGTCTCTGGTTCGTTAAGTCTCCATCCAGTGACACAAACCCCTCTGAAATAAAAGGTTTGTAACCCTCTTGAACAAGGTCGTTCTGTGATGCCGTAACTTTGGCATGAGAACCTTCACAAGGCACTGTCCTCCAAGGACGATTTCTCGCATTGGCCAATGCATTCGGAGTTGTACTAGTTTGACTCCGTTCCTGATTTTTCCTTTTCAGGGCGTAACATTGGGACATCAAATGCCCAGGTTTCTTGCAAAAAGCGCAAGTAGGCCCGGAGGAAAAACTCGTGGTTTGCCTCGGGCCCCCCGGAAGATAGGTCTGCCTTGGAACTGCAGTCTTCTGATTCCTAAAAGTCGCGGTATCCGATTTGTCCCCATAATCCTCTCTAGGCCGCCTCCATGAATATTTGTTCTCCGAACCTGATTTACCATAACTCCCCTGACTAACTCTAGGCGGGAAGTTAGGTTTGTGGAACACCATCCTGTGTGTCAAGGCATAGTCATCTGCCACGGTTGCTGCCTCATACAACTCTGGTACTTTCTTTTCATCCAGATGTACTTTAATGTCCACGTGGACACACTGTTTGAATTCCTCCACCAAGATCAATTGTCGTAACAGGTTGAAGTCTTTCCCAATCTCCTTCGAGTCACACCACCAATCAAACATGGTTTCCTTTATTCTGGCAAACTCCACATGGGTCTCACTCTCCCTCTTCCTGGCATTCCTGAATTTTTGTCGGTAAGCTTCAGGGACCAATTCATAGGCTTTGAGAATGGCTTTCTTCACTTTCTCATAATCTGCACATTGGTCAATCGGTAAAGCCGAATAGATATCTTGAGCTTTACCCACCAAAACACTTTGCACTAACACAGTCCAGGAACCCACAGGCCATTTTAGCATTTGAGCCACTTTCTCAAAATGTAAAAAAAAACTTGGCTACCTCCTTTTCATTGAAGGGTGGAACCAGCCTCACATGCATACCAACATCCCAAGAGTTCTTACTAGTTGTCGAACTAGCCGGCATGGATACTAATTCTCTCCGTTCTCCCAGTAATTCCAGCTCCTTGAGTTTAAGTTCCTTCTCATACTCCATGTCCCGTTCCTTTAACTCCCTTTCGGCTCTCCTTTCCTCTGCTCTTTCCTCTGCTCTTCTTTCTTCTTTAGCTCTCCTTTCCTCTGCTCTTCTTTCTTCTTCAGCTCTCCTTTCTTCTGCTCTTCTTTCTTCTTCAGCTCTCCTTTCCTCTGCTCTTCTCTCCTCGAGTTCTCGTGCCTGTTCTGTTCTTTCCTTTTCAGCTCTCCTTTCCTCTGCTCTTTCCTCGGCTCCTCTCTCCTCGAGTTCTCGTTCTCGTTCTGCTCTTTCCTTTTCCGCTTTCCATTCCAACTCTTTTAACCTTTCCTGGCTCTGCAGTTGCATCTCCATTTTCCGGAGCTCCACATTTCCTTTTTCCTCGGGTAACCAATCCAAGGCTACCTCTTTCCATGTTCCTTGTCCCACCAGAGATTCTACCACCAATGTCTGCATCTCTGCTTTCTTAATATTAACTCGGACCTCCAAATTAAAATATTTGGCCAATATCATGAGTTCCGATCTTTTTAACGCCTGGAACTGTGCCTCATTAGGGGACGCCGCAAACTTTTCTGCGTCAAACACCATGGTGACGATCAGTTAGCACCTGTTAACCCTTCACACAAAAAATTTCAAATATATATTTTTAAAATTTTGGGAATGTTAGAAAAATTCCAAATTTGGGAATTTTGGGAATGTTAGGGAATTCTATCCCAGACGAGGATGTTAGGGAATTTAATCCCAGACGAGGATGTTAGGGAATTTAATCCCGGACGAGCCCCCAATTTCTGTTACGTGCTCCTCCCCAAACCCCGGTCACGGTGTACCTCCGAGCCCCGAGAGGAGTCACGGCAGAAAAATGTGTTATTCTGTAACTGTATGTCAAAGATCAATGGTGAAACCACACCAATTGTTACCAACAAACAAGTATTGTATTAAGGTCACACAAGAATAACAGTACAATAACAATAGTAATCAATTGTACAACCAATATATCATTTTCCTATGATGGTACCATCAGTTCATACAAGGTAACTCACTGTGCTCCAAGTGAGTGAAACAAGAACATTCCCAATGTCTCTATCCCGGCATCAGGCCAAAGTCGATCTGCTCCAGTGATCGTCAGAACGATGTCGTATCGAAACCAGAATCCTGCTGGTTGACAGTCACACTGCCAAAGATGGGCGAAAGTGTCCTCAAGAGGCGACAGGGAGAACACACCTTCGGGTATGGACGTTCAACGGCTCCCAATCGACGAACCACAAATTAATCTTCGGGTATGGACGTTCAACGGCTCACAGACGGCGAACCGCAAATTCCCACTCGAAATCCACGTTACACACACACACCAGATTAACGTCTGGATGGTTGTGAAAATGGTTGAAGCGAGGTGAAGAGCCTGGAGCGATCCGAAATCGGCGCGAGGCAAAATGGCCAAAGGCCCGTACTCGAGACGTAACGGCACTCAAATGATTCTCTTCGGAATCAACCGCAAAACCTGACACGCAGGTTTATCTGTCACAGCGATAACAACTCTGTCGCAGGAATCCCTTTCCCAGGAAACCCCAAAGTTTGCTAGTGACCCCCGTTCGCTAGCATTTGCTCAAAACCTCAACGCAGCTCGGTTTCTTGTCCACCTCACTCGCTCCGCCTCTTTCCTCTTCTTCCTCTTCGTCTTCGTCCGGTTCCGGTTTCTTTGAAAACATTAACTTTTTTTACCTTTTGAAAATAGTAATCTCTATTTCACTTAAACGACAACAATAATAGTACATGCAACCAAAAATGTTTACAGTGGATGAGAACCACAACAACGGAAGTGACGAATCCGTAACACTGTACAAATGCCAACATTGATTTTCGGATTCTCCATGCTCTGATTATTCCAAAAATGTACAGGTTTGCTAATCTCCAAAAAATTTGAACGAAATTATATTTGTTAACATAGTGAACCTGACTATTTCATCCCTACAGGCCATGAATTCAGCCAATGTACCAGCGCAACAATGTCTATCGTTATCGAGGGAAATCGCGCGATCTCCATAGTCCACAATTGCTGAGATAAATAGGACATTACGGAGAAACCGGGACAGTCAGACAACCCACCAACTTTAGCAATGGATGCGAGCATGATCCAAAGTGTGATCTCCAAGGGGACTTCCACATGTTCATACTTCACGGACACAAGTTCCAGTCGCTGGTACTTGGAAGGGGAGTCGTGAGTTGGAGCATTTGGAGACGCAGGAACTTCCGCCGGCTGGACTCCTGATAGAACCGAGGCCAAAAGTAAGGTGTTTCCAACCAGGGTCAACCAGGAGGTGCTGCCGAAACTCATTGGAGATAAAACCGAATCGAAACAAACATACATCATAATTTGATCCCAATAAAGTGCAGCAGAATTTGCAGAGCTGGCACCGGAAAACCCTCCATGTCTACTTGTACTTTACATGTCCAGGGAGGTCTGCGCAAGAACCAGAAAGAGGTTGTCTGTTTGGAAAACGCCGGTCATCGTTCTTTACACAATCGTTCCCACGTGTTCTGTCTCCACCCCTGTCGACCCACTTTACACCCCTTCCTCGCATTCCAGGCTCAAATGGCACCAGAGCGAACCGGTTTGAGCCCAGTGCCTCACCTCCACTACACCTTTCCAATGACCGGCTCAATGTACCGCTACCAATTCCATGTTCCATCCGCTATTGTCCGTTAATGGGTTTCGGCTTTTCCTGTATGATTTCATCCATGATTTCATCCCTTATTCCTTTTCCATTCCCAACATATTTTCTGCCTCCTCTCTGACGATCAGGATCTGTAGGCCTATAGTAATTATTGTAGCCATAACCTGTTTGGAGTAGCTACAGTTGGAGTTGAATTCCCATTGGAGATGTCGCTTTGCCTTTCAGTAAGGAGGGTAGAGTCACAAACGACAATGACATGTTATAGCACACAGTGGATCTGCCTCAATTCCAATAACCCAGCACCATGAACAAATTACAAATTCCTGCCTCAACTACTGCTGGGAAGGCAAAGGCAAACCACCCAGTATAACCCTTGCCAAGAAACTGCTTCGGCAGCACAAGTGCTCTGTAACAGATTAACCGGTACATTAGAATCAGAATGGAGGGAATATATACCCAGGAAACCAGAACACAATAGTCTGCACTCCTCAACATTGAAATACAGGTATCTGTAGAATTTTGATTACTAGGAGAAAGCACTCACTTCATGGGGTTTTGTTTAACCGTTTGAAAAAGTCATGAGAGACCAAAAATGTCATGAGGGTGGAGATGTTGTGTGTGGTCAATGAGCTCCAAATCTGCAGCTTGTACAGATATGTGTGTGGGTGTGTGTGTGTGGGTGTGTGTGTGTGTTTATATATATATATATATATATATATATATATATATATATATATAAAAATATATGTGATATATATATATATATATATATATATATATACAGTATATATATATATGTGTGATCTAAGATCACACATCAGGTCTTGGTAATCTAAGGGCTTCACATGTATTGTATTGCAGAATTACCCCAACAAAACGCTCTGCAACATGAGAAAGCGAGCTTCATTGTCACTTAACATGGTGTGCATTCCATGGCAGGTTCTTATGCCACAACGACTCATGATTGCAGATTGCAGCACAAAATAAGGTCTGTGGTGCTGGCTAATTGATATAATTATAGTTTTCAGAACGACAGATCACACCTATCACATCAGCAGAAATGCATTTATTTATTAAACATAATTTGAAGCCATTGGTGGTTGTGAAAACTTTGAGTGAAACATTAATGCCGCACTAATTTTAAATCAACAAGAAACTAGAACAGTATTCCGTGGAGCGCATACCTCCGCCAGGCTGAACAGTTTACGTTTTGTATCCCATTGATAGGCCGGATCTGGATTCAGACCTGACCCAAATCTAATCAGCTTGTTCTTGTCACTTAACGAACTCATCCACCAAGTTTTGTCATAACTCGCCCATTACATAATGTCCTGTGGCTGGCTCAGTTAACACCGAGAGGACGCCACAGATGGCTAATCGAGCTTAACGAGGCGTCTGGGGGTCAATGGTGGATTTAACTATAAAATCAGGGGGGGGGGGTGGAAGAACGAAGAAGAAGAAGCAGCGAGAGCTCTTACCTCATGGCCCGTGTGCGCCAGCATCTTCAACCTGGAAACAATTAAACTCACACGAACACCGGATTTTGCATAGAAAGGGAAAATAATACAAGGATTTATTTACAATAAATATCGGGACAGGAAAATAACGTGCCAGTAATCACTAAACCCCTCTAATGGACCGCTCACATGCTTCACTTCAAATACAAACAAATGGGAATGGGGCAAATAAATCGTCGTGTTTGCGTTCGTGTTTGGGCTTATCTCAATCAGTAGTCATGTCGGTCAGGCTCCCAAGCGTGCAGTCCGGCACGACTCCAATCCTCGGGATGTCGGTGCGTCCAGACCTCAATGACACCTCTCACTCGTGCGCTGCCGGGCCCATGTCCGCCGGAGCGTGGCGAGCCTCGCGTCCCCGCGCGAAGTGAGCAAGCGGGCGGGCGGGCGTGCAACCTGCCTCCGCAGCCGTGCAACGTCCTCCTCGGATTCGGCACGGCCCTCCGATCCACCCAACGTTTGTGGCGAGAGAGTCACAGATGAAGGGACCTAATGTGCAGGGCGAGGCAAGGGCAGATGAACAAGGCAAGAAGAAAGGTCGAGAAAGAGGTCCAGGCAGGATGGATCCAGGAACGAAAAGGGACAATGTTGGCACACCAACGTTCACCACCAAAGTCACAAAATATCCACCGCTTCAAAATCTCTTGTCCGGCGTGCTCTGACGTCATCCGGGCCTCTTCACCAACCAGCGTGTCGCTTGTTATGTCCTCCTTTGCGCCCTCCACGCCGAATGGCTGAATGATCGCGCCTTCCGCACTGATTGGCCGAGGTGTCATCGGTCGGTGGCCAACCAGTGTCTCTCCTTTACCTTCCTTACCCTGCCAATCGGCGCACTGCTTATTGCTTGCCCCTCCCCCTGGCCAATCAAGAGTCCTCCTGGGCGTGGCTCCCAGCCTGCCTGGTCAATGTGTGACAGCCATGGTGTACCACTGTGCGGCCGTTGCCTGCTTGTCTTTCCGGTCAGTTTTATCATAAGGGAGGGGATTTAATTAATGTGGTGCACTAAGGGCCTATCTAAGTGTTGTAAGAAATCAAGATATACAACATTGTCCCAATAGTAGGTTTAATTCAGTTTCGATCTCTGGCAACACCTGTAAGAAATCATCAAGCATTGTATCAGTATTCCGTAATCATGGAAGTAGCAATCAATTAGCAATTAGAGCAAGCAAGCCTGGGTCATCTAGATATACGCACCATTCGAGTATACACTATCACACAGAATAAATGTCACAGGAATGTCTCGGAGCGATGTTCGTCCGAGTTCTTGTAGAAGCCTCTCAGTGGTTGGAGACAGCATAACACCTAGGTTCAGCTTAGACACAATTTCATTACATTCTCCCCGCCGTTAGAACTACACTTCCGCTTCCGTGACGGCAGAAATCAAGCTAGCAGTACATAGCAGCAGAGTAATATCAGTGGGCGGCAGTTGCCAGTCCATGTCAGTCAGTCCATCCATAGCGGTCGGGGCGGCGAATCTCTCTCCTGGCGTGGGTCCGGTAACTACCGGGTACTACATCCCCAAGACCGGAGTCCCCCGCGTCAGAGTAGCCGCCTAAATCAGGTGACGGCGGTGGCCCCACAGGGCCAGCCAGATCGGGTGCATGTAGCGGTGAGGAAGCCGGCAGATACTCCATAGGCGGATCATCGGGCGGATCAATGGGATCGTAAGCTGGTTCGTCAACTTCCCCACATGGGGCCAGGTGGCGTACTGAGACCGTCGACTCCCGTCCATTGGGCAACAACACACGAGCGTGCTCGGGGTTAGCCTGGAGAACCTGCACCTTATCCACCAGTGGGTCATATTTACTCATGCGAACTGCACGTTTGAGAAAAGCCGGTCCCGGCTCAGCAAGCCAACCCGGTAAAGGTCGGGTACTACCTGAACATCCCAATGACATAACTTTTGAGATATTGTGCTCTATATCGTTTTGACCCCATATCTCAATGGTGAAGAATCACTCACAAAATAAAAGAATTCCTTGCATCCGTATTCGGATCTTCCCCAAAATCGAATCAATTCATCCTTGTCACACAACCAAACTGTCCACCAAGTTTCTTCCGAATCTGTCCATAACTTTTTACCCGAGTTCAGTTTCTCACAAAAAGCAGGGACCACAATGAATCGAACCTCATCCTGCAGACCAGAAGTGCCTGAGGTAAAACGAAACGAGACGATTCACCAAAACTCCAAGCCGTGAGCTTTCATTCACTTGAATGCAACTGATCTACAAAAGAGAACACAAAGGCTATTAAGCAAGCATATCTGAGCACTTTCATTACCATTACGCCATTGCAGAGATATTAGCAAATGTAGACCAGGTCTTGCAACAATCTTACCAACTCGAAGACACAGGAGAGCGGAATGACCCATCCTTACTCACAGGTGGTATATAAATCCTCCCCACGCGGTCGGCGTCGGAATAGCATCATAAGTAATGTGAAGGAGATGGAACCATGGAGACCAAGGAGATGGAACCCTCGGATGGAACCATTAACTTCATGACATTCTCCCCCGTTAAAGTTTCAGCTAGCATGCGGACTATCGATATAAGGTATAAGTTGAAGATAGTAGATTAATTAAGCAACCCAGCACTCCGTCACAAATCCAAGCGTTGGGGTCGACGGCACGCTCGGCCCGCACGTGCCGGGTGGGTAGGCGATCCGTTCGCATTCCCATCCCAGCCAGCATGAGTCTGATCTGTGGGCGATCCCGGCGCACTGCCCGGGGATAGAGGACACGGCGGTGACGGAGGACACGGCGAGCCCGGGGAATCCCCTTCAGCAGTTCCCAGCGGTGTAACGTCACACGGACCCGATGCGCGTGAGGGGTGCCCGGAACGGAATTCCCCATTTCGGCAGGCGAATCCTCCGAGTTCAAGTTACGGCGGGTGTCCTCGTCTCCGCACGGGGCTAAATGCTGGACCGACACGGTTGAAAGATGACCATCGCGCAGCCGGACGGTCGCATACTGCGGATTAACCTGCACGATCTGCACCAAATCCACCGCCGGGTTGTACTTGCTTTGTCACACCGTTCGCTTCAGATACGCGGGCCCGAGTTCGACAAACCAACCCGGCATCGATTGACCGTTAGCGCCACGACATTCAAAACGAAACATTCTTTCATGGGGAGTTTGATTGGTGGCCGTGAATAATAAAGTCCGAATCGCATGTAATGCTTCTGGCACGGCTTGTGGCCATTGGTGCAGCCCCATTGAGTGCGTACGTAAGTGCAGCGCCACGGCCTTCCAGATGACTTGATTAAATCTTTCCACCTGGCCATTCGCCTCGGGGCGATACGTAGTAGTGCGGCTGGTGGCTATCCCGAGGCCTACTAGGAAGGTCTGAACCTCTTGTGACATGAACGCAGCCCCGCGGTCTGAATGCCCCTACCCAGGATACCCGAACAGGATGAACAGCTGACGCAGGCATCGTATAACCGTGACTGACGTCATGTCTGAGCACGGAAAGGCAAACGGATAGCGACTGAATTCATCAATCACCGTCAGCAGATAACGAGGCGCACCTGGTGTGAGTGTTGATAAAGGCCCTTTAAAATCGACGCTTAATCGTTGCCATGGTTTAGTCGCTTGAATGAGCGCCCATAAGGGCGGCTTATAGAATCGCGGCTTCAACTCCGCACACAAGGAGCAGGTGCGGCATAGACGTCGGATCTCCTCGATCGAAAAAGGCAAATTACGAGAGCGCACAAAATGAGCGAATCGAGTTACCTCAGGGTGACATAATGAGACATGGATGCGCTTTAGATCCTCTGACGTCATGCCACAACAAACCGACAGGCGAGAGAGCGCGTCGGCAACCACATTCTCGCTCCCGGGGCGATAGATTATGTCATAGCAGTAATCAGCTAGTTCGACCCGCCATCGTGCGATTTTGTCGTTTTTAATACACTAAGGGTGGTCGTGGCCGAACATAAAAGCCACCGACTGTTGGTCAGTCAGGAGATCAAATTTCCTGCCCAGCAGCAGATGGCGCCACCTTCTGACCGACTCGACCACCGCGGCCGCCTCCTTTTCCACTGCCGAATGTTTGCGTTCGGTCGAGGTCAATGTCCTAGAGAAGAATGCCACAGGTCACTTGTTTTGCGTTAGTGTCGCAGCAATCGCACAATCCGAAGCATCTGCCTCGACGAGTAGCGGGAGGTTATCATCAATGGAGGTCACAAAGGCCCTCCCCATGTTCTCCTTCAGAAGTTGAAAAGCGTCTAGCGCGTCCTGCGTCAGAGGGAAGACCTTACTGTCCACCAGAGGACTTATTTTCTCTGAGTAGCCTTGGATCCATCTCGAGTGATGTGCGAAAAGCCTGAGGCACCGCCTCAGGGATGCTCGATCACAGGGTGCCGCCATTTCTAGCAAAGGTCGGAGGCGCTCGGCGTCAGGTTTTATCTCCCCGCCGGTCACTGTGTAACCAAGTATATCGATTGTTTTTGCACCGTAGTGGCATTTCTCGCGGTTGAAGGTTAAATTGTAACGTTGCGCAACCTCCAAGAATCGTTTCAAGTTTGCGTTGTGCCCCTCCTGGATATGTCCGCAGACTGTTACATTATCCACGTAAACGAAGACGTCCTGCAAATTCTCTTTAACCAAGATGTCGTCCATGGCACGTTAGAAGCACGCCACCCCATTTGTGATTCCGAACGGGATCCGCCGAAATTGATACAGCCGTCGACCCGATTGGAAGCCAGTATAGGGCCTATCCGATTCCCTGATTGGAATCTGATGATACGCTGATTTAAGGTCCAAAGTGCTGAAGACCCTAAATTTGGCAACCTCCTGAACGAGGTCATCTATTTTCAGCAAAGGAAAAGTGTCCAGTTGTGTAATTTTATTTATCGTTCGGCTGTAATCGACGACCAGGCGTTTCCTGTGATTGTCAGAGTGTACGACTAGAACCTGCGCTCTCCATGGGGATATTCTCGGCTCTATAATGCCCTCTCGGAACATACGCTCAGTCTCCTCTGCGATATATGCGGCGTTGGCACGAGTATACCGTCGAGATTTCATGGTTACCGGTCGGCAATCGGCCGTCAGGCTGGGAAATAGCGCAGGCAGATCTATGGCCATCTCGGCTAAGCCGCAGACCAAAAGAGTATTCTCTCCATCTCCCACGCGCATCTCCAACCGGCCGTATCGGCTCAGGAAGTCATGACCGAGAAATACGTCAGCGCACAATTCCGGCATCACCGTGAGTTTCACATCCTCATGCAGTTTATCATCGATGACGAGTTTAAGAGAGCAAACGCCTTTGGTGCGTACGCTATGTCCGGACGAAGCCAGGTAAATTAATCGGGTATCCGAGCCCATTGTCCAGCCGTGACGTCGTACCAAAGCATGGCTGACAAAACTGGCGGAACGACCTGAATCGATAAGCCCTTCCGCGCGGATCCCTTCCACGAGCACAGGTAGCACGGCGCGGCACACACCTCGCGCCGTCTGTGAGCTGTCCGTACCTGCAAGACTCGAGCCCTGGGAAGACTTAGATTTAGCCGCCGGCACATTTTAGCAAAGTGTCCTCTTTTCCCACAATTATGACATTCACAATTTTTGGCGGGACACGCGGAGCGAGGGTGTCTCTTATTGCCACAAAAATAACATTTGGCATTCTCCGCAGAGTTTGCAGCTGCGGCGTCGGATTCCCATCGCCTCCAGGGATTGGTGCCGGAGCGTCGTCTGGAGATTCCGCGAGTGCCCGTTTGGGCGATGCGGTCGACTCCGGCCGTACCACGCAACGTCGCCACTGCCACATCGTAGGTGGCACAGTGGGATATGTACCCATAGACCGGGAGGCTGACATGACAGGTCAGAACCGATAGCGCTGTGCCTCGGTGAGATCCGGAACCGCCGCGGTGTAGTGCAGAAGAGAGTTGTGCCAATATTCCCATTGGTCCGCGGCGTTCGTAGCCTGAGGGTCGCCCGAGAATACCTCCAGGCGAAGCAGCTTCTCCATGGCTCCAAGCGTAGAATCCAAGTGAATAAAAATGTGGTAAAACGAAACGAGACGATTCACCAAAACTCCAAGCCGTGAGCTTTTATTCACTTGAATGCAACTGATCTACAAAAGAGAACACAAAGGCTATGAAGCAAGCATCTCTGAGCACTTTCATTACCATTACGCCATTGCAGAGATATTAGCAAATGTAACTAGGTCTTTCAACAATCTTACCAACTTGAAGACACAGGAGAGTGGAATGACCCATCCTTACTCACAGGTCGTATATAAATCCTCCCCACACGGTCGGCGTTGGAATAGCATCATAAGTAATGTGAAGGAGATGGAGGGCATCCCTCGGATGGAACCATTAACTTCATGACAGTGCCAATACAAACAACTTTTGTCTTTTGAGAGGAAGCAAACCCAGGCAGACCGAAGAGGTCATTCTGGGAAAACGAAACCTTTTGGTCAGGCAATTGAGAACTTTAGACTCTGGTACATATATTGTACCATGGAGACGATTGTCATGGGGCCCACAAGGCTAACCCCGGCTCTAGTAGGGAAAATGGCCTTACAATGCGTTGTTGTTTGTTGTAGACTCTGGTACATATCTGTACGCTCAATGCTGGATTAAGTTAAATTAAAACATTAAATTAAAACTTCCTATTGCTTTCCATGCCAGTCATTCAGTATCAAACGCTTTGCTCCTCGATAAGTGGATAATGCGATGAAGAGAGGGGCTTCGTTGTGTGAGCAAAAATGGCCGCCGTAGCCGCATTTAAAACGATTCTACAACCAATGAAATGTTCATTAGAGGCAGGGAGCCATAGGAGCATGTTTTTCAGGCCTTTACAGGATTCGAACCATTATCGGATTACCATAGTCCATAATTTACCCTATTTACGCATTCGCATCCGCCTTTTGCACAAAGAAATCCACAACACCCACCATTTTTGTAATGGTACAACCCTAACTTTAAATCGGGTAAAGGGTAAAGGCTTCTAACTTCATGGACATCTGTGCGAGATGATAAAAATAGTAATTAGGAAAAAGTCAATCAGCATGGGAAGGAGTTTGTAAACATCAACCTGACACATTGACACGAAGCACGGAGTTTAAACTGTAAAACGTGGTTCTGAAAAAAATTGCTTCGCGTGATCTCACGAGTTCGTTGTATTATAATTTATATACAACTAGGGCATGCCCGTACTATATATATATCTAAAATTATATCCCCCCCCCCCTCTATTTACATGAAATGGTTTGGTCCAAAGCGAACGGCTTGCGAGTACGGTGACAATCCCCCCCCCCCCCTCTATTTACATGAAATGGTTTGGTCCAAAGCGAACGGCTTGCGAGTACGGTGACAATCCCCCCCCCCTCTATTTACATGAAATGGTTTGGTCCAAAGCGAACGGCTTGCGAGTACGGTGACAATCCCCCCCCCTCTATTTACATGAAATGGTTTGGTCCAAAGCGAACGGCTTGCGGAGTTTGGTAAAGAAATCGCCATAGCTCGGTAACTACTTGTCCGATTAATATGAAACCTTGAAAAGGCACATCCTCGGGTCCCCAGCAATATACCTGGCAAGTTTCAAGTATATCGGACCCGTGGTTGTCGAGAAACAGCGGTCACAGACAAACATACAAACATACAAACATACAAACATACACACAGAGATTACTGGAATTATAGATAGATACAAACAAATGGAGCATTAAAACGGTTTTTAGGGTGTAATTTGGCGCCCCATCCACTGCGCGCCTGGTGCGGTCGCCTCCCCGCCCCTCCACCGCACCTCCACCTCCTCCGCACCTCCACCTCCTCCCCTCCTCCACCTCCCACCACTGCGCTCCCTCCACACCTCCGCGCCCCCATATCTACGCCACTCCATGAGTGTGCCGAGTATCGTGTACGTACCACGACCTCCAGAACATCCTGCCAGCCACATGTATTAATCCTGTCGATTCAAAAATAGATTTGATGGAATTTCTTTTTTGAAAGCGGAAAAGTTTACACCAACCCACGTGACGAAATCTGAAAGTCTCGCGAGATGATCTTTGTCGGCGACGGAACGGTTTTTCGAAGCTGTCCACGCTCTTACACTTTCGAAGTTAAGTAATTGTTCACAATTGTATTTTTGTCGAAACTGTATTTATCTTTCGGTGTGTGTACCTATAGTGTGTCCCTAGGAAGATTCTTGGTGTTAATCTTTCATACCTGTATAAAAAATCATGGGTTATTTCGTGCCGTGATTTTTTTCGGGTAGTACCTTGTTTCCTACCTTGAGGCTTCTTTTCTCTCAGCGGTCGATTGTGGTTCTCAGTTTTTCCCAGTCTTTTCACCCCATACTTCCTTGTTTAAAATCTTAACAAAAAAAAAAAACATTTCCTTCTTTGTTCTGATAGACCTTATGCATATGACGTCACACACCCTTAGAAACGGAAGTGCGCCCTCGCTCAGAGGGCAAGCGCACGCAACGCGATGCACAATAGTCACGACTAGATACTTCGACGTTCACGAAAACATAAACATGGTAAATTTCTGCTGCGTTGCTGTGTGTTCTAACCGTAGCAATCGCGACAAGGACGTGTCCTTTTACTGTGTTCCCACAGTGTTGGAACATCAAGGCGACCATGCAGCAAAACTGTCAAAAGAACGGCGAGAAAAATGGCTGTCCAACATCAAACGCAAGGGGTATGAACCGGCGAAGTCATCACGAGTTTGCTCCGAGCATTTCGTTTGAGGTATGTGTGTAATGCCGACTCGAATTCCATTGTTTCAATGTCATAAAAAGTGTTTTCTATGCCTTAATTGTGTACCAATTTGTCTGAGTTGTTTAAGTATGAAAATCATGAAATTTAAGGAAAAATTAGAATAACAGTCTAAGTGTATGCCAAAGTGGCAAGCCAGGCATGGTAAAACATAGCAAGTCTAAAATTAGCTGCGTTGGAACATAAACCCTAAAACAGACGGCTCATTAATTCATGCTCTGAATTAACTGAACGTTCGAGAGGCATCTGGTGATTGTTATTTCCACTAGTAACGAGTGATATTAGTGGTAATCTCAAGCTTTGGAATTGCAAACTTTTTAATTTTGAGGATTCCAACAATGTTAATAGTTAACTAACAAGTAACTTTACTACAGTCGACAGTCTAAGTTATGTTATGACCTGTCTGTCGCATCAACATTCCTTGCACCAGCTTGATAGACATTTTTTTTTTTAATGATTGCCATCATAATGGAATAACGTTAAGTCATATCCTCCTCTTTACTTATCCAGAGCATGTGCATGACGTAAAGAAGTGCTGAATATTAAGCGTACAGGAGTTAACATGTGACTTAACTTCACAATCATGCTAAAATTAGTGACTCATCAAATTATCTTGAGATATAGTTCATGGTGAAGAAACTAATCAAAATAAGGTAAGTGAAGTCCAGTATTTACTGTATGTTATGCCTTTGCTTTTGCATAACATACTGTTACGGACACGACTTATTAAGATGTTATGCTGGGCCGAGCGGAATGGCCGCCGTGTTCGCACAGTTTACCCGATTATACTCGAACGTTGGCCGAATCGCGCTACGCTAGATCAATGAAGGAAAGGACACAACGGCTGGGTTAAATGACACGACACCAGGGGTACAGTTCTCAAGACCTCCGGAGGAGGTTATAATATGGGTTTGCAGAACGTTTAGATTACACGGACAAGAGGTACAGCATAGAAAGGTGGGCACTTAAACACGGTCTTATCTTAGCCCCGACAGACCACAGATAAACGGGACAAGACTGACTCACACAGGGATTGATGGCAAGGAAGGGCAGAATCGATGGCTCAAGGTGCACCTTGGCTCAGGGGCAGAATCGACCCGGTCCGGTCCAGAGATGCGGGAGGTATCTCTCAGCGCTAGGAGGTGACGTTCTTTCTCCAAGCTGGGGGCGCATCTGACGTCACCTCCGGTAAGTGGCTGCGTATATCCAGCGGGGAGTGACACGCCCTCGGCTCGTTAGCTCCGCCCCAGATGGAATCGGTCCGCCGCTTCTTATTGGGTGCGGGGGGGGGGGGGGGGGTTACCGGGCTCCGCTCTTGACGAGGAGCTGACAGTCAGCCCCTGTGTGGTAACCCCGTCGGAGCACATGGGCAATGGCGGCTAACCAAGCCGGAGTGAGGACGTGCACTCCCCGCGCCGCGGCCGCGCCGCCGCCTGCTGTTGTTGTTGGTGTTGTTGTTTCATGAGATGATGGGAGGATGCGGAGATGAGATTGTGGGGAGGTATTGGGAGGTCCTAAACTTACTACTGGTGCCATACAATCACATTCTGGTGCAACGAAGAGTCAGAATTAATGGAAACGATTCCTTAACTGACATAGACTAAGAATAACTCGCAAGATGTCCTATAGTTGTCTACGTGAGATGCGGTGAACCTGGGCACGACATTTAATGGGGGAAAAAGGGGAAGGTCGGTTCTACAGAGTGTTGTTTACAGACAATGGGACTAGGGAATGGGGGATTGGGGATAGTTGGGGAGTATTGGGGAAATAGGGGAATATTTACAAGCGGATATGGATGGAGGCCAAATCCCATATCCGCAACATTGCACCCTTCTCTACCTCGGGGCGTCCCGACCCAATAAATTTTTACCTACTTTAGTGTGGCACTCAGATGTAGTTCCCTCTACTATTAACTCTACCCTGAGTGCGACAGTTTTACAGATGTTCACAAATGAGTAAATATGTCCCCCTGCGACGTTGCACCCTTCTCCTCACAGAAACACACCCACAGGATAACCGAATCGTGGAAAGAATTCTCAAACTAAACATACAGCCGGTAGGGAGCATCATTTATACAAGACTACACTGATATTTACACTACGATCCAGGACCTGTTCTTTGAAGGAACACATGCAGATGTTATGCATAGAGAGAGCACGCATGCCAGCATCGATACACCAACCCACGAGTGCTCTGTGGCCTTACGGCCTTTAATAATGCGCAGAGCACCCCTTCCAAGCACCAAAAGCACCACCCCATCATGTACAGTCAGCACCATCCGGTGCACCAATAAAGTGTTCATAAATCACCGGTGGTGTCGCAGCCGGCCGATGTTCTGCCGCTGGTCTTGCCTTCATGTGGTGCACTTGGCCTTCTTGCTTCTTTAAAAATAAAGAAAGGCGCCAACCGCGTCCATTTCTGTATTGTGGTGTCAGGGGGCCAACTATTAGTGGTTCACCTGTATGGCATATGTGCCACGTTGACCCATAGGTCCATCAACGGTTGTGCTTGCCCGCAAAAGAACTGCGGTCCATGGTGGGCGGCCACAAACATTGCGGTCAATATGGTGTATCGATCCCGGCAGCAAGCAGCGAAAGTGCAGGACCACAACTGCGGAGCCAGCACCTCTCTCGCCTCTCTCTCTGCCCCAAAGCCAGATCCTCGGAGGTGGGAGACAAAAGAAGAGGACAAGTGAGTAAGGTGGTAAGGGCGCAAAAGTGCATGCAACATTAGGTAATGCACACTAGGGGCACATGGGAACCAGGTGAGACAGGTACGTTCCTACCGTACGCCCCTCCCCCCACCAGGTAACCTACATTGCCCCTCCCTTACCCCTTACTGTATCCACAAAACACAACACTACCCATAAACATCTACTTTACAAATCAACAAACGTCCCTACTGTCTTCCCCGTTCCTCCCATAAACCAAATTCGTCTTCTCTCCCCCCTAACCAATCAAATTTGCCATTTCCAACTCTCATCAAAATTTGCCATCTCCAACTCAACATCATAATTTGCCATCACCAATTCATCATCAGTCCCTCCTAGGGAGGGAGAGATGGAATCACCCCAATGTCTCATCCACGTCGTGATGCGTCTCACAAATCCAACAGCAATTCTTCTTTCCTGCACACAGAACAAAGAAAACACAGGTGTGGAGTCATCATCACCACAGGTAAGTGGCTGCGTATGGTGCGACAGGTTCATCAATCCTAACTATTTCCTAAATGACTTTAACAACTTTACATTACCCGGGGTCTTTCTCCTGCCAAACCATTGGCCCTCTTACACTATGGGTTCTAAAAACCAATTCCCATTGACCAAACTGTGGTGCTTTTCAATTTGGGGTCTCACTCCCCCGATTCATCTCCCGGTGCCCTCGCACAATTTCTGGGCCGCGACGTGTAGCTCTCCCAGCAGGTCTACCCACCTGCACACCTCCACCACTGCAGTTGCCTCCGAGCTTACCTGCTCCTTACCCTAACCTAACTACCTGGGGAAGGCCCTCTGGCGCTCTCCCCACTCGGTGCCCTCTCTGGCACTGGGCTACCCGGGTCCGTCCTCCGGATCCTCGGGCCCCACTGACACTAACGGCTCCCAGAGCCCACCTGCGGCCTCACCTGGCCGACATCCTCACAGTGGTGGAGTGCCCAACCAACTACACACACTAACAGGCTACACGCCCAGCCATTTCCACAACACTAATGCACCCATCCACAATACCATTCTGCAACCGCACCACAAATGCCAATATCCAACCACAATTTACCTATACCCTCTACCTCACACTTACACTTCCCGCCCCGGGTACTCGTGAAAGGGGTCCACTCTTCCCCCATCCACACCTTCGCACCATGCACACCACTCCGTACCACTTACTCCAACTCTCTCCACACCACTCATTCTCTGCTCCATATATTCCACACACCTGTACTTGCACACCTGTGCTCTCACACCTGGTGCCACCTGCACCCTTCTCTCCCCAAGCGCATTCGCGCTGATCCACACACTCACTACTCATACACTGCTCCACACACCTGTCCAGCTCTCACACAGCATCATCTCATCTAACTACTCCCCTCTGAAACTTGCGCTTCCCAGTCGTCCCTTTAAACTATTGCGCTCCCTCGTCATTATAATCCACATTAAACTACCTGCGTCCCCACTACAGGTATCAGTCACTAACTAAACTTAACGTTACCTACTGTCATCTTCGCTAGATCCCTAACAATATAACCTAACCCACCCGGGCTAGTTTTCACTGCCATACACCCCATAAGCTATCGCGCATTTGCCCCACATTGTGAGGGATGACAGAGTTGCCATCCCACCACATCGGGCATCTCCCACTACCAATTTTGCACATCAAATTTCAACAAATCAAAAATTTTGCCAATCACTACCCATCATCTGCCAATCACTACTGCCAATCCTTTGCCAATCATCAAATTTTGTTTTTTTTTCTAATTTCGGGGCCAAAACACTAACCTCATCACACAGTCTACTCACTAATGCCTCTCAGTGCGCCAATTCCTGTCAAAAGCCCGGCTTCGTAAAGCCAAGCCATGAATGCGGGTTGTTCTGTGCCAGCGGCTGGATGCGTCCCGCATTCGGGGCAGGGACGGGGGCTTACCCGGCCCGAGACCCCACGCACCATCTCGGCACGGAGCCATCCCATGGCCCGATCTCGACCTGCCGGTATGCCTCAACAAAAAGTGGTCGCCATGACGATCCTTCCTATCGGGATGCCCGCTCCGCCTAGTGGAGCACAGACGCGGCCGTTCAAAGCGAGGCCCAGCGTGGATCGCGCACGGCGGTCCTTTCGAACCCGCCGTGGCTCGGATCCCTGCTGGTTCTCGCGGCACGCGAAGCCCGGCACGCACCGAGGGCCCGATTCGGCTAAAAGTCGCTCTAACCTCTAACCCGGTTACCTTCGATGCCTCACCTGCATGCTTACACCCCGCAGCCCGTTCCTTGCTCACACATCCAGCCGTTTCCATGCTCCTCGTCGTACCTTCTCTTACACACCCAGCCTTGGTCACACACCTGACCACCGAACACCTTGGCACACATTCGTCGCTCGCACACCTCACCAACACACCTCTTCGCGCCCCCTCCTCGGTCACCTCCTCTGTGACAATCACAGGTGTGCTCTCACTCGCACACCCAACCACGTGCCTCACTACCAATTCCAGCGTGCATCCTTCCATTCCAGGTGTACATCCTCGCTCACCTGCCACAACCAACTCACGCTCCTTGTCACTCTCACTACTCTCACCACCACTCGTGACAGCGCACTCACCCTTACTCCCGACAGCGCACTCTTTCCTCATGCACCTGTCCGTTACACACCTTTCTCGCGCACACTCTTGCGCACACTCTTCCGTCACACCCTCTGTAACACTCACCACAGGCGTGCATTCTTCCTTGCCTTTGACAGCGCACTCTTTCCCCATGCACCTGTCCGTCACACACCTTTCTCGCGCACACTCTTGCGCACACTCTCCCGTCACACCCTCTGTAACACTTACCACACCGCGCTTCCATGTGCTCCCTCGCACACGCGCTATGACCGACTCACTCTCGCCAGCACCCTCACTCCTTGGCACGCACTTTTTCCTCACACACCCCAGAGTCGGACTTTCTCGCACACCAGACCTGTCGCACACTTCACCAACGGCCTCTCACGAACACCCGGGTCCATCTCGACCCCCAAGCTTCTTAAATCCCCTGGCGCATCATACGCACGACCATATTGGTCACCACTTACACCGGGTCCTCTTCCTCTTCGCTTCTCCTCCATCACCTGCGAATCCCTCATCCGGTTAATGAGCACATCATCACGATCCAAACACAGACTTTGGACCAATTCTTTTACTTCCTCCTTTATCTCTTTCTTATCCTCTCTCCGTCGCTTCTTAATTTCGCTCACCCCTTCTTCCACTTCTTCTAATTTCTGCTTCACCTCTTTTATTCCCCGGTACGTCTCCTCAAGCTCGTCCTCCAAGGCTACCTTGACCGTTTCCATGTGCGTCCTCACCTGCCGGTCCTTCGTCTCCATTACCTCTGTCACCTCGTCCAACCTCGTTGTCAGTCCCTCACGTACCATCTGACATTGCCTCTTCGTCGCTATCAAGTCATCTTTTAGTTCTTTCTGTGTCGCTTTTAACCCTCCTAATACCGCAGTGTTCCTTTGAACCTGCTCTGTTAGTCCTTTTTGTCCCTCCGTCAGCTGTTCCACCTCCTGCGTCAGGTCCTCTATGCCCCCTTGTAACTTTACAGTCCCCTTTCTCACCTCCTTCTCCATGTGCTCCTTACAGTGCCTCACCTCCTCGCGCACTCCTCCGACCTCCTCACTCACACCTCTTCTGATCTCCTCTCCCATCACTTGCATCTCCTGCCCAGATGCCACCCTCATCTGCTCCATTTCCTCCCTGTGAGCATCCAGTTTAGTTTCTACCCCCATTCTGACCCCTCTATCTGCTGCCCCATTTGTTTAACTTCCCTTTCCGCTTGGTCCCTCATGTCCCTCAATTTGCCTTCCATCCTGTTTTCTAACCCCTCTAACCCCTTTTGCATCCCTTCCATTTGATTCTCTTGAGCGGCCATTCTGTTTTCTACCCCCATTAACCCATTTTCACCTCTTTTATCCCGTTGTCTAACCCCTCAAATTTGTCGTCTAACTTCCCAAATTTCTTGTCTAATCCCTTAAAATTATTGTCTAACCCCTCACCGGTACCCCTCGCTTCGTCCCTCATTACCCCCATTTGGCCCTCCAATCGCTCACTATCAGCCCTCATTCCCACAATTTGGTTTCCCAACCGCTCACCCTGAGCCTCTATACTGTTTTTCAAACCTCCAATTTGTTCCATAAGGGCCCTCATTTGCAGGAGGAAAAGGTTCGAATCCACCAGCGTCGCTACCACGGTCGCGGGCGCGGTCGCCGTGGCCATGTGCGAGGCGCCATTTTGTGCGTCTGCTACCCTCACTGCTTCGCTCTCCTCATGTCCCTCAATTTGGTCCTGGATCGACCCTGCCTCACTCTCCTCTACCGGAACCCAGCCGTCTTGATCTGCCATAGCGCGACTTCCAAAATTCGGGTTTTTATATTTTTTTTTTGTAAAACACAATCAAATTTCGCTGTTATAATTTCGAGCGCGTGAAACGCGCTCCGGGACCTATCCCACTTCCCGACACCAATTGTTGCTCTAATAGTACAATTGGTGTTCCAAAATTTGGGCTAAATGAATTTAGTCCCAGGTCCGAATCCAACTCCTGACAACCAATTGTTACGGACACGACTTATTAAGATGTTATGCTGGGCCGAGCGGAATGGCCGCCGTGTTTGCACAGTTTACCCGATTATACTCGAACGTTGGCCGAATCGCGCTACGCTAGATCAATGAAGGAAAGGACACAACGGCTGGGTTAAATGACACGACACCAGGGGTACAGTTCTCAAGACCTCCGGAGGAGGTTATAATATGGGTTTGCAGAACGTTTAGATTACACGGACAAGAGGTACAGCATAGAAAGGTGGGCACTTAAACACGGTCTTATCTTAGCCCCGACAGACCACAGATAAACGGGACAAGACTGACTCACACAGGGATTGATGGCAAGGAATGGCAGAATCGATGGCTCAAGGTGCACCTTGGCTCAGGGGCAGAATCGACCCGGTCCGGTCCAGAGATGCGGGAGGTATCTCTCAGCGCTAGGAGGTGACGTTCTTTCTCCAAGCTGGGGGCGCATCTGACGTCACCTCCGGTAAGTGGCTGCGTATATCCAGCGGGGAGTGACACGCCCTCGGCTCGTTAGCTCCGCCCCAGATGGAATCGGTCCGCCGCTTCTTATTGGGTGCGGGGGGGGGGGGGTTACCGGGCTCCGCTCTTGACGAGGAGCTGACAGTCAGCCCCTGTGTGGTAACCCCGTCGGAGCACATGGGCAATGGCGGCTAACCAAGCCGGAGTGAGGACGCGCACTCCCCGCGCCGCGGCCGCGCCGCCGCCTGCTGTTGTTGTTGGTGTTGTTGTTTCATGAGATGATGGGAGGATGCGGAGATGAGATTGTGGGGAGGTATTGGGAGGTCCTAAACTTACTACTGGTGCCATACAATCACATTCTGGTGCAACGAAGAGTCAGAATTAATGGAAACGAGTCCTTAACTGACATAGACTAAGAATAACTAGCAAGATGTCCTATAGTTGTCTACGTGAGATGCGGTGAACCTGGGCACGACATTTAATGGGGGAAAAAGGGGAAGGTCGGTTCTACAGAGTGTTGTTTACAGACAATGGGACTAGGGAATGGGGGATTGGGGATAGTTGGGGAGTATTGGGGAAATAGGGGAATATTTACAAGCGGATATGGATGGATGCCAAATCCCATATCCGCAACAATACATTCCCTAACAATTTGACATAATTTTGTTCCACTTTTTTGTCTCACATTTTACAGGAAAGCCAGCCCACCTACATGATATCGCCAACCCTGACTGGGCACCTACACAGAAGATGGGCTACACCAGCTGTCACTCCTCTTCAGTGTGAGCGTTTCACCGATATGAGCGATCACAGCAGCGTAACAGGAAGGGAAACAACATGACTACTACAGCAATACTGCTAGAACTACACAATGCAAATCCTGAGCAGTGCCCCATTCATGAGCAGATTCCACCTGTTGGAGGGACTGAAACCCAAACAGAACTGTCTTTCAGAGACATTCGTGCACTGGAAAAAAACGTGGAGGAACTACAGAAGGACAATATTGCCCTCAGAACTCAAGTGTGTGACCTGGAATAAAAGATAAGAGCAACAGGTCTGCAGGAAGAACACTTTCAGAACAACGATGCAAAACTCCGATTTTACACGGGACTTCCTTCTTGGGCAATTTTTTTTGCCACTCTTCACGTTTACATCATGTGCTCTCCCAACGTGTAAAAAACTCACAAAGTTTGGTCAAGTGCTAATGTTCCTCATGAAGTTGCGATTGAACATTTTTGAGGAGGACCTAGCTTACAGATTCGGAGTCAGCCAGTCAACTGTTTCACGAAACTTCCACCGCGTTCTTGATGTAATGTTTGTAAAGACTCAGTCGCTGATACACTGGCCCAGTCGTGACGCTCTTCGTCTCAGTATGCCGTCATCGTTCAGGAAATTTTTCAGGAAATGTGCAGTTATTATTGACTGCACTGAAGTTGAGAGCCATCCGATTATAGAGCAGCAGCCGTCAGCCGTCCGTCCGAGAGAAGAAGAGCAGCCGTCCGATTTACTGGCAAGGGCACAAGTGTGGAGCAACTACAACCACCATTCAACTGTAAATTTTCTAATTGATATAACATCACAGGGCTCAATATTCTTCCTAAGCAAGTGTTGGGGAGGAAGGGCAACAGACACTGAGATAACGGAAAACAGTGACCTCGTGAATAAACTGATGCCAGGGGATCTTGTGCTTGCCGATCGTGGTTTTTTTGTTGATGAATACTGTGGAATGGCGATGGCCGAGGTGAAGGTGCCCCCATTCACGAAGGGATAGAAGCAACTTGAAAAAGTAGAAGTTGACTGGAGCAGAGAACTTTCTTGTGTTCGGATCCATGTTGAACGGGTAATTGGAATGGTGAAACAAAAATATACTGTACTCCAAAATCGCATTCCCATCACACTGATAAGTGATGGGACATCGCCAGAAGCAACTGTGAACAAAATCGTACAAGTTGCAAGTTGCTCTCGTAAATCTTTGTCCAGGAGTAGTTCCTATGGACTGATTATCATGGAAGTGTTATTTTATGGATCAACAGCATTGCCTTATTAGTGATACACATTGTTAAATACACACATGAAACAAAACAAAATGACAAGTAATATAAAGTTGCAGCAGTTTTATTGTCACATTGTGTCAGCTTCAAAACATATGTACACATATCATGTGCAGCTTCATTTATTGTTCACAGAAAATATATAGTGTATAAATTTCTACAGAAACATTTCAAACATTACTATATCCATTGTTACTTCACCAAAAAATAATTTTTATGATTCATTCACCATGTGGAATTAGTTGACGCAGTTAGTTGACGCAATTAGTTGACGCAATTAGTTGTGATCACAGTTGACTCACACATGAACGCGTTGTCAGGGCCTTTGTTTGCCCTCTAAGATGGCGTTGCGATTGGTTGTTAGGTGCATCGTGACGTCAATGCATAAGGTCAATTCGTTGTTGTTATTCGTTTATTCGTTGTACTTATTCGTTCGTTCGTTCTTCGACCACGTGTTTCACCCCCATTTCCCCAGAGAGTTTTCACTGTTAAATTTTAAAATGTTTAAAATTTCCCCTGAAGTTCTGTATTCTGTCGTATATTATAACACCAGCTTCTTCTTCTTCTTTAAAAGGGTGCTTTCGACTTGCTCAACAAATCTATTCATTCCAAAAAAAAATTCCATCTCTGACAGTGCTTCTGTCATACATTCCTTAAACTCACTGGCACTCCACCCCCCCCCCCCCCTCACTCCAGCATCCTTAAACGTATCTTTGACTCGAAGGTCAGAATAAACTCATTTTGCAATAAATGTTCGTTTCCCATTAATCGTACACTTTCTAAATTCCAATCTCACCCCTCCCCTCCAAATCTTCCCCATCACCCATCCCTTTCAAATCTCCCACCTTGCCCCTCCCCTCCAAATCTTCCCCATCACCCAACCCTTTCAAATCTCCCCCCTTGCCCCTTCCCTCCTAAACTCCCCCCACACCCCTCCCCTCCTAGACTCCTCCTCGCTCCTCCCCTCCTAAGCTCCCTCCTCACCCATCCCCTCCAAATCTCCCCCATCCCTTTCAAATCCCCCCCTTGCCCCTTCCCTCCTAAACTCCCCCCGAACCCCTACCCTCATAAACTACCCCCTCGCCCCTCCCCTTCAAATCTCCCCACCCTCATGTTTTCTCCATTTACCCCCTCTCACCCTTCCTCCTCAAAGCGTCCTCCCCACTTCTTCCCTCTTCCAACTCTCACCTCCATCTCCCCAACATTCTGCCTTGCTCTGCCCCCCCCCCCCCTTCAAATAACACCTTACTGTCTCTCACCCAATCACCATCAAACCTTTTGGCTGCCCCATCCTTCCCTTTCTCCTAGATATTCTGAAATCTCTGACACACTTTCAACAGCTCTCCCTACCTCTTCTTCCACTTCCACATCTTACCCTACCCCTCTCTCCCTCCCCCCCCCCCCTCCCCCACCCTGTTCTGTATCCAATGCTCCCCCTTCCTCTTCATTAACGGTATAGACCTCAAACATCCGGGGCCTTCGCTCAAACTTGATTGATCTCTCCAAACAGGTTGCTTCTGACAAACCAGACTTGATCTGCTTAACAGAAACCTTCCTCCTTCATCATGTCTCTGATTCCTTAATATCTCTCCCGAGTTACTCCCACCTCCGGTATGATAGACCTGAGCCTCGCCCTGGAGGTGGGGTTGCTATCTTTATCAAAAACTCTCTTCCTCACTCGCCCTGCACTGCCCTCTCTCCACCTCACCCCCAGGAGTATCCCTGGCTACGACTTCCCCTTTGCTCCCACCTTTTGTTCATATGTGTGTTGTACCGTCCACCAAACAGTGATGACTCCATCTACATCTCGCTGTCTGATAATACGGACCAACTTCTACCTACTTATCCCAACTCTCTCTTCCTCATATGTGGCGATTTCAATTGTCACCATGCCAGTTTGCTGAGTGTGGGTACCTCTCTGACCAGCCATGGCTCCTCAGCAAAGGACTTCTGCGACTCACTGGGACTGACACAATCTGTCAATTTCCCGACCCGGATCTCAGGCACCAGAGCATCTTCTCTTCGAGACTTGGTTATGACTAACTTCCCTGCAAATGTCTGCTGCTCTTCTGCTCCAATCGGCTCATCTGATCATGTGCTTGTTAAAGTGGATGTCTCTCTGACCATTCTCAGAGAGCCTCCTCGGCGTCAACGAGTCAGGCATTTCACTCAGGCCAACTGGCATGATCTTCAAGCAGCCATCAATCATCTGGACTGATCTCCCATCTCTACCGCCTCTGACATCAACTCATCCTGGGAATTCTTCCAAAGTAAATTGCTCTCTCTCATGCACAGATTTATCCCATCCTTCGCCTCCTGGAAAGCTAATCCAACGGAAGGAAATCTCATTTCCTTTCACAAAGCCCGAAACAAGTGTGTGTCCACCCTCAGGAGAGCCAGGAAACAATATCTCTCCATTCTCAAGACCGAACTCGCAAACATGTCTCCCTCCTCCAAATCCTGGTGGCATCTGGTAAAATCCGGTTCTGTTGTTTGTTCCCCCTCCATCCCCTCGCTTACCTCAAACGGCTACACAGCTGACTCCGCACATGAAAAAGCTGAATGACTCAACTCCGTGTTTGCCTCTAAATATTGTGTCCCAAACCCATCCCTCTCTGTACCCAGTCGTACCGAGCTGTTCCTGGACTCTGTGTCCTTTCCTCCTGACAAGGTGGAGAAGTTTCTGTCCACCCTCGACTCTGATTCTGCAACTGGACCTGACGGCATCAGCCCAGGAGTCCTAAAATCCTGCTCCACCGCTCTTTGACTCCCTCTCTCTGTTCTCTTCACCCTCTCTTTTGCTCAAGGTCATCTGCCATCACCTTGGAAATCAGCCAACATCACCGCTTTACACAAAAATGTGCAAAAACACATCCTTGCAACTACAGACCAATCAGCCTTCTCCCAATTATCAGCAAAGTCATGGAATCCATCATTGCTTCGGATATCAAATCTTTCCTCTTCTCTAATGGCTTGATCTCTGATCATCAATTTGGTTTCAGACCAGGTCACTCTACTCTGGACATGCTGCTTCTGCTGTCTCAACAATGGATGGAGGTCCTCAATGCCAAACAGGAAATTAGAGCTGTCTCCCTTGACATATCACGTGCCTTCGATACGGTCTGGCACCCCACTCTGCTCACCAAACTCTCCTCCTATGGTATCCATGAAAATCTCCACGCTTGGCTTGTGGACTTCCTCTCTAGTTGTAGTCAACGTGTGGCCATGAATGGGTTTCTCTCATCTCCCCCTTCCTGTTCAGGCTGGGATTCCTCAAGGCAGTGTTTTGGGCCCTGTGCTTTTTCCGGTCTTCATCAATGATCTCTCTGGCTCTCATGAAAATCCTCTATCTCTTTGCTGATGACTCCACTCTCTGCCGCTCCATTCCTCATCCCTCAGATCGGCAGTCCGCAGCCTCCTCACTCTTTGCAGACCTGGACAAAATCACAGACTGGTCAAACAAGTGGAACATGTCTTTCAATCCTGACAAATCTCACACTCTTACTATGTCTCTCCGAAAAGACCGACTGGACAACCCTCCCATCCACTTTCTGAATAATTTTCTCCAAGAAGTTCTGTCACTCAAGCTTTTGGGTCTCACTATCTGCCATTATCTTTCCTGGTAAAACCACATTTCAAATCTGGCCTCCAAAGCCAGTCGCCGACTGGGCATCCTCCATCGTGTGAAGTCCTTCCTTGTGTTACATATTTATGTGAATGTATGTGAATTACCATTCAGGTCTTTGCTTATCCATGTGTAGTAGATTAAGGGTTGTTGTGGTTGGAGGGTCAGGAGCCCTTCTGAAAAAGAGGCCGGAAACGGAAGAGGAAAAGACACGAGGAAGAAAAGCGACGAGGATTTTTCTTCCTCGCCCCGCTCCGACGAAAGGTGGGATTGATATTGAGCCGTGTGGAAAAGCGGCGTTCCCGAGCCCGTCTGGCGAGAGGAGTTACCGGGACGGATACCTGCCCGGTGGACGTCAAACTGTCGTGTGGCCGTGCACCGACCCAGCGTCTGGCACCGTTCGCGACACCGTCTAAAAAGACGCGTACGGGTCGCACGTTGGGGCCTAACACGCGTTGCAAGCGGCGTGGGGCTTTTGGCTTGCTTTACCGTACCCGCTTCGCGTGGCCACGAGGGGCTGCAGCCGTGGTGCCTGGTACGATACCTGCCCGGTGGAAAAACGTCCACCCGGGGTTCGTTCAACCGCCCGAGTGCGGCGACGCCGACCATCATCTTGGTCAGGAGGGGCCCAGAGACATTGTGCGGGACCGAGACCAAAAGGGGGTCGTGAGTACCAACGGGGACACACATATATAAGATGGCCATCTTAATCATATAGGGAATTGATTGTGGATTGGGAATTGTTGATGGTTGTTTGTTGTTGATTGCTCGGGGAATATATCCGTGATTGTATCATTGAAATTGTATGATATTGTTACAGACGTGGCTTGGATGTTATTTACCGAGCGGTTTTATGGTATGACCACGTCTGCACAAGTTACCCGATTGTGCCCGAACGTTGACTAGTCGCGCGATGCTGGCTCAATAAGAAAAAGAAGACACCCGGCTGGATTACAATAACACAATACGACACCAATGTTTCAATTCTCAAGACCTCCGGAGATTATATTCGTACGGAAAGGTTAGATTACAAGGACGAGAGGTACATCATAGGAAGACAGGCACTTAGACACAATCTTATATTATTCCCAACAGACGACAGATAAACGGGACAAAGCTGACTCACACGGGGGTTGATGGCAGGAAAGCGGTTGTCGATGGCTCCAGGTGCACCTGTGCTCAAAGGTTAGAATCGACCCGGTCCGGTCCAGAGATGCGGGAGGTTTCACAGCGCTCGGAGGGGACGTTCTTTCACAGGCGGGCCTTTCTCTCTCAGCGCTCGCAGGTCCTTCTTTCTCCAGCTCGGGGCGCATCTGACGTCACATCCGGCGCGGGGCCGCGTATATCCGGCGGGGAGTGACACGCCCTCGGCTCGTTAGCTCCACCTCGTGGAATCGGCACGTTGCTTCTCATTGGGTGCGTGCGGGGGGTTTACCAGGCTCCGCCCTTGACGAGGAGCTGACAAGGAGCCCCTTCGTGGTAACCCCGTGGAGCGCATGGTCTGGAGCTAATCGAGCCGGTGTGAGGACGCATCCTCCCCCGCTCCGCCGCCATCTCCTCTGTTGTTGTTGTAATTGTTGGGGAAGAAGATGGAAGGAGGTATGGGAAAGGTCCTAAACTCACTACTGATGCCATATAATCACATTCTGGTGCAACGAAGAGTCATAATTAATGGAGACGAGGCCTTAACTGACATAGAATAAGAATAACTAGGAAGATGTCCGAAAGTTGTCTACGTGTGGTGCGGTGGACCTGGGCACGACATTTAATGGGGGAATAAGGGGAAGGTCGGCTCTACTGATTGTTATTTACATGCAATGGGACTAGGGAATGGGGGATTGGGGAAAGTTGGGGAGTATTGGAGAAAATAGGGGAATATTTACAAGCGGATATGGAGGCCAAATTCCATATTCGCAACATTGCACCCTTCTCTACCCTCGGGGCGTCCCGACCCGATAAATTTTTACCTACTTTAGTGTGGCACGCAATGTAGTTCCCTCTACTATTAACTCTACCCTGAGTGCGACAGTTTTACAGATATTCACAAATGAGTAAATATGTCCCCCTGCGACGTTGCACCCTTCTCCTCACAGAAACACACCCACAGGATAACCGAATCCGGAAAGAATCCTCAAACTAAACATACAGCCGGTAGGGAGCATTATTTACAAGATTACGCTGATATCTACACTACGATCCAGGACCTGTCTTTGGGGGAACACATGCAGATGTTATGCATAGAGAGAGCGCGCTTGCCAGCATCGATACACCAACCCACGAGTGCTCTGTGGCCGACGGCCTTTAATAACGTGCAGAGCACCCTTCCCGAGCATCAACAGCACCACCCCACCACCAATCGGTGCAGTCACCATTGTTCAATGATTAAAAATAAATGCGACAACCCCTAACCCTGCAGGTGTCTCTTGCTCTTCGTGTGGCCTTCAGTGGTGTTAATTAACAGTGGTTCACCTTTATGGCATAGGTGCCACGTTGACCCATAGGTCCATCCCCGGGTGGTGCTTGGCCGCAAACGAACTGCGGTCCATTGTGGGTGGCCACAAACATTGCGGTCCATATGGTGTATCGATCCCGGCAGCAAACAGCGAAAGTGCAGGCCCACAACTGCGCAGCCAGCACCTCTCTCTCCTCTCTCTCTACCCCAAAGCCAGATCCTCGGAGGTGGGAGACAAAAGAAGAAACAAGTGAGTAAGGTGGTAAGGGCGCAAAAGTGCACGCAATATAAGGTAATGCACACTGGGGGCACATGGGAACCAGGTGAGACAGGTACGTTCCTATCGTACGCCCCCCCCCCCCCCACCAGGTAACCTACATGGCCCCTCCCTTACCCCTTACTGTATCCACACAACACAACACTACCCATAAACATCTACTTTACAAATCAACAAACATCCCTACTGTCTTCCCCGTTCCTCCCATAAACCAAATTCGTCTTCTCTCCCTCCTAACCAATCAAATTTGCCATTTTCAACTCTCATCAAAATTTGCCATTTTCAACTCAACATCAAAATTTGCCATTACCAATTCATCATCAGTCCCTCCTAGGGAGGGAGAGATGGAATCACCCCAATGTCTCATCCACGTCGTGATGCGTCTCACAAATCCTCACAGCAATCTCATTTCCTGCACAAAACAAAGAAAACACAGGTGTGGAGTCATCATCATCACCACAGGTAAGTGGCTGCGTATGGTGCGACAGGTTCATCAATCCTAACTATCTCCTAAATGACTTTAACAACTTTACACTACCCGGGGTCTTTCTCCGGCCAAACCATCGGCCCTCTTACACTATGGGTTCTAAAAACCAATTCCCATTGGCCAAACTGTGGTGCTCTTCAATTTGGGGTCTCACTCCCCCGATTCATCTCCCGGTGCCCTCGTACAATTTCTGGGCTGTGGCGTGTACCTCTCCCAGTGGGTCTACCCACCTGCACCCCTCCACCACTGCAGTTGCCTCCGAGCTTACCTGCTCCTTACCCTAACCTAACTACCAGGGGAAGGCCCTCTGGCTCTCTCCCCACTCCGTGCCCTCTCTGGCACTGGGCTGCCCGATCCACACCCGGGATCCTCAGGCACCCACTCACAACTACCGGCTCCCAGAGCCCACCTGCGGCCTCACCTGGCCGACATCCTCACAGTGGTGGAGTGCCCAACCAACTACACACACTAACAGGCTACACGCCCAGCCATTTCCACAACACTAATGCACCCATTCACAACACCATTCTGCAACCGCACCACAAATGCCAATATCCAACCACAATTTACCTGCTCCCTCTACCTAACACTTACACTACCCGCCCCGGGTACTCGTGAAAGGGGGTCCACTCTTCCCCCATCCACACCTTCGCACCATGCACACCACTCCGTACCACTTACTCCAACTCTCTCCACACACCTGTACCTGCACACCTGTGCTCTCACACTTGGTGCCACCTGCACCCTTCTCTCCCCAAGCGCATTCGCGCTGATCCACAACACTCACTACTCATACACTGCTCCACACACCTGTCCAGTTGCACACCTGTGCAATCACACCTGTTCAATCCTCACACACACGCAGCATCATCTCAGCTAACTACTCCCTTCTGAAACTTGCGCTTCCCAGTCGTCCCTTTAAACTATTGCGCTCCCTCGTCATTATCATCCATACTAATCTACCTGCGTCCCCACTACAGGTATCAGTCACAAACTAAACTTAACGTTACCTACTGTCATCTTCTCGGGCCCTATCAATATAACCTAACCCACCCGGGCTAGTTTTCACTGCCATACACCCCATAAACTATTGCTCCTTTGCCCCCCATGGGAAAGGTGGCAGGGATGCCACCCTCTCACACCGGGCCTATCGCTCCTCAATCCCCCAGTCCTCTGGCACTAATAAGCCCCCCTTATTCAGAGGTACTGGGTCCCGCCTCGGCATCTAAAGCCGAGGCAATCCACGGGGGCGCCTGCTCGCCGGTGTAAGGTCTTATCCGGTCGGCGTGGACGATCCGAGGGAGGGCTCGTGGCCCCATTTTGATCTTAATGACCACGTCACAGATTTGCGACAGGACGACTCCGGGGCCTTGCCAGGGGGAGGTGAGTTTTGGGCACCTTCCCTTTCGCCTCCGGGGATTAAAGAACCAAATCTTCATCCCCGGAGCGTATTGACTCCCCTGGCTCCGGTCGTCGTACCTGCGCTTCATCTTTTCCCCCGCCAGATGGAGTTGGCGGCGGGCGAAGGCATGGACTAGCTCCATGCCTTCCTCTAGGTGACGTGCATACCCCTCCCTCGGCGGGTTAACCACTGTGTCTGGCACGGGACCGCATAGCAAGTCGGCGGGAGCCCGTAACTCCCGCCCATACATAAGCAACGCTGGACTGCATGCGGTGGCCCCGTGCTGGCTGGTTCGGTAGGCCATGAGCAAGTAAGGGAGATGTTCGTCCCAGTCATCCTGACGGGTGGTGGTGAACAGTGCCAGTTGTTGGATTAGAGTTCGATTG
The DNA here is from genome assembly GCF_964187855.1 of Myxine glutinosa. NCBI lineage: Eukaryota > Metazoa > Chordata > Myxini > Myxiniformes > Myxinidae > Myxine > Myxine glutinosa. Next base: position 80,166,423 of record NC_136274.1, on the reverse strand, counting down.
AATCTTTCCACCATCCCGTCAGATTGAGGTCTTAAAGGCGTTGTTCTGGTTTTCCGAATTGACAGGAGACTGCACACATCTTTTAGCAATTTGCTCTCAAAATTTCGTCCCTGGTCGGTGTGCAACTCCTGTGGAATCCCATGCCGGCACACAAATCCTTCCACGAAGGCCTGCGCTACCACCCCTGCTTCTTGGTTGGGGAGGGCGTAGGCCTCCGGCCACTTGGTGAAATAGTCCATTACAACGAGGATATACTTATTACCTTGGCGGGTGCGGGGCAGCGGTCCTAGAATATCCATAGCCACCCGCTCAAGGGGGGCCCCCACCTGATGTAATTGAAGGGGGGCCCTCATCCTCCGTGCTGGTCCCTTTTTGGCAGAACAGGCGTCGCATCTCCGACACCAGTCCTGTATGTCGCGCCCCATATTCACCCAATAGAACCTCCGGCGGACCCGAGATATTGTCTTTGTCCTGCCCAAATGGCCGCCGGAGCGGGTACCATGCACCTGTTGCAATATGACGTTCTTGAATTTGTCAGGGACTATCACCAGCCAGGAAGTTCGATCAGAGGGAACCTCCACCCACTTGCGATACAAGATGTTGCCTTTCAATTCCAGGGTCTGCCACTGAGCCCAATATGCCTTTGTTTGTGCCCCGAGGGGGGTGACCTCTTCCCCCTTTGGTCTTTGCCCCAATTTGACCCATTGGAACACCGGCCCCAGAACAGGATCCTCCTGCTGGGCCGTGCTCCAAGCCAACTCTCCAAATTCCTCGTCCGCGGTTAGTGGCAAAATTGGCCCTCTCACCCGGGTTGCCCGGACGACGAGAATCGGGGCGGAATCGCCCAATTGCTCCCTCTCCTCGTGTCTCGCACAAAATTTACAGTTTTCCCCCAGACAAGGACGCCGAGAGAGTGCGTCCGCATTACCATGGGCCTTCCCGGCCCTATGGGCCACATCAAAATCGTACTGCTGCAACTTTTCCAACCACCTTGCAATTTGGCCCTCCGGTTCCTTGAACCGAAGGAGCCATTGCAAGGAGGAATGGTCAGTTCTAACCAAAAATTTCCGCCCGTACAAGTACGGGTGGAAATGGTTCATGGCAGCCAGCATAGCCAATAACTCTTTGCGAGTGACGCAATAATTTCTCTCGGGCCTACTTAAGACCCGACTATAATAACCAATCACTCTCTCCACGCCCTCCTGTGTCTGAGACAAAACTGCGCCCAATCCTTCCTGGCTCGCATCCGTGTCCAGGGTAAATGTCCCGTCACTAGTGGGGTAAGCTAGAAGGGGTGCGGATGTTAGACACCCCTTCAATTTTTGGAAGGCCTCGTGGCACTCCCGTGTCCAATTAAATCGCGTCCCCTTCTCCGTAAGCCGGTGGAGGGGACGGGCCAACTCCGCAAATTTCGCCACAAAGCGCCGGTAGTAGGAGCAGAGTCCCAAAAATCCCCGCACCTCTTTGATGGTACGTGGTGCGGGCCACTCCTCTACCGCTTTAATTTTGTCTGGGTCTGTTTTTACCCCCTCGCGGCCAATCACGTGACCTAGATAGGCCACCTCTCTTGCAAACAAAGTGCACTTACTCGGGTTCAGCTTCAACCCTGCCTGTCTGAGGCACCCGAACACCTGGTCCAAATTAGCTAGTGCCTGGGGGAACGTTTGGGCATGTACCAGGACGTCATCCAGGTACACCAGGCATGATTGCCATGGCATGCCGCCTAGTACATGCTCCATCAATCTCTCAAAGGTGGCGGGGGCGTTACACAAACCAAACGGCATCACAGTAAACTGATACAGTCCCTTACCTGTGGAAAATGCCGTTTTCTCCTTCCCTGCCCTATCCATCTCCACCTGCCAATACCCACTCTTGAGGTCCAAAGTTGTGAACCAATTTGAGCCCGCAACGGCATCGAGGGTGTCATCAATCCTTGGCAGGGGATATGAGTCCTTGAGTGTCACGTTGTTTAGCTGGCGATAGTCCACGCAGAACCGCGTGGTCCCATCCTTCTTTTTGACCAGCACAACAGGTGACATCCAAGGACTTCCCGAGGGCTCGATCACACCTGCGTCGAGCATTTTTGCAACCTGCTCGTCAGCTTCCGCCCTCTTGCTCCAAGGGAGCCGTCGGGCGGCCTGACGAATAGGCCGGGCCTCACCGGTGTGGATCTGATGTTTCACCAGGCCCGTACGTCCAATATCCTCGGTGGACAGGGAGAAGAGGTCCAAATGGGACCCAACCAGTTTGTGTAAGGCCTCCCTCTGGGTACCTCCCAACTCTACGCTGCTACGATTTACCATCTCGCAAATGGGATCGGGCCAATTCCTACTTGTTATTGAAGGCTCCCCCCGGGGTCGGCTCGGCTGGACGTTCTCGCCCCTCACTGTCGCGACTTCCTCAACTGGGGTGCAGCCAGCTACCCTCGTGCCCCTTACTATAGTGCGTGGTTCTGTACTCATATTTATTACTCGGACGGCCACTACCGGTCCGTCCGTTTTTACAAGGGTGCGGCCCACGATTAAACCCGGTATGGACTGCGCTGCCACTGGTTCGACCAGGCCGCAGGACTCCTGCCATGTTGGGCGAGCTGCCCACCGGGCCGGCACTATCGCCTCGGCCCTTGGGGGGATGGTCACGGCCTCGGAAGCCTCCAGCTCCGCTCTCTCGGCCGTGCTCACTCCCCCTAACGGCAGCTCTTCTACTCCCACCTGCAGGATCCCCCGGCACAAGTCGATTTTACAACCGCTGGCAGTCAACAGGTCCAACCCTATTAAACATGGGTCGCACACCTCCGCCACCCAAACATCTATCTCCCTCCTTACCGACCCTAACTTGAGGGTCACAGAACCACGCCCTATGATCGGGGCCGTTACCCCGGTAGCAAGCTGCAAACTATAATTTTGCAGGCGCTGGATCTTATCCCAGCCACCTGCGCTCGAATCAAGGACCACAGGGCTGATGATCGTGGCGCTAGCTCCTGTGTCCACTACGGCGTCTACCCCCACGCCGGCAATTTTGCATCTAATTGTCAGGCTACCGGTTCCAATTTGGCCACAATAAATGACCTGTCGCGTCAATGAGGGCTCTCCTCCATCCTCTGCTGCCGAACACCGCCCTACGTGCCCGACACCTTCTAGTTTCCCGGGGTCTGGCGGGGGGGTGTCTGGGGTCGGCTAACCCGCTCCCCCCTGGGCGGAGTTGAGGACCTCAACTGCCGGGGATCATCCCGGCGCGCGTTTCGACAGTGCCGCGCCAGGTGACCCAGGCGGTTGCAGGTATAGCACCTCACCTGATAAGGTGCTTGCCTCCGGAATTCCAAATTCCCCCCCCTGTAGGTCCGAATTGGATTACCCGCTCGTGGTCCACCGCGGGCCACCTCCGGGGCCGCCTGCCATGGTCCAGGTCCCGCCAGGCGCTGGTCCACCAGCCTCCGGACCATGCCCGCCAGGTCAGGACCCACGTCGGGGGCGGGTCCCCTAAGGGGTCCGCCCTCCATCGGGGGTCCCACCTGGCGGACCGCCATTGCGAGACGCTCGCCCCCTCGGGCTAGGGGCCTCGCTGCTTCCCAACGGGCCGCAGCGTCAGCCGCCTGGCTCAGAGTCTGCGGGCGCCACATGGCGAGCTGTTGCCGGAGCTCAATATCCGGGAGGGCCTGGATAAAATGGTCCAGCGCCAGGCTTTCCCGGGAATCCGCTGCCATGCTAGCATGTGCGATCCCCACTGCGCGGCGAATGTCGTGGGCAAGTTCCCCGATGGCTTCCTGGGGCTTGCGTTTTCGCAGCGCGAGCTGAGCTTTAACAAGCTCGCTCTGCTGTTCTATGCCGAATCGATTAATTAGGGCGTCGCGGAGGGCTGGCAGGGTGAGAGCACCCGCTGGTAATGCCGTCAGCACCTCCGCCGCCGCGCCGCGCAATGCGGCCACCAGGTGTACTCCACCTTCGTCCTCACCCCAACCGTTGCCCTTACACACACAGTCGAACTGCGCCAGGTACGCGCGTAGATCACTCTTGCCGTCATACGGCGCGAGTGGGACCTTGTGGGACCACCTCATATGTGAGTCGTTGCCCGCCTGCCGGACCCCGTGCGTCGCCCCTTGCGGGGTCAGCGCGGGGCCGAACCGGCCGGGCCCCCACAGTACACTACCCCCAAGGGGCTCTCGTGCCTCCCCGGTCCCTCCAACAACTACCCCTGTTGGTGTCGATGCATGGGTCACACCTCCGCAACCCGCTACCCATTCCATACCACCACAACCTTGCTCACCCACACCTCGCACCTCTCGTTCCATACCCTCCGGAACAGCCATACACCTCACTCTTGGCCTCTCACGAACATCCGGGTCTATCTCGACCCCCAAGCTTATTAAATCACCTGGCGCATCATACGCACGACCATATTGGTCACCACTTACACCGGGTCCTCTTTCTCTTCGCTTCTCCTCCATCACCTGCGAATCCCTCATCCGGTTAATGAGCACATCATCACGATCCGAACACAGACTCTGGACCAATTCTTTTACCTCCTCTTTTATCTCTTTCTTATCCTCTCTCCGTCGCTTTTTAATTTCGCTCACCCCCTCTTCCACTTCTTCTAATTTCTGCTTCACCTCCTTCATCTCCTCGTGCGCCCCTTTAAGTTCTTCCTCTAACTCCACTTTATTTTTTTCTATGTGCTCCCGCACCTCCCGCTCTTTAACCTCCATCACCTCTACCACTTTGTTCATTTTTTTTCGTCAAGTCCTCATGTACCGTCTGACACTCTTTTTTAATTACCCCTACGTCCTTTTTCATCTCCTTCTGCGTCGATTTTAACCCCTCTATTACCGCTGTGTTCTTCTTTACCTGTTCCCCCAACTCCTTTTGTCCCACTGTCAGTTGTTCTACTCCCAGCGTCAACTCCTCTATACCCCCTTGCAATTTTACAGTCCCCTTTCTCACCTCCTTCTCCATGCGCTCCTTACAGTGCCTCACCTCCTCGCGCACTCCTCCGACCTCCTCACTCACTCCTCTTCTGATCTCTTCTCCCATCACTTGCATCTCCTGCCCAGATGCCACCCTCATCTGCTCCATTTCCTCCCTGTGAGCATCCAGTTTGGCTTCTACCCCCATTCTGACCCCCTCTATCTGCTGCCCCATTTGGTTAACTTCCCTTTCCGCTTGGTCCCTCATGTCCCTCAATTTGCCTTCCATACTGTTTTCTAACCCCTCTAACCCTTTTTGCATCCCTTCCATTTGATTCTCTTGAGCGGCCATTCTGTTTTCTACCCCCGTTAACCCATGTTTTACTTCTTTTATCCCGTTGTCTAACCCCTCAAAATTTTTGTCTACCTTCTCACCAGTACCCCTCGCTTCGTCCCTCATTACCCCCAATTGCTCACTCCGAGCCCTCGCTTCGTCCCTCATTACCCCCATTTCGTTTCCCATTACCCCCATTTGGTTTCCCATTACCCCTAATTGGCCCTCCAATCGCTCACTCTGAGCATCCATTCGGTTCCCCATTACCCCCATCATTCTGCTTTCCATTTCTTCGCTATTCTGGGCCATAAGGGCCTTCATTTGTATGAAAAACAAGTTCAAATCCACCGGGGGCGCTGCCACGGTCGCTGGCGCGGTGATCAGCGAGGCGCCATTTTGCGCGCCCGCTTCTTCGTGCGTGACGGCGCTATTTTGCGAACCTGCCGCCCTCACTGCTTCGCTCTCCTCCTGTCCCTCATTTTGGTCCTGGATCGACCCTGCTTCACTCTCCCCTACCGGACCCCAGCTGTCTTGACCCGCCATAGCGCGACTTTCAAAATTCGGTTTTTTATTTTATTTTCGTAAAACAAATTCAAATTTCGCCGTTATAATTTCGCGCGGGAAACGCGCTCCGAATCGATTCTACTTGTTACCAATTTGGGCCTAATAAATTTAGTCCCGGGTTCGAATTCCACTCCTCGACACCAATTGTTACAGACGTGGCTTGGATGTTATTTACCGAGCGGTTTTATGGTATGACCACGTCTGCACAAGTTACCCGATTGTGCCCGAACGTTGACTAGTCGCGCGATGCTGGCTCAATAAGAAAAAGAAGACACCCGGCTGGATTACAATAACACAATACGACACCAATGTTTCAATTCTCAAGACCTCCGGAGATTATATTCGTACGGAAAGGTTAGATTACAAGGACGAGAGGTACATCATAGGAAGACAGGCACTTAGACACAATCTTATATTATTCCCAACAGACGACAGATAAACGGGACAAAGCTGACTCACACGGGGGTTGATGGCAGGAAAGCGGTTGTCGATGGCTCCAGGTGCACCTGTGCTCAAAGGTTAGAATCGACCCGGTCCGGTCCAGAGATGCGGGAGGTTTCACAGCGCTCGGAGGGGACGTTCTTTCACAGGCGGGCCTTTCTCTCTCAGCGCTCGCAGGTCCTTCTTTCTCCAGCTCGGGGCGCATCTGACGTCACATCCGGCGCGGGGCCGCGTATATCCGGCGGGGAGTGACACGCCCTCGGCTCGTTAGCTCCGCCTCGTGGAATCGGCACGTTGCTTCTCATTGGGTGCGTGCGGGGGGTTTACCAGGCTCCGCCCTTGACGAGGAGCTGACAAGGAGCCCCTTCGTGGTAACCCCGTGGAGCGCATGGTCTGGAGCTAATCGAGCCGGTGTGAGGACGCATCCTCCCCCGCTCCGCCGCCATCTCCTCTGTTGTTGTTGTAATTGTTGGGGAAGAAGATGGAAGGAGGTATGGGAAAGGTCCTAAACTCACTACTGATGCCATATAATCACATTCTGGTGCAACGAAGAGTCATAATTAATGGAGACGAGGCCTTAACTGACATAGAATAAGAATAACTAGGAAGATGTCCGAAAGTTGTCTACGTGTGGTGCGGTGGACCTGGGCACGACATTTAATGGGGGAATAAGGGGAAGGTCGGCTCTACTGATTGTTATTTACATGCAATGGGACTAGGGAATGGGGGATTGGGGAAAGTTGGGGAGTATTGGAGAAAATAGGGGAATATTTACAAGCGGATATGGAGGCCAAATTCCATATTCGCAACAATATCCTTACCCTTGAAATATATCATTGAACATCAGTTTCTCTTGGGTGGAATTCATAGGGATTGCGTTGCGAAAGCGCATATATAATACTACTTTCTGGCGAAGTTCCTCTCACGGTCCGGGGGTCACCGAGACCAGGTAGTCACCGAGGGGACCACGTAACAGAATTGGGGGCTCGTCCAAATTACGATTTGCGGATTCGCAATTGGGTCTACGTCCGGGATCTAAAATTGTATAAAATAATAAAATAATATTTTTATTAATTAAAATTTATTAATTAAGTAGTAATTGGAAAGTTTTTGGGGAAATTGGGGTAAAGTCTTGGGTGAAGGTTAACAGGTGTTAACGATAGTCACCATGGCGTTTGTGGCACAGAACTTTGCGGTAACACCGAGTGAGGCACAGTTCCGAGCGTTACTAAAGTCGGACCTCTTGAAATTGGCCAAACATTTTAACTTGGAGGTCCGAACTAATTTGAGGAAGGCAGAGTTGCAGGCCACGGTGATACAATCTATGGTGGGATTAGGAACATGGGACGAGTTAGCCTGGGAGTGGCTACCCGAAGAACCAGAAGACGTTGAGCTCCGGAAACTGGAGTTGCAATTACGGAGCCAGGAACGGATCAAAGAAGAAGAAAGGAAAGCAGAAAAGGAAAGAGCAGAAGAAGAAAGGAAAGCAGAAAAGGAAAGAGCAGAAGAAGAAAGGAAAGCAGAAAAGGAAAGATCAGAAGAGGAAAGGAAAGCAGAAGAGAGGAGAGAAGAGAAACAAGCAGAGGAAAGGAGAGTGGAACGAGAACTCCAGGAAAGGTTAAAAGAAGAAGAAAGGAAAGCAGAAGAGAGGAGAGAAGAGAAACAAGCAGAGGAAAGGAGAGTGGAACGAGAACTCCAGGAAAGGTTAAAAGAAGAAGAAAGGAAAGCAGAAGCGAGGAGAGAAGAGAAACAAGCAGAGGAAAGTAGAGTGGAACGAGAACTCCAGGAAAGGTTAAAAGAAGAAGAAAGGAAAGCAGAAGAGAGGAGAGAAGAGAAACAAGCAGAGGAGAGGAGAGCTGCAAGGGAACTCGAAGCAGAGGAGAGAAAAGCAGAAAGGGAATTAAAGGAACGTGACATGGAGCTTCAGCAAGAAATTAAATTCAAGGAGCTGGAGTTAATGAGAGAACGGGGAGAGGCACAACCCTTGCTGACGGGGTCGACACCTAACCAGAAAACCTGGGATGTGGGCAGACATGTGAGGCTGGTTCCACCGTTCAGTGAAAAGGAAGTCGCGAAATTTTTTCCACACTTTGAGAAAGTGGCTCGACAATTAAACTGGCCGGAGGAGGCCTGGACCATACTCGTGCAAAGTGTGCTGGTGGGAAAAGCTCAAGAGATTTATTCGGCACTACCAATGGACCAATGTGCAGATTATGAGGTACTGAAGAAGCACATCCTCAAAGCCTATGAGTTGGTTCCGGAAGCTTACAGGCAAAAATTCAGGAATGCCAGGAAGAGGGAGAGTGAGACCCATGTGGAATTTGCCAGAGTGAAAGAAAACATGTTTGATCGGTGGTGTGAGTCAAAAGGAGTCGGGAAAGACTTCGAAACATTGCGTGACTTGATCCTGGTGGAGGAATTTCAGCAGTGTGTCCACGAGGACATCAAAGTGTACCTGCAGGAAAAGAAAGTACCAAAGTTGTGGGACGCAGCCACCATGGCAGATGATTATGCCTTAACCCACCGAATAGGGGTCCGCGAACCTAACTCCTCGCCTGGATCTCCGCAGGGGAGGTGGGGAACAGCAGGTGCGGAGAACGACCATACATGGCGGCGGCCTCGAGAGGATTATGGGGACAACGCGGATACCCCACCTGTTCGAAATCAGAGGGATGCGGGCCCAAGACAAACTTATAGTTCGGGGGGCCCGAGGCAGACCACAAGTTTTTCCTCCGGGCCTACTTGCGCTTTTTGCAAGAAACCGGGACACTTGATGTCCAGTTGTTACCGCATGAAAAGGGAAGACCCAGAGCGGAGTCCGACTATTACGACTCCAAATGCAATGGCCATTGTGAGAAATCGCCATCAAAAGGGTTACCAACCATTTATTTCAGAGGGGTTTGTGTCACGGGATGGAGCCTCGACTAACCGGAGACCGGTTAGGATATTGAGGGACACAGGGGCACATCAATCTTTAATGCTTGAAGGCATTTTGCCATGGTCCGAGGAGACGGCAACGGGGGATAGTGTTCGTTTACAGGGGATTGGGGGCGGTGTTAGTGCTCCACTTCAGGTCATCCATTTGGAGTCCGATTTGGTGTCAGGACCGGTCACCGTCGGTTTACAAGCCACGCTTCCTGTAGAGGGTGTCTCTGTGGTTATCGGGAATGATTTGGCCGGGGGTCAAGTTTATGGTGACCTGAGGGTTGGTAAAGAGCCCAGCAGGGAAAATAACACCACACCAGCTCGGGATAGCGACAAAAGTGCCAAGTTATTTGTAGGGGGACTGAACTTCAAAACAGAGGAAGAAGTTCTGACCTCTGTCTTCAACAGATATGGGCCGCTGGTGGAAGTGCGGTTGGTAAGAGACAGGGCAACGCAACAGTCAAGAGGGTTCGGCTTTGTCACGTTTGCCAGCACAAAAGACGCCAGAGAGGCAGAGAAGAATTGGAATGGCAAGGATTTGGAGGGTCGGACCATAACAGTAGGGAAGGCATTTCGTAGGCGTCGAGAGGTCTACAGGAGAGGACAACTGGGCGGTAGTTTTGGTGGTGGCCGCAATCAATATTATTATGGAGGCTCCCTGAGTTACGGCAGCTCCCGAAGGAAGGATTGTCAAAGTAGTGGCCGAGAAGGAGACCGCTATTCATGGGACTACAGGGACAAGTGGTCCCACCATAATTATTAGGGAAGTTCTGAGAAGTTGAAGCACTGAATGCGGCGGAGCCGCCGAGCCAAGATTCCTACACGGATTAACCGTGAACGCCGTTCCTAAAGGCGTCCATGTAGTGAACTTTCATGCACGGACTAACCGTGAACTCCACGTTCCTCAAGGCGCCCATGTAGAGAACTTTCCTGCATGGACTAACCGTGAACTCCACGTTCCTAAAGGCATCCATGTAGTGAATACTCGGCTTGGCCTCCCGGAAAAAGTGCTATCGAGTTGCTTAACTTTGGATCTTTGATCAACCCCTTAACCTTCATTCACAAGAAACTGACGGTCAAAGTCAGAGGGTCATGAGATGGAGTTTGGCTTGGCAGGAGTCCAACGGGAAATTGAACATGTAAAGGGCAGGGACAATGTCGTTGCTGGTGCTTAGTCCAGAGTGAGTACTCTGGGGGGGGGGTTGTGGTGAAATTTTGGTTGCTTTATTTTTAAGTGATAACTGTGCCCGGGGGGAACTGATAATGTGGGGGGGTTGAGTTATCTGGTTGGTTTCTCCAAATTGGCCGGCAAAGAAAGTTTTCGCTGGGTTCAAACTTTCTTTCTTGAAGGGGGGGAGTGTTACATATTTATGTGAATGTATGTGAATTACCATTCAGGTCTTTGCTTATCCATGTGTAGTAGATTAAGGGTTGTTGTGGTTGGAGGGTCAGGAGCCCTTCTGAAAAAGAGGCCGGAAACGGAAGAGGAAAAGACACGAGGAAGAAAAGCGACGAGGATTTTTCTTCCTCGCCCCGCTCCGACGAAAGGTGGGATTGATATTGAGCCGTGTGGAAAAGCGGCGTTCCCGAGCCCGTCTGGCGAGAGGAGTTACCGGGACGGATACCTGCCCGGTGGACGTCAAACTGTCGTGTGGCCGTGCACCGACCCAGCATCTGGCACCGTTCGCGACACCGTCTAAAAAGACGCGTACGGGTCGCACGTTGGGGCCTAACACGCGTTGCAAGCGGCGTGGGGCTTTTGGCTTGCTTTACCGTACCCGCTTCGCGTGGCCACGAGGGGCTGCAGCCGTGGTGCCTGGTACGATACCTGCCCGGTGGAAAAACGTCCACCCGGGGTTCGTTCAACCGCCCGAGTGCGGCGACGCCGACCATCATCTTGGTCAGGAGGGGCCCAGAGACATTGTGCGGGACCGAGACCAAAAGGGGGTCGTGAGTACCAACGGGGACACACATATATAAGATGGCCATCTTAATCATATAGGGAATTGATTGTGGATTGGGAATTGTTGATGGTTGTTTGTTGTTGATTGCTCGGGGAATATATCCGTGATTGTATCATTGAAATTGTATGATATCCTTACCCTTGAAATATATCATTGAACATCAGTTTCTCTTGGGTGGAATTCATAGGGATTGCATTGCGAAAGCGCATATATAATACTACTTTCTGGCGAAGTTCCTCTCACGGTCCGGGGGTCACCGAGACCAGGTAGTCACCGAGGGGACCACGTAACACTTGGCACACCTGAGCTCCTCACCACATACAAGGCTTTCATCCGCAGCTCAATGGAATACTGTTCTCCCCTCTGGGCCGGTGCTCCTGCCTCACACCTAGCTCGGCTTCACACTGTTGAAACCATAGCTTGCAGAATCATTGGAATCACCCGTGATGAAGCCAACTCCGAGGACCTTTCACTTACTCACCGCAGGCAGGTTGGTGGGCTTTCTGTCTTCTACCGACTCCTCTCCGGCCATGCTTCCCCAGCTCTCTCTCTCTGGACTCTGTCCCCCAAATATTCCTACAGGTCGCACAAGATCTGCCTGCAACCCTTTTATGGTTAAACTGCCAAAATCAAGACTCTCTGCTCACCTTCACTCCTTCATTCCTCTTTTCTCCCGCCCTGGAACAAATTCCCTCACTCTGTTCAATCCCACTCCTCCCTCCAGGTCTTTAAAACAGCTGTTCACCACCATCTCTTATCTTCCCCCATCCAAAACCTTGATCTTTTCTACCCCCGCTAATTTCACCCCAGATTCACTTTTTTGAAATACCAACTTCCTTCCTGGAAGTCCTTGCAGTGTCCTTGTTTTATACTTCTCCCACCCCTCCCCCCCTTCCCACTCCTCCTCCCCCCAAGCCCTCCCACTGATCTCCCAATGTCCCTGCTCTCAAATGTTGTGTTTGTGTGCTTCCCCTTCTCTCCCCATCTTGTCTACCTCTACCCTTATTATGTTTTGTGTCTGTTTGATTTTTTTTTTTGTGTGGGTGTGTGATAAATGTTAGCTCTTACACGGGCCTCGATCCTGTATACAAAAAAAAACAAAAAAAAACATTTTAGTGCAATTTTAAAAATGGGATTTTGAAAATCCTAAAATCGGGAACCTGGTTTCACCCGATATTCTTCAACTGAAATCTACTATAAATGAAATAAATTTCTGTAATCTACTACAAATGAAATCAATTTCTGTAATCTACTATAAATGGATGAGGTGTGTGTGTGTGTGTGTGTGTGTGTGTGTGTGTGTGTGTGTGTGTGTGTGTGTGTGTGTGTGTGTGTGTGTGTGTGTGTGTCATACTTTTTGTGTCTATTAATTAATTATATCGTTTTAAAATGTACCTTTTAACCCTTTGGACTGCTTACTGCTGAGACCCCTTCGACCGTTGAAGACCCCAAAGACCCTTAAAGACCCAAAGCTCCCCGAGCACCCAAAATACCCAAAAGTCTCCGAGGACCCTAAAGACACCGAAAACCCAAAAGACCCCGAGGACCCAAATGACCGACAACACCCAAAAGACCTATAACACCCAAAAGCCATATAGGAACCAAAAGACCCAGAATACCCAAAAGTCCCCGGGGAACCAAAAGACACAGAAACCACAAAAGTCCTCGAGGATCCAGATGACCCAAAAGTCCCTGGGGACCCAAAAGCACCCCCCCCCCCAATCACTCCCCGAATCCAGCAGGCAGGTATGCTACAAGGCAGTGAAGACCAATGAAAATTTGGGATAACGGACCAACGGGCCCACTCGTTGATAATAAAAAAAAGCGAGCGCTAAACGGGCGTGGCCTCTGTAAAGAGGCGTGGTGAGGATGATTGGCGGTGGAATTTCGACAGTGGGCGGAGTCTAGGTAAATAGGCGGGGTGTATTCAAAGTGTCGGGAAAAGGTGATTGTAGTGAAGTTATTTGCCCATTTATTCCTGCGTGGCGCTATCTTGTCTCCGTCTCCATAATCTCCCTGGATGTGATGCTGGCGAACAACCTGGTCGGACAGCAACAGGACTCGGCGAATTCTGAGCAGGTGAAGCTCGTGATCGTGGGCGATGGAGCCTGCGGGAAGACTTCCCTGATTACGGTGTTCGCCAAAGGAACCTTTCCCGAGGTGAGTCAGACCATGAAGAATGGATGGGTGAAAAATAACTTTTTTTTATGGAGCACTCCCATATGAGCACTTGGCTCACGATGCTGGTGAATTCAGGGTTCAATGTCATATAATGTATTGATTTGTCTTTTAATGTCCTTGTAATTCATGTAAGAGGACATTGGTGTAATTGTTTTGTTCACAACACAAACCAACTTCAAGAACATAAATGTAAAGGATGTTATAAGGAAGCAGCTGGTAACAAGACATATGGACCACCCTGTATAACATACCAAACTCAACATAAATGTGAACGATGTTATAAGGAAGCAGCTGGTAACAAGACATATGGACCACTCTTTATATAATAATTAAACTGGCATCTTCCATGAGCTTCCACGTGTAGGAAATCGATGGCAAAAATTTGTTTTAACTGTAAAAAGTGACGTCATCTGACGGTTTAATTTGAATTTAATACCACGTTTTCCACTTGACCGAGCAAACTTTCCTGGCTTGACCAGTAGACCTTTGAAAGGTTGATTGGGGTGTGGTTGATACACCTGTGTCTAACTCGTCAGAAAGATATTTGTGATTCCTTCTGAATGAATGACGTTCGTTTGTCGCAATTGCGCTCAGTATAAACCTGTCGGTTTGCATTATATTGACTATGAGAACCGAGGCTGGTGATTGTTCACGTGGAATGTGAACAGGTCACCTCATGTTTGTGACATTTGTAGGGGAAAATCCAAATACAATGCAAATTGTGTTTCCCAGCATTCCCAGGCTCAAACACATATAGGGGAACGTTGCCCAGTCCCCATGATTGGTCCACCAACACATATAGGGGAACGTTGCCCAGTCCCCATGATTGGTCCACCAACACATATATGGAAACGTTGCCCAGTCCCCATGATTGGTCCACCAACACATATATGGAAACGTTGCCCAGTCCCCATGATTGGTCCACCAACACATATAGGGGAACGTTGCCCAGTCTCCATGATGGGCCCACCCAGGGGCATCGAAAGGGGGGGGGGGGGGGGTCAGAGGAGGGTCGCTGCCTCGGGTTTGCTCTTTAAGCAAACATATTTATTTACACTTTTATAGTTCTAAATCAAAATTTCTGAAACCACCATGCCACACTGGTATTTTCCCCGTGAGTTTTATTTAATTTTACCCACAAGTGCGCCAGCACACCGAGCCGTGCATTAGGCAGCCAAACGTCCCCCCCGCTCGATCCCGGCCCAGCCAGCACAAACTGGTCCTTCACGCCCTCGAAGAGCACCGAGTCAAACAACACCCTTGGCTCCAACGCTGCAAGGTTTTCTGGGCTCCGAACAGTTCCCTTCAAGCACACACGAGAAACCGTGACCGCCCACCACGAAACCAGCACCAGAGAGCGCGAGAGGGAGGGACGCAGCCTCCTTTTTCCCTCGCTGACGTCACTCCCCAACCAATCCCCGTGCCCCCATTATATTGTTCCATATGCTCTCAACCAACAGCGAACTTCAGGGCATGGCCTATCGTCACGATCCCTTAGAGGCGGAGTCTAGCAGTCGTTTGGGAATGTTCAGCTTTCCGTCGGCAATGTCGGTTTAATGGCCGTTGTTGTTATTGTTGTTGTTGGTGAACGAGGACTTTTATGGCCTTTTTACTTGTAAAAAAACAGAAGGGAAAAATCACAGGAGGCAATTACATACTGGGGATTATCCTTAAGCCCTATCTAACTTAACACAAACACCACCCTCCGTGTGGTGACACATGAACAACCTTAAGCTCACAGGTTCCCTGCTTACTACATCAAGGGTTGTTCTTCTTCGTGTCCATGGTCCATGCTAAAACCTATACGATCCTAACTCCACTATGATATTTCTTCCCATCCCCCCCCCCCCCCCCCCACAAACGTAACACAGCCCCCTCCCCCTTGGAACTGTAGCTCCTGCAAGGTTCACTGCAGGCATCACCGTTCCAGCCTAAACACTTACCGACTCGTACCTAATTAGCCGACGAAATAAATTAGGAGGGCTACTTACCTGTTCTCCTTACTGTTCTACGCCCCTTAAACCAACCATTCAAATATTTACAAAACTTGTTTTCTTGCTCCTAACTCCTGGGGTGGGTAGAAAATGTCAGAACACAAAAATCTACCTTACCAACAAAACCTTAACCAAAAATGTCAAGAACATTTATACAACCCCCTTCTAAAGACCATGTTCCCTGGTGGATGCCACAATGACCAACGTTACCTGCGGAGCCTTCCCAATTTACATTACCCAAATTTCCGCGGGCCCTGTCCTTGTGGTACAGGTTAGTGACATGGCTCGATGGACCTTCGCCCACACTCGCACATATAAACCCAATAATCAATCATTCATTCAACCCTGCGAGACCATGGCATATCATTGGTTACAAACATGTGTGATCCTCAACTAAGAAATGGGGAGGAACCGTACAACCCAAGATGGTGGGGGTGCTTCAGACTGTGGTGCCTGCAGTCCAAAAGCAAGTATTCGACTTACGAATTCTCCCCCCCCCCCCCTCCCTTCAACTATCGGCCCCTGACATCCAAACAGCTACTTCGCTGTACGTCCTGCTGGGGAGGGTCTCCGCAACATCCAGGCTCTCAGCCTCAGGCTCCCATAGCCTCTTTTGGGTCACCAGGGGTCTCCGTACCTGCTGGTCACCCAACCAGACCCCCCTCCGACGGGTTTCCAATTCCAGACACCACCGGCTGCCAGGGACAAATTACCACGGGGGGTAAGGGGGGCGCAGTCACCGCTCCTCCAGAGCTTGATCCATTCCTGCAGACACACACACCTTCCCCACCCACAAAATCTCGTCATTTCCTCCCCCATTGCCATTAAATTCTCAAACACTGTCGTGCAAAAAGGTTGTTTTGGTGTTCCTACGCTGCCATGGCCTGCGTACATGTGATGGTTCACATTCACACTTCCAAACATAACTCAACTTTCCTCATGCAAACACAAAAACACAAACCCCTTTTACACATAACGACCACCAACCTTGTTTGTTTGACGAGACATTTTGTGGCATTCAAACCGGTCCACTTACCGACCATGGAGTCACTCTCTCCCACTCTTGCCTATATAAAGGGTTCTTCTTTGTCGTGTCCATGCTAAAACCCATACAATCCTAACTCCACTATGGTATTTCTTCCCTACCTCCCACAAACATAACAATACTTTTTGATGCTTTTTAATTAATAATTTAGAAATTGCAAGAAATTGCAAAATTATTGTTCTGAGAATGGCTTCCGGGTGGTACCTTTGCATAGTATAACGATAGTTATTTCCCATAGTGCATATGTTAGCATAAGCGTGAGGGAAAAGCCTATATATCAGGAAATACGTCGTTGTTCATATAGAATGCTGTATCGAACCTGCATCCTAACAACCACTGCTGAGGTCACTAATCTGGGAAACAGACACAGGTATTCCCAGCATCTCACCTGACTGGCTTGGGCGTTCTAACTGAGCATGGTAACAAGGCACCCAAGACCCTGGTTGAAGTGCCCAAGTCAGTTGGCGGGCACAACCGCTATTACACGGTCCGTCGGGATTCGGAACAGGCAAGTGGTCCGAGTTGAGCGACTACAACAGTATCTGAGAAACATGTTTTGACTTGTCTGAACTGTATTTTTATGGATTTCTGGGAATTTGTCTGGGTAATTATTGGTGAAATTGTGTCAAGAAGTGCTTTGCCGAAGAACTCCGATAATCATACTGCTCACAGTGTACTCGCACGCATCCACCATATTCGCGTACCTGTAACACAACACAGAATGTTATACGTTTGCTGTGAGTACCAAGACATTTGGACCATATCGTTTGGACCTTCCATCCAAATCTCCATGCTGTTATGGAGACAACCAATAACCTCACAGCATGGAGTATCATTTTGATGGATCCAGAATGGTTCATCTATCTGTGATCTTTGACACCTGCTATGTGACTTTCCACAGGATTATACACCTTCGGTATTTGAGAAGTACGAACGAGAACTGAATATTGGCAGGAAGAGAGTCTCTATGAGCCTGTGGGACACCGCAGGTAGGAAATGGCATGCTTGTATCCTCCTTTTGTTTGCAATTCGTAGAGAATAACTGACCTTATTGCCATGATATAGGCCTACCTGAGAAATCACAATATGAACCACAAAAGGTAGACTGCACCTGTTGATTGTAAATCCCAAAGCAGATTGTGATATTGAAACGATACGAGTTACTATCACCAAATGTGACAAAATTGGAGAATCTGCTCATCTACAATTGTGGAGCTCGTGCGGTCGATAACTAATGTTCGGCATTTAATAATATCCCTCATGTTAACGGGCTGTCCATGGTTATCTTGAGTTACAGCGATCTGATCTGCAGTGCTATAATGTAGAAAGTCAAAATAAAGCATTTCAAATAATTCACAATGAAAGAACCATCTTTAGAGGCCATTTTTCCCCACAGAGCAGCGGTTGGCCTTTTTTTGGCACCATGGTCCCCTCTTTGAAGCAATGTTTTATGGCCGGATGCCCTTTCTGCCACCAACCCCGTTGGTCGCCTCTTGCGACACACAGGGAATTACCAGTGAGCTGGTACTCAATTTGCCGACCTCGGAAGGATGACAGGCTGAGTCAACCCCCCTGGTGCTAACTCAGCGATCGGCCGGGATTCGAACCCAGGATCCTAGGATCCCAAGCCGGCACCCTAACCGCTAAGCCAACACCAGGCTCTCAAAAAATTCACAAGCAGAAACCCATGGTAAAAAATACCACAATATTCATAAAAGGAAAAAGTCGTATTATTGTGCTGCTTGAAAAAAATTCAAAAATGGGAGGATGTATATTTATTAACAGCAAAGAAAAAAAAAAAACGTTTTTTTTTTCTGGAGCGGATGGGGCAGCACACTGGGTCCTATACACCACCTGGGCTCAATTTTTTTTTTCTTTCTCCGATTGAAATTTTTTTAATTTTCCCGTAGGTTTGGAATGATATAAAGCAACTTTTACTCTACAATCTTTTTCCTCCGAGGAGTGTTTCCGTGTTTCATGGTGGGACAGACAAAATACACACACACACACAAAATAACACAAAATGTATTTCCCAAGAAATGTTATAACTTCTTTAATCCTCATAAGTTGTACATTCACCACTACAAGCAATAACCTCAGTCAATTGGCAAGAAGTGAGCAGGAAGGACTAACTTTGCAACGACACGCATGCTCTGTAGCTTAATAGCGCATCGTGTTGCCAGTTTACATCGCGTTTACCTTGTACTTTGAGATCAAATCGAGTACGAATAAGAATCATTTTGTATAGAAAGTCTGAACGGTTTGAGATATAAAGTGTTGAAATAAGTGAATTCTTTTTTACACAAATTGCCCGAGATTGACGTAATGACGAGCGTTAAGAAGCAGAAGGTTGATGCAGAGTGACGTGCTTTTCGATCCGAATGATTGGTGACATTCCTTATCCATATATATATATATATATATATATATATATATATATATATATATATATATATATATATGACCACACCTGACAACGTGAGATTTCTCCCCTAATACACCTGGTAACAAATTGTGACCCCATGACAAAGGGGAAAAAGTAAATTTGTGGTATCTAGGGTGAATGTAGACATGGTACCATGTGAAAACTCAGGTGAATGTGGACATGGTACATGTGAAAACTCAGGTGAATGTAGACATGGTACCATGTGAAAACTCAGGTGAATGTGGACATGGTACCATGTGAAAACTCAGGTGAATGTGGACATGGTACCATGTGAAAACTCAGGTGAATGTAGACATGGTACCATGTGAAAACTCAGGTGAATGTGGACATGGTACCATGTGAAAACTCAGGTGAATGTGGACATGGTACCATGTGAAAACTCAGGTGAATGTAGACATGGTACCATGTGAAAACTCAGGTGAATGTGGACATGGTACCATGTGAAAACTCAGGTGAATGTGGACATGGTACCATGTGAAAACTCAGGTGAATGTAGACATGGTACCATGTGAAAACTCAGGTGAATGTGGACATGGTACCATGTGAAAACTCAGGTGAATGTAGACATGGTACCATGTGAAAACTCAGGTGAATGTGGACATGGTACCATGTGAAAACTCAGGTGAATGTAGACATGGTACCATGTGAAAACTCAGGTGAATGTGGACATGGTACCATGTGAAAACTCAGGTGAATGTAGACATGGTACCATGTGAAAACTCAGGTGAATGTGGACATGGTACCATGTGAAAACTCAGGTGAATGTGGACATGGTACCATGTGAAAACTCAGGTGAATGTGGACATGGTACCATGTGAAAACTCGGGTGAATGTGGACATGGTACCATGTGAAAACTCAGGTGAATGTGGACATGGTACCATGTGAAAACTCAGGTGAATGTAGACATGGTACCATGTGAAAACTCAGGTGAATGTGGACATGGTACCATGTGAAAACTCAGGTGAATGTGGACATGGTACCATGTGAAAACTCAGGTGAATGTAGACATGGTACAGTGTGAAAACTCAGGTGAATGTGGACATGGTACCATGTGAAAACTCAGGTGAATGTGGACATGGTACCATGTGAAAACTCAGGTGAATGTAGACATGGTACAGTGTGAAAACTCAGTTGAATGTGGACATGGTACCATGTGAAAACTCAAGTGAATGTGGACATGGTACAGTGTGAAAACTCAGGTGAATGTGGACATGGTACCATGTGAAAACTCAGGTGAATGTGGACATGGTACCATGTGAAAACTCAGGTGAATGTGGACATGGTACCATGTGAAAACTCAGGTGAATGTGGACATGGTACCATGTGAAAACTCAGGTTAATGTAGACATGGTACCATGTGAAAACTCAGGTGAATGTAGACATGGTACAGTGTGAAAACTCAGGTGAATGTGGACATGGTACCATGTGAAAACTCAGGTGAATGTGGACATGGTACCATGTGAAAACTCAGGTGAATGTGGACATGGTACCATGTGAAAACTCAGGTGAATGTAGACATGGTACCATGTGAAAACTCAGGTGAATGTGGACATGGTACCATGTGAAAACTCAGGTGAATGTAGACATGGTACAGTGTGAAACCTCAGGTGAATGTGGACATGGTACCATGTGAAAACTCAGGTGAATGTAGACATGGTACCATGTGAAAACTCAGGTGAATGTAGACATGGTACCATGTGAAAACTCAGTTGAATGTAGACATGGTACCATGTGAAAACTCAGTTGAATGTGGACATGGTACCATGTGAAAACTCAGGTGAATGTAGACATGGTACCATGTGAAAACTCAGGTGAATGTGGACATGGTACCATGTGAAAACTCAGTTGAATGTGGACATGGTACAGTGTGTAAACTCATACTTCCCTGCACAATCTGAAGGCATCAGCAGCTATTGCAGCCGCAAGTCAAAGTGCCTAATTCGAGGAAACTGGAGGGAAGCCGCCTCTTCCTCTTCCTTTTGGTTTCCGATTCAAAACGGGTAGTTTTCGTAGCAGTGGGTGGAGCACAGCACCTTTTTCTGCGCATTCGAATGAAGCAATGAGTCGATGTGCTTGCGTCACCTGTGCACTGCACCAAAAGCACTTGCCGAATGTACCAATGTATAAAGGCCCATGGTGCTTCATGGGATGTGAACACGTTTTTGGCAAGATAACCTGTTGGCGTGGCACAACCACCATTAGTGACGTCACCGTAACCACAAACACCGTCAGCATCACTGAGTGTCGGCACTTTCGCATCATGCTTTTTTTTCTTCTTTTTTTAAATCTCAAAACCATGGTACATGGAGCCAGTCGAACCTTCTTGTTTCTCACGCACAGGCAAATTCCCCATTTTTCACAAATCCTGTTCTTGTGAGCCAGTCATTGAGCTCGCTGGCTTTTTCTCCCAGAATGCTGTGCGCACATCATGTGCTACCCACCAAGATGCCCCATGAATTGCCATGTTAAATGGGACTGTGAGTCGCACTTTCAAATTGAACAAGACATGCTTGCGGTGACTCTCATCCGGATGCATCCAGGTGAGTCAAGTCGGCTCATTCCTCTCTCCTCGTTGTCTTCTGGCGGTGCCATCCCGCAGCATGCTCGGCCCCACATAAGGCCTAAGACCAGGCCTTATCCCAAAATAAAGCAATTCGTCTTAACAATAGATACTAGTACCGACTGCAAAGCCGCAATGAGCCGGCGAAGCCAAAGTCTCTTGCCACTATTTTACCCATCACTATGGCATCAGTAGGTTAGGTAGTTGGTAGGTGTAGTGGGTACCGTACCTGGTAAGACTTTGTAAAAGAGAAGAGCAGACAGTCCTCAAAAAAACATGACCCATCACCAGGGACATCTACTGCAGCATATTCCCAAAAAGAAGACAATGGTGTCACATCCGATGGCTTTACTTGGTGCAACGTAAAAACCTCTCTCAAGTTACCACGGACTGTTGTCGAATCATGTTTCAGTGATGATAGCACTGGTGGAGGTTGTACCATTTTTCCTTTCATTTCGGTTCTTGTTCTTTCTCCGTAACAGACAACAGTGCCCAAAGCAATGACGATTTCGCTAAGGAAATTTGAGCATATGATGAGAACTATTTCGAGCAGCATATACTTACGCGTGATTCGGTTGTTTTGCACCAACCTCGTTCCCGGCGTCGCAGACGTGTCGAGGGCGCTGGTAAGATGTCATGTGTCGAGGGCGCTGATTGGCTGATTCGGTTCTCCGACGGCCACGAGGTTTCTAAAAAATAATTATTCGTCAATGTTAGAATATTTGACGCCGTTTTCACCCTCCGAAACGCGTAATAAGCTTGTAAAAAAAATTTTTTTTCAAATGCTCGAATCTCATTGGTTCAGGTGTTCGATGACGATTTTCGTTGAAGATAACGAGGTTGGTCTTAACGTATTTTAATTACTAATGAGAGGTTTCATTAGATTGTGAATCAAAGAACGACGGGTGAAACAAACTCCTATTGAACTTTTTCGCAATTGTTTTATGCAAACTTCCACATCCGGTCGATGGTGCCCACGTACCCCACCATTGAGCGCTTTCATTTTAGAAATATTTTTGCAAATGCTCGACTCTCATTGGGTCCGGTGTTTGGTGACGCGTTTTGTTGAAGATAACCAGGCCCGTGCGGGCCGATGTTGGTCTTAAATTATTTTATTAATACATCGGAGGTGCATAAGATTGTGAATCAAACGACGACGGGTGAAAGAAACTCCTAATGAACGTTTAAAATTTGTTATGCATACTTCCGCCTCCGCAAGATGGCTGCGCCCACTGCGCTTCGGATTCTCGAGCCAAGGCATAATCAGGTTTTCAACATAATACGTACTCGTTTATTGACAACACCGGCTTCGCCGGCAAATAAATTACTATCTCAGTTATATCGACAGGGTATTAAAATCTGTTTTTAGTAAAGACATCAAAGTACAAAAGCTAATAAAAAGTTTATCGAAACAATTTGAAGTAAGCACGCCCATCACTTACTCCCACAGCAAGGAAATATTGAAGTGAGAATTGAATATGAATCATTTCCGACTCATCACACAGTTGTTTTTTTCTTTCCTCTGTATGAAACACACCTCACAGATTCCGGGTGTATTCCGACGTTGCCATGACAACGCATTGGCAGCAACTACCCTGCTCTGCGGTTGCTTTGGCAGCATCCTGCGATAACAGTAGCTCCCTCTAGCCCCAGTTAGATCGCCAACCATGACTTGTCATATGTGCCCTGATTCACGGCAGGTGATCTGGTCGTGTGGAAACGACAACCACCAAATATCAAACTGTAGCGGCTACCGCTGGGTTTTCACAATCGCCTTGCACCTATCAAGGACGCGGAGCGATCACCATGCCGGGCTCGTCCAGGACGCCCGGGCAGGCCCGCGCTCAACTTGCCAGGCCTCGGTCGGGACGCTGGGCCACGCCCCCTCTCGCTTTTCCTGGGCAAACGCTCCGGGATAATATGTATATATATTGCTGCCCGATAAACGGGCTTTTCAGAGTGCCTGAGTGTTTGGTTTGATTAAAGCAACTCGGATGAATTCCAGCTTTTTGTCGCGTCCATTCTTCCGATCGACGTGGGAGCCCCAGCTCCTTCATTGGTGACCTACCGACATGGACACGGCAGTCGGCCTTAAACTGCCTACCTTCTGGGAGGCTCACGCGGCGGTTTGGTTCGCACAGGCGGATTCCCTGTTCGCCCTGCGAGGCATCACGGCCGACGACACCCGCTTCCACCATGTGGTAGCAGCGCTCGGTTCGGCCACCGCGGCCCGCGCCCTGAGCCTCCTCGAGCCCGCCAGCCGCTGACAAATACGGCGCGATTAAGAAGCTTCTCCTCGACGCTTTCGCCCTCCCATCGGCGGAACGCGCACGGCGCCTGCTCGACCTGCCCGAGCTCGGCGACACGCGCCCTTCCGAGCGAATGGACTACATGCTTTCACTGCTCGGCGAGCACTCTCCGGCATTCCTGTTCCGGGAGCTGTTCCTCTGTCAGCTGCCTAACCCGGTATGCCTCGCCCTGGCAAGCACGACGATCACAGATCCCCGGGCCCTTGCCAGAGAAGCCGACAAGATCTCCGCCGCAGGACAGCGCATCGCAGCGGCGACATGGGACCCACCGCCGTCCGACGCAACACCCATGGCGCCCGAGCACCCGGCACGGTCGACGACCGAACTGCCGACGCAATTGGCGGCCGCTACACCGAGCCGACCACCTCCAGCACGACGACCGGGGCCTCCACCTGACCAAGCGTGGTGTTACTATCATGCCAGGTTCGGACAGAAGGCCCGGACATGCCGACCCCCGTGCACCTTCGGCAGGCCGGGAAACGGCCGGGCCGGCGTTCATTACCAGCCATGAGCGCCGGCTACACGGGCAACTTACTGTTCATCACGGATAAAGCGTCCGGACGGCGCTTCCTGTGCGACACCGGCGCCCAACTGAGCGTCATACCCGCCTCTGACCAGGACAGGCAATCCGCGGTTTGCGGCCCCTCCTTGGTTGCGGCCAACGGATCGACCATCCGCACCTTCGGCCCACGCAACGTCACCCTCTGCTTCGGCGGCCAACGCTTTGCTTGGACGTTTGTAACCGCAAACGTGCCCATGGCTCTGCTAGGCGCCGACTTCCTCTGCGCACACGGACTGCTGGTGGACGTCCAACGGCGTCGTTTAATCAACGCCGAAACCTTCAGCTCCCTGGTATGCACATTGAGCAGCTCCGCGCCGACCGAGCTGGCATGCGCCGTCCCGGCGGCGAACGAGTTTGCTCGCCTGCTCACGGAGTTCCCGGCCCTCATGCGGCCGACGTTTTCGGCCGTCGCAGTACGGCATGGGATCGAGCACCACATACCAACCACGGTCCCGCCGGTCTACGCCAGGGCCCGCCGCCTCGACCCAGCCAAGCTCGCCGTGGCGAAGGCCGAATTCGACGCGTTGGAGCACCTCGGCATCGTGAGGCGCTCCGACAGCGCGTGGGTCTCGCCACTGCACATCGTGCCAAAGCCGGGGGGTGGATGGCGCCCGTGTGGCGACTACCGCCGTCTCAATGACGCTACCACCCCCGACAGGTACCCGATCCCGCATATCCAAGACTTCTCCGCCCGTCTGGCGGGACGGGTCATTTTTTCGAAAATTGATCTCATACGGGGATATCACCAGGTACCTGTCAGGGCGGCCGACGTCCCTAAAACGGCAGTCATCACGCCGTTCGGCTTATTCGAATTCTTGCGGATGCCGTTTGGTCTCAAGAACGCGGCTCAGGCGTTCCAGCGCTTGATGGACGGCGTGCTGCGTGACCTGCCATTCCTTTTCGTTTACCTGGACGACATCCTCGTCGCCAGCACGTCCCGGGCCGAGCACCTCCTCCACCTCCGAACACTGTTCGGGCGCCTCAGCGAGCATGGCCTCATCGTCAACCCGGCCAAATGCCACTTCGGCACGACGGCCGTTGATTTTTTGGGCCACCACATCACCAAGAACGGGGCCGTGCCGCTGCCAACCAAGGTCGAGGCCATCACCACGTTCCTGCGTCCCCGCACCATAAAGGCCCTGCAGGAATTCCTGGGAATGGTGAATTTTTATCACCGCTTCGTGCCCCGCGCTGCTCAACTCATGCGGCCCCTCTACGAAGCCCTCCGGGACAAGCCGGCCAAGCACGACATCGCCTGGTCCGCAGCAATGGATGCGGCCTTCCAAAGCTCAAAGCGGGCCCTCGCCGACGCAACACTGCTCGCTCACCCGGTGCTCAATGCTCCCATCGCCCTCACCACGGATGCCTCCGACTACGCGGTGGGCGCCGTACATGAGCAATGGGTGAATGGGGTTTGGCAGCCACTCGCTTTTTTCAGCCGGCAGCTCCGGCCGAACGAGCTCAAATACAGCACGTTTGACCGGGAGCTCCTCGGTCTACACCTGGCCGTCCGCCATTTCCGCCACCTCCTGGAGGGCCGACCTTTCACGGCGTTCGTCGACCACAAGCCGTTGGTTTACGCCATGGCCAAGGTCACGGAGCCGTGGTCGGCCCGCCAACAGCGCCACCTCTCCGCCGTGTCGGAGTTTACCACGGACATCCGGCACGTCGCCGGCAAAAACAACGCCGTGGCCGACTGTCTTTCCCGGGCCAGCGCGAACGCGGTCCACCTGGGCGTGGACTTTGCGCTTATGGCGGCGGACCAAACCACCGACACCACGGTGCAAGCCCTCCGGGCGGCGGACACGGGCCTCCGCCTGGCCGACATCCCCTTTGCGGACACTGTCCTGCTCTGCGACGTCTCCCAAGGCCAGCCTCGCCCCATCGTGCCCGTCACCTGGCAACGCCGCATCTTCGCCTCCCTCCACGGCCTTTCCCACCCGGGCCGGAAAGCTTCCCAGAAGCTGGTGTCGGCGCGATTCGTCTGGCACGGCCTTCGTCGGGACGTCCGCGATTGGACCAGCACCTGCACGGCCTGCCAACGGGCCAAGGTCCACCGACACACCCAGGCCCCGCTGGCACCTTTCACCGTGCCCGAACGACGTTTTGACCACGTCAACGTGGATCTGGTGGGCCCCCTTCCCCCGTCACGGGGGTTCACACACCTGCTCACCATGGTGGACAGGACCACCACGTGGCCGGAGGCCGTTCCCCTCGTCTCCACCACCACCGCCGACATGGCGCAGGCTTTCATCGCCACCTGGGTCGCCCGCTTCGGCGCACCGGCGGACATCTCGTCAGACCGCGGACCACAGTTCACCTCCGAGCTGTGGGGCGCGGTCGCCCGCAACCTGGGGGTCAAGCTCCACCGTACTACGGCCTACCACCCCCAAGCAAACGGGTTGTGCGAGCGATTCCACCGCTCCATGAAGGCCGCGCTCATGGCCGGCCTTCAAGACGGCGGTTGGGCCGACCGGCTGCCGTGGGTCCTTTTGGGCCTCCGCACGGCCCCCAAGGAGGACCTCCAGGCATCCACCGCCGAGCTTGTCTATGGCCAGGCGCTACGCGTCCCGGGCGAATTCGTGCCCGACGCTACCAGTCCCTGGTCCGCAGCTCACCAGCGCTCGGACCTCCAGGAGGCCGCCCGACGGTTTGCCCCCGTGCCAACATCCCACCACGGTGACCCCCAGTCCTACGTCCCCCCAGCACTTCGCACAGCGGAGTATGTTTTTGTGCGTCACGACGCACATCGGGGGCCACTCAGGCCGCCGTACGACGGGCCCTTCCGGGTGCTGCGACGGGACGACAAGTCGTTTGTCATCGACATCGGCGGCAGGTCGGACCGGATTGCGGTGGACCGCCTCAAGCCGGCGCACGTGGGCGTCGACCACCCACCACGGGTGGCCCTTCCGCCGCGGCGAGGCCGCCCCCCGTCCACGGTGCCCCCCACTCGACCGCCCACCACCACACCGGACCCCCTCCCACGACCCGCCAGGGGTCGCTTCGGCCGGTCATCAGGACCCCCCTCAAATTGACCCTGCCGGTGCAAGTCGATTCTGGGGGGACGTGTGTCGCGGCTACCGCTGGGTTTTCACAATCGCCTTGCACCTATCGAGGACGCGGAGCGATCACCATGCCGGGCTCGTCCAGGACGCCCGGGCAGGCCCGCGCTCAACTTGCCAGGCCTCGGTCGGGACGCCCGGGCAGGCTCGCCCTCAACTTGCCAGGACGCTGGGCCACGCCCCCTCTCGCCTTTCCTGGGCAAACGCTCCGGGATAATATGTATATATATTGCTGCCCGATAAACGGGCTTTTCAGAGTGCCTGAGTGTTTGGTTTGATTAAAGCAACTCAGATGAATTCCAGCTTTTTGTCGCGTCCATTCTTCCGATCGACGTGGGAGCCCCAGCTCCTTCAAAACTACTCTTTTCAAAGACGCACGAGTATGGGCTCTTCAATGTCCTTACATTAATTTTACAGCAGGACAGGGCAGGCCTAGCATCCTCTACCAAGTCTGGCTCACTCATTGAAGAAACATCGGCCTGACTGAGAAGCATCAGGTTTTATTTATTTAATTTTTTTTTTTTTTTTTTTTTTTTGTATACTGAATCGAGGCTCGTGTAAGAGCTAACATTAATCACAAATAAATAAATAAACGGACACACAAAACATACAATGAAGGGAGCGGGAGACAAGATGGGGAGAGAGAGGGAAGCATACAAGTACAACAGTAGAGAACAGGGACATCGGGAGATCTGTGGGAGGGAGAGGGCTTGGGGGGAGGAGGCATTTAGGTATAAAACACATGGACACGGCTAGGACTTCCAGGAAAGAAAGAAGTCGGTATTGATATGTAAGGAGGCCGACACTCGGCATCGGGGCGCTCATGACAAGTCACGAAGGTTTCCTTGGCGGAGAACAAACCTGACGATCAAAAAGCCAAGATGAGGTTCGGGTGGCACTAAAATAGGGGTAAAATTTCAAACATCAAACTGATGGTCTTACCATTCAAAGTGGTTCCATTTATTGTAGAAATCACACACGTAAAATTTTATGCAAATCGTATAATATTTAGGGGTTGCTCATGTTGCGGGTGTTGGCATGTTGCGGTGAGCATGTGGCATGCTCACCGCATGGCATGTTGGCATGTTGCGGTGGCATGGCATGTTGCATGGCATGCAACATGGCATGCAACATGGTGGCATGGCATGGCATGGCATGGTGGCATGGCATGCAACAAGGCATGTTGCGGTGAGCATACAATACAAAATTGTATAATTACATACAATTATATAATAATATTATAATTACATTATTATGTCCATACATATTACATAACAAACTTTTACATCGATAAATATAATCTGATCATTAATAATTCATAAACTTCAAAAATAATGAACATAAATCACTATTGTTGCCAGTGGGCTTTAATGGGTTAAAAGAAAAACAAAAACGTACCCTATTATTATTAGTTATTATTATAATTATTATTATTATTATTCGGGAGCGCGGTGGCCGAGTGAGTTTGGCCGCGAGTGTTGGGTTGACCACACCAGTCGAGAAACCTTAGAGACCATGAGCAACCTCGAAATATGATTTGATCACTGAAAATTTACCAAGAGTGTTTTGTCATGGGATCAAACAAAACCAGACCCTAAGACCTAAACTTATGAAACATTCGGGTTTTAGTACCACCCGAAGATGAGGTGTAGTAGTTGAGGAATCAGACCGAGAAAGACCAGTGTGCTACCTCCGAGTTATCCCATCAAGCAATCAAAATACCACGTTATGGATGGATTGGAAGACGATGGGTGCAGGTGTGTTTATGTTTATGTTTGGAATTGGTTGCCCTTCACATCAGAAGGTTATTCACATGAAACGTGTAGGTTATCCGGTGAATTTGTTGTTTTGTGCAGAAGCTGCTGCAACCACAATCGGAGAGCAAGCTGCACATGGGGTCTTCAGATATCCACGATCACACCAATTGTTTCAGAATTAGGGGTTTGTTCAGGGTGCCGGCGATAACTCGCAACCTCTAATTAATTTCAACTTCATTGCCACGAAATGACATTATTTTGATCACCTTTCGTCATTCGAAACACCGCACAGCAATCGCTACGTAGACGGTAGATGCTCGAGGGAGGCAAGGTGTGAGACCCATTCCTTCAGGTGTGGCTGTTGTATTTATATAATCCCTTACCTCATTGACCTTAAAACAACCTCTGTGATGATAATTGCTTTGTATTTACTGCGTGGCCCGTAGGGCAATGCCGTCTGGAACGGCGTTTGTCTGTCCGTCCGTCCGTCCGGTGTATGTATGTTTCTCACAAATGTCCACCAATCAAAGCTGAGGATCTGGTCACATGACAGGGAGACATCAGATCCTCCACTCAGCAGATCCATTTCTGGCTGCACTGTAGTTAGACTATTGGTGTTGTTTTTATAATTATAATAATAATAATAATAATAATAATAATAATTTTTGCCTCTATGTATTCAAGCGCTTCCTCAAATATAACTTCAAGGATATCCAGGAAGCAGTCATCTTCTAAAAATGGACGAGTTGTTTGTCTCTGTGTGTCATACCTTTTGTTGTATATTAATATTAATTACGCATTATGTACTATTGAAATGTACCTTTTAACTATTTTGACTGCTGAGAACCCTTTTAAGACCCTTTAAGACTCCTAAGCGCCTTAAGACCCCAAAAGTCCCCATGGACCCAAAAGACCCTGAGGACCCAAAACTCCCAGAGGATCCAAAAGACCCCGGGTCCGGCAGGAATGTATGCTACAAGGCGGTGAAGACCAATGAAAAGTTGGTTCCCATAAAGGATCTTGCTCCCTCATTTTAGTTATTCACAGTAGCTGAAACAAAGTCAGGCCTACGGTGACCCTTTAACTAAGAGCAATGGAGCTGTTGGTGCTGTTTTTCACTCCCACAAAAGGGAAGGCCTTTACGTGGAATAAACAATGATGAATGACTCAAAAATACCATGAAGAAAATAATCCAACAGAAATATACTGTTCATGTCACTTCAAAGACTTTAGATTGTATGCAAGTGGAAATACCAGTTTTGTTTGTGTGAATAAGTCGTTGCTTATTGCAGCTAAAGCCGTGAATGCGACACAACTTACGGATCCAGAAGAACCAGTTGGTCGTGCCTCGTGGGTAATGTTCAAAGCACCACCTCATGAGAGGTGGGAGATTGCGGCGTGCTGGCTCGGAGCGACTTCTCCGCTGGTGGGGTGGAAATCAGCTTCCGCATCTCGCAGGACAAACGCACAATTTTCGTTTCATGGGAAACTAGAACGCCACTCGGTGGGGCGCATACTCCCGCCGTGGGTCAAGTTGGAATAGTACGATTTCACAAAACTTTGAGGGAGTAGTTCAGTGACGACGCAAGACAGACACTGCACAGATATATATATATAGAAGATAATGTTAAAAAAAAAACAAGGCAATTTCACTTACATTTTCGGATTCAGCGTTCAACTCTATATAAGTGAGTGTATTTTGAGGCACGTGTGACTTCAAATAAAATTGTAAGCCAGGAAAACCGTTCGTTTCATTCCTTAGGGATACAACATGTAAAACTGGGCCAAACGTCAAAACAACACTCGCTCATTTGAAGTCGCACAAGCTAATGCGACCACTCATTCTTCTGGGAAGAATCCCGTGCACATGCTTGTCACACTTATAACTCACCTAGGTCTTTATAAGTTCATCAAATACTGACACCGTGATTGACATTCCCTGAGGTAAATGTTGTCTCTTCTGAGGTTAAAAAAAAAAAAAGAGTTTTAAAGCATTATACGTATCAAACGATACATTTTATGAAACGAGGAAACCGAATACACACTTTGGTGGTTTTAAAATGAGAGAATATGTCTTTATTATAAATAAAAAAAAGAACCTTGAAGACGACGCTGCCAACAAAATACACCGCTCTAAGGCATAACCACGAGTTTAAACTACATTTACAACAAATATGAAAACTATTTTCATATCACAATGTTAAATATAGAATATATAGAAGATAATGTTAAAAAAAAAAAAGAGCCCTATCTTCCAATGGTAAACAATCCTTCAAAAAATTCCTGCATCCGGAATAATTTCCTGAGCTTCACCACAAAGGGCACAAACTAATCAATTCTTCCTCACCCCAAGGGCAATCATCCCACCAACTTTCATCCAAATCCGTTCAGAACTTTTCCAGATATCTTGTTCACAAACACACGAACACACACAACATGGACAAGATCGAATGCATTACTCCCTGGCGGGAGAAACTATTTATAACACTGACCCGAGTTATAATTGAGGCTCGTGGAGGACACAGAACGGACCAGGACAAAACGGTGGAAAGAGGTGCAGAAACACCAAGAGAGGGGCAAAGGGACAAAGTAGAATGGGACATGGAGGAAGAAAGGACACTGCGAAACATGACAAGGGGAGAGGAGAACACAGGGGTGAACACGCTGGGTAGACACACACAAACTCTCAATGAGAAGTGGAAGGGAAAGTTGGGAAGAAGCAGAAATGGAACGACGATAACAACAACTCAGAGGAGAGAGACCTGATAACCTTGAAACGAAGAAAGAGGTGGTCCTGGGGAAGGATGATGAGGGTAGAAAAGATAATGGGTGTAGATGGGGGGTGACCTGAGATTGTGATGAACTGGTGCGGGGGTTGGAGGGCAGGGCATGGAAAAGGATGGAGTGTGAAAGACCAGAAAGATGGCGGTAGAAGACAGCTGAGACCACCGACCTGTCTGTGGTGTGAATGTAATAGGCCCAGAAACTCAGTTGACAACAAGGGGTGGGATGTAGAAACGATTAGGCCTTGGTTTTCATGTCATCAGCCGAAAGGGGAGAGCAGTATTCCATCAAGATGCAAATGAAGGCCTTGTAATAGATAAAAGCTCAGATGTGTGAAGGAAAGACTTTGCACGACAGAGGATTCCTAGTCGGCAGCTGGCTTTGAAGGCCAACTCAGATCATGTCATTTGCCCAAAAAAGATCATGGCTGATTGTGAGGCCCAAAGGTTTGAGTGATTGAACTTCTTCTGTAGGTTTAGAATTGTTATGGGAGTAGATGGGAGGGTTCACCAGAGTGTCCTTTTTGGGAGATAGAATGATAGTGCGAGAATTGTCAGGATTGAAAGACATTCTAATCGTTTAAGCAGTTTATAATCAAGGTTTGCAGAGAGGAAAGAGGCTGTGGCCTTCCTATCTGATGGATGAGGGATGCTACGGCAGAGGGTGGAGTCATCAGCCAAGAGATGGGGAGGATTTTCCAGAGAGTCGGAGAGATCGTTGATGAAGCTCAGGAAAAGGACTGGGTCAAAGACACTGTCTTGGGGTACCTCAGCCTCGGCAGGATGAGGAGAGGATCCCGTTGAGCTACACGTTGAGCGTGGAGGGAGTCAGTAAGCCAGGAAAGGGAGGTTACCTTGGATGCCATAGGCGGAGAGTTTAGAGAGCAAGGCTGGCTTCCGGCCTACATCTAATGCTCGAGATATGTTGAGGGATGGCCCTGTTGATGTCTGACATTGAGGGCCTCCATTAACTATTGGGAGAGGGGAAGCAGCATGTTCAAGGTAAAGTGACCCTGTCTGAACCCGAAATGATTGTCCGACATTGAGGGCCTCCATTAACTATTGGGAGAGGGGAAGCAGCATGTTCAAAGTAGAGTGACCCTGTCTGAACCCGAAATGATTGTCTGAGATCAGACCAATGTTGAAAAGGAAGGATTTCATGTCCCCTGCGGTCTGCGATGGGTCATGTCAACACGGCGATTCTTTGAAAGAAGCAGCGGAACATTTAACAATTGAAATCGTTCCTTTATCGGCCACGTTTGCCAACGCCACAATTTCTGGCTTCTTTTGCCACATGCTTGATGCTGTCACCTGCACTTTTGTGTACAAGATCGAGGCTCGTGAAAGAGCTAACATTAATCATACCAAAAAAATCAGACACATAAAACATATAATAAGGGGAGCGGTAGACAAGATGGGGAGAGAAGGGGAAGGACACAAACAAAACATTTGAGAGCAGGGACATCGGGAGATCTGTGGGGAGGGAGAGGGCTTGGGGGGGAAAGTATAAAACACAAAGACACCAAGGACTTCCTGGAAAGAAGTCGGTATTTCAAAAAAGTGGATCTGGGGTGAATTAGCGGGGGTAGAAAAGATCAAGGTTTTGGATGGGGGAAGATAAGAGATGGTGGTGAACAGCTGTTTTAAAGATCTGGAGGGTGGAGTGGGATTGAAGAGAGTGGGGGAGTTTGTTCCAGAGGCGGGAGAAAAGAGGAATGAAGGAGTGAAGGTGAGCAGAGAGTCTTGATTTTGGCAGTTTAACCATAAGAGGGTTGCAGGCAGATCTTGTGCGACCTGTAGGAATATTTGGGGGACAGAGCACAGAGAGAGCTGGGGGGGCAAGGCCGGAGAGGAGTCGGTAGAAGACAGAAAGACCACCAACTGCAACTGCAACAGCACCAACTGCAACTGATAACCACAAGTTGAACTGCCTTTTGATGAAAAGAGGTGTCCGACCTTTCACACAACATTTTACCGACATTTATTATTGGTCTCGAAGATTGTTTTTCAAAACACTTGTATGGATTTATGACAAGCATTTTGAAGTACAACATATGCATGTATAATTGATGACCTCAATTCAAAAGGAGTAAATTAACATTTGGGAATTTTGATCATCTTTTTTTTTGGAATCATTGCAGAGAATAAAACAAATTTGTCTTTGTACAGGCCAGGAAGACTACGACAGGCTACGTCCCCTCGCATACAATGCTACAGATGTTGTCCTCATGTGCTATGATGTTACCGATTACGACAGTTACGACAATGTCTTCTGCAAGGTGAGACGCACAACATGATCAAGGAACAGTTGTTTTTTTTTATAGAATGTAGGTTTCTGAAAGTGCAAGTTTCCTGATGATAGAAGGGCATCCTGACACCATGGGATGGTGGTGAAACAACTTGTGATACAAGAAGGTGGATGAACAAACAGAACAAGATGAGAGGAGGGAGCAAAATAAGGATAATTATAATAAAAATAAAACAAAATATAAATTTTAAAATGTCTTCTTTTTCTATTTTAAAATTTTTAATTAAAAATGTTTTTTTAATTTTTAAATTAATTTTAAAATAAAAAATTTATATTTAAAAAATAAATAAATAAAGAACAAAGGTGTGGGTCTGAGGAGGTTGAAATATTGCATGAGATGGTGTCACACTGCAGTTTTAAACACCTGTATGGAAGGGTGGGATTGTACAGACATGAGGAGGCAATTCCACAGGTCAAGGGAAACGAGGAACAAAGGAGTGCAGGTCTGCTTGTAAACATGGATTTTGGAAAGATTGTGAAGAGTTATTGGAAGAATGCGAGTAGCATGGATGGCCTGGGTAGGGCCAGAGGGCTGAAAAAGTATGGAGAGCAAGACGAGAAGAGAACACCAGAGCAGAAGCGATGACAGAGCAACCGACCACCTGTGCTTCGTTGTTGGAGATTTCTAAAAAAAACAATTTGTATACGTAATCGAGGCTCATGGAAAAGCTTGTACATGAACGGATCAGGATGAAACAGAACAAAAGGAACAACAGAGAGAGGAGGGGGGGGAGGGGTGGGTAGTGGGGGAACAGCAACAAACAGGGGGGGGGGGAGTGGGTAGTGTGGGAACACCAACAGCAGATTTGAAGGCCAAGATAGAGGGAGATTTGGACAAACAATAGTCTGTGGAGGTATGGGAGGCAGGAGAGGATCCATGGGGGGACAATATGGATTCAAGAGAGAAAACTGGAAACTTGGAAGAAGGAACCATTGGGTGGGGTTAACGAGGGTATAAATATCATGGTTTTGGATTGCGGATAATCTGAGATGGTGGTGAACAGTTGTATTGAAGACCTGGAGGGAAGAACGACATTGAAGACGATGTCCTCTAAGCCTGTCCCTGAAGAGTTGTTTCCACAGGAAAAATGCAGAACGAG
Source organism: Myxine glutinosa (assembly GCF_964187855.1). Taxonomy (NCBI): domain Eukaryota; kingdom Metazoa; phylum Chordata; class Myxini; order Myxiniformes; family Myxinidae; genus Myxine; species Myxine glutinosa. The sequence continues at coordinate 80,131,187 of NC_136274.1, read as the reverse complement.
TGAGTGGAGGTGAGCAGTGATTCTGGATTTTTAGACTTTCACCAGAAGGAGGTTCATGATGGACCGCGTGCACCCTACAGAAGACAGAGAAACCACCAATCTGTGTGTGATGGTGAAGTGATAGGCCAAGAACTCAGCCTCATTGCAGGAGATTACAATAATCTTGAAGGCCTTGGTTTCCATTGTGTCAAGCTTGGCAAGGTGTGAGGCAGGGGGTGCCAGCCCTGAGGGAAGAGCAATACTCCATCAAGCTACGGATGGGGGCCTAATTGAGATGAAGGGAGACGCCAATGATGTTGATATCCTTGGATTTCACAGCATCCCAGAGATGGACATTGAATGAAGCGAGGGCACCAGCCCAAAGGTGAGAACATTGAGCTATGGACAAGGGTATAACAGTCTGCCCATCTCAAAAACATTTTGGGAGGTTTAAAAATAAAAACCGTGCCCACACCAATGCCGCTACCAAATTCAATACAATGCAAAAACAGTCGCTTTTTCCAAATATTTTAAGGAGTTTTTAATTCGCCCATTTTCAGATTTCCCTCTTTCTTCCAAAGAACCCACAGGCTACCCTTGCATTCCTTGCATGCAAGCAATGGTTTGTGGTTTTAAAATGGTAAACAAATGCAGGATGTGGCTTGCCAGGTGAGCTGGGTTTCAGCTCCTATAATCCTCAGCTCGGTCTCCAACTTTTCAAACCATTGAGATCCGGCAACGTGAGAGCTAAATGATATTTTATTTTATGTAAATTGCACAATATCTGCAATCGATGTACCATATTGATTAGACTTTCCCCTTCAGTGTTTTATTCAGTGGTTTATCACAACACACTGTTTTTCTTCCTATTTAAAAGGTTCCTTTCAATTTCCTCTTCAACTCATTCCATTTCAAAAAAATATTCAATCCCTTATAATTCTTTCTCACTACATGCTCTAAATTCCATTCATTCCACCCCTCCTCCATCGTTCTTAAATGGATCGCTAACTTGAAAATCACAACAAACCCAATTTGTTATAAATGTTCATCTTTCATTAATCATCCACTTTCTAAACGTCCCCCTTTTCCCTCCCCTCCAAATCTCCCCCCTTGCCCCTCCCTTCCAAATCTCCCCACTTGCCCCTCCCCTCCTAAACTCCCCCCTTGCCCATCCCCTCCTAAACTCCCCCCTTGCCCCTCCCCTCCAAATCTCCCCCCTTGCCCCTCCCCTCCAAATCTCCCCCCTTGCCCCTCCCCTCCAAATCTCCTCCCTTGCCCCTCCCCTCCTAAACTCCCCCCTTGCCCCTCTCCTCCTAAACTCCCCCCGTGCCCTTCCCCTCCTAAACTCCCCCCTTGCCCCTCCCATTCAAAACTCCCCCCAACCCCTCCCCTTCAAATCTACCCCCCAACCATCCCTCCCAAATTCTCCCTCCTCCCACCTCCTTCTCAAAGCTGCCTCCTCCCCACTTCGTCTCCCTTCTATCTCATACCTCCACCTCCCCCAACCTTCGACCTTCCTCTGCACCCCCTCAAACAACCCCTCACTGTGCCTCATCCCATCACCATCAAACCTTTCGTCCTCCTCGTACTTCCCTTTCTTGTAACTCTTCTGTAATCTCTGCCACACTATCAACTGCTCTTCCTACCTCCCCCTCTCATCCTTCATCTGACCCTACCCCTCCCCTCCCCTGACCTGCACCCGATGCTCCCCCTCGCTTCTCATTAACGGTATGGACCTCAAACATCTGGGGCCTTCGCTCAAACCTGATTGATCTCTCCATTCAGGTTGCTTCTGACAATGCAGACTTGATCTGCTTAACAGAAACTTTCCTCCTTAAAGATGTCTCTGATTCCTTAATATCTCTTCCTGGTTACTCCCTCCTCCGGTATGATAGACCTGAGCCTCGTCCTGGTGGTGGGGAGGCTATCTTTATCAAAAACTCTCTTCCTCACTCTCCTTGCACTGTCCTCTCTCCATCCCACCCCCAGGAGTACCTCTGGCTACGGCTTCCTCTCCGCTCACACCTTTTGTTCATATGTGTTCTGTACCGTCCTCCAAACAGTGATGACTCCATTTACATTTCGCTGTCGGACAACATGGACCAACTTCTATCAACTCATCCAAACTCTCTCTTCCTCATATGTGGCGACTTAAACTGTCATCATGCCAGCTGGCTGGGTGTGGGTTCATCTCTCACCAGCCACGGCACCTCAGCAAAGGACTTCTGCGACTCATTGGGACTGACACAATCTGTCAATTTCCCGACCCGGATCTCAGTCAATGGAGTATCTTCTCTTCTGGACTTGGTTATGACTAACTTCCCTGCAAATGTCTGCTGCTCTTCTTCTGCTCCAATCGGTTCTTCTGATCACGTGCTTGTTGAAGTGGACATCTCTCTGGCCATTCTCAGAGAGCCTCCTCAGCGCCGACAAGTCTGGCATTTCACTCAGGCTGACTGGCACGGTCTGCAAGCAGCCATCAATCATCTGGACTGGTCTACCATCTCTACTGCCTCTGACATAAATTCTTCCTGGGAATTCTTCCAAAGCAAACTGCTCTCTCTCCTGCACAGATTTATCCCATCTCGTCTTCAGTTTTCTCTCCCTTCCTCCCGTCCATGGTACACTGAATCTTGTCTCTCCCTCCCATCCCGTCTTCCTCCCGTCACAGTCTCTCCCTTCCTCCCGTCCATGGTACACTGAATCTTGTGGTGAGGCAGTTGCCCTGAAACAACTTGCCTTTGCCTCTTGGAAGGCAAATCCAACTGAAGGCAATCTCAGTTCCTTCCACCAAGCTCGGAACAAGTGTGTGTCTACACTCAGGAGTGCCAGGAAGCACTATCTCTCCACACTCAAGATTGAACTCTCAAACCTGTCTCCTTCCTCCAAATCCTGGTGGCGTCTGGTCAAATCCATTTCTGGTGTTAGTTCCCCCTCCATCCCCTCCCTTACCTCAAATGGCTACACAGTTGACACTGCACGTGACAAAGCCGAATGCCTCAACTCTGTGTTTGCCTCAAAATCTTGTGTTCCAAAACCATCTCTCTCTGTTCCCACCTTTCCCAGTCGAATCCAACTGTTCCTGGACTCTGTGTCCTTCTCCCCTGACAAGGTGGAGATGTTTCTGTCAAACCTCGACTCTGATTCTGCAACTGGACCAGACGGCATCAGCCCACGGGTCCTAAAATCCTGCTCTGCCGCTCTATCTCACCCTCTCTCTGTTCTTTTCACCCTCTCTTTTGCTCAAGGTCATCTGCCAGCATCTTGGAAATCAGCAAACATTTCCGCTTTCCACAAAAAAGGTGCAAAAACAGATCCTTGCAACTACAGACCAATCAGCCTGCTTCCAATTATCAGCAAAGTCATGGAATCCATCATTGCTTCGGATATCAAATCCTTCCAATGGCTTGATCTCTGATCATCAATTTGTATTTAGACCAGGTCATTCTACTCTGGACATGTTGCTTCTGCTGTCTCAACAATGGATGGAGGTCCTCAATGCCAAACAGGAAATCAGAGCTGTCTCACTTGACATATCACGTGCCTTCAAATACGGTCTGGCACCCAGCTCTGCTCACCAAACTCTCCTCCTATGGTATCCATCTCCACTTCCTCTCTGGCCGAAGGCAACATGTGGCCCTGAATGGATTTCTCTCGTCTCCCCTTCCTGTTCTGGCTGGAGTTCCCCAAGGTAGTGTTCTGGGCCCTGTGCTGTTTCTGGTCTTCATCAATGATCTCTCCAACTCTCTGGAAAATCCTCTCTATCTCTTTGCTGATGACTCCACTATCTGCCGCTCCATTCCTCATCCCTCAGATCGGCAGTCTGCAGCCTCCTCACTCTCTGCAGACCTGGAAAAAAAATCAGACTGGTCAAACAAGTGGAACATGTCTTTCAATCCTGACAAATCGAACACTCTCACAATGTCTCTCTGAAAGGACCGACTGGAAAACCCTCCCATCTACTTTCTCAACAATCCTCTCCAAGAAGTTCTGTCGCTCAAGCTTTTGGGTCTCACTATCTGCCATGATCTTTCTTGGGAAAACCATATTTCCAAGCTGGCCTCCAAAGCCAGTCGCCGACTGAGCATCCTCCATCGTGCGAAGTCCTTCCTTGGCACACCTGAGCTCCTCACCACATACAAGGCTTTCATCTGCAGCTCAATGGAATACTGTTCCCCCCTCTGGGCTGGTGCTCCTGCCTCACACCTAGCTCGGCTTCACGCTGTTGAAACCAAAGCTTTCAGAATCATTGGAATCTCCTGCGATGAAGTTAACTCCGAGGGCCTTTCACGCACTCACCGCAGGCAGGTTGGTGGTCTTTGTGTTCTTCCGACTCCTCTCCGGCCTTGCTCCCCCAGCTCTCTCTGTGCTCTGTCCCCCCAATATTCCTTCAGGTCGCACAAGAACTGCCAGAAACCCTCTTCTGGTGAAACTGCCAAAATCAAGAGTCTCTGCTCACCTTCACTCTTTTATTCTTTTCTCCTGCCTCTGGAACAAACTCCCCCACTCCCTTCAATCCCACTCCTCCCTCCAGGTCTTTAAAACAGCTGTTCACCACCATCTCTCTTATCTTCCCCCATCCAAAACCTTGATCGTTTCTACCCCCGTGAATTCACCCCAGATACTTCTTTTTTCTTTTTTTTTTTGAAATTCCAACTTCTTTCCTTGAAGTCCTTGGTGTTCATATGTTTTATACCTCTCCCACCTCCCCCAAAGCCCTCCCCCTCCCACATTTCTCCCGTTGTCCCTGCTCTCAAATGTTGTGTTTGTGTCCTTCCCCCTCTCTCCCCATCTTGTCTGCCGCTCCTCCACTCCTTTTTGTGTGATTAATGTTTGCTTTTTCACGAGCCTCGATCTTGTATCCCCCAAAAAAAGAAAAAAAAAAGACGTCTATCTGTTTACTCTCGCACATTTATGGGGGTCAGGGGGGATATTTTGGCTTCACATAAACATAATTTGGTATAGCGATCCTAATGGACCTGGTATTAAAAAGATATACTCTGGCAGGACGCTGACGCAGTGAGAGGCTGACAAAACCATCAAGCCAATGTTAAGCGAAAAAAAATATATATATATATATATATATATATATATATACAGTCACGTGAAAAGGTAAGTACACCCCATGTAAAGTTTTGACTTTTTCAACATATTTCAACATACAGCTATTTGATCTTCATATCAACAATATTGATAGATGAAGGTGATATAATATAACAAATATCATGAAACATTTACATTTTGTAGTCCATTGTATAATTTAAATAAACATAAATGCAAATTTCGCATGTGGAAAAAGTAAGTACACCCCGACATTTATCACTACTTCAAATACCTAAAATTAGAATCAGGTGCACCAGCTCAGGTGCAAATGATTAGTACATTGTTAGAGAGGATCTTGGAGGAACCTGTCTTATTTAAACCTCAGACATTTAGTTTGGTTTGCTCTTTGTTGTTGAAGTGTGCGGCGTCACCATGCCTAGATCAAAAGAGCTCTCTGAGGCCTTCAGAAGAAGGTTATAGATGCCTACGAGTCTGGGAAGGGATTTAAAACAATTTGAAATCAATCATTCGACTGTCCGGAAGATCATCGACAAGTGGAGAAGATTCCAAACAACTGCCAACTTGTTCAGGCAAGGCCGGCTCAGCAAGTTCAGCCAGAGAGCAAACTGCAAGACGTTGAAAGAAGTCTCTAAGAACCCCAGAATATCATCACGGGACCTACAGGTAGCTCTTGCCACTGTTGATGTCAAAGTGCACGAGTCTACCATTAGAAAGAGGCTGCACAAATTTGATCTACATGGGAGGTGTGCCAGGAGGAAACCTTTGCTGTCCAGAAAGAACATCAGGGCAAGACTAAAGTTTGCCAATGAACACCTCAGCAAAGACCAGCACTTCTGGAACAATGTGCTCTGGACAGATGAGTCGAAGGTAGAGCTATTCGGCCACAGTACCAGTAGACATGTTTGGCGAAAACCAAAGACAGCATTTGACCACAAGAACCTGATACCATCTGTAAAGCATGGTGGTGGAAATATTATGGTTTGGGGCAGCTTTGCTGCATCAGGGCCTGGGCATCTCACCATCATAGAATCCACTATGAATTCTTCATTGTACCAGAGGGTGCTTGAGGATAATGTGAGGCCATCTGTTGGAAAGTTGAAGCTCAACTGAAGGTGGACCTTGCAACATGACAATGACCCTAAACATACCAGTAAATCCACCAAGGAATGGCTGAAAAGAAAGAAATGGAGGGTTCTGGAATGGCCAAGTCAAAGCCCGGATCTAAATCCCATAGAGATGTTGTGGGGGGATTTGTAACGAGCTGTGAATGCAAGAAACCCCTCAAACATCGCACAGCTGAAAGAATTCTGCATGGAGGAGTGGGCAAAAATTTCTCCCAGTCGATGTCAGAGACTGGTAGACAGTTATAAGAAACGCCTACTTGAGGTTGTTTCTGCCAAAGGGGGCGCTCTATTAGAGCGAAGGGTGTACTTACTTTTTCCACATGCGAAATTTGCATTTATGTTTATTTAAATTATACAATGGACTACAAAATGTAAATGTTTCATGATATTTGTTATATTATATCACCTTTATCAATCAATATTGCTGAAATGAAGATCAAATAGCTGTATGTTGAAATATGTTGAAAAAGTCAAAACTTACATGGGGTGTACTTACTTTTTCACGTGACTGTATATATATATATATATATATAGGAGCATACACTGGATCAGCGTGTCGCTTCCTTGGAAGACAACTCCCCAGCACCATTCTGACACACACCACTGTGTGTGCTACGGAACGAGGGGTTTTTATGGCAGCCGGAGTGCAAATCCTGTCACCAACCTCCTTGAGAGAGGACCCAGTGCCCTGGTACCCATTTTGCCGACCTCGGAAGAATGACCGGCTGAGTCAACCCCACCTGGTATTAATTTAACAGCTGAACGGGATTCGAATTCAGGACCTTCGGATCCCAAGTCTGCCACCCTAACCATTAGGCCAACACCAGGTATACATTTATACCCGGAAGTTATGATTGACCTTTTTCTTATTTTTGTGCATGTTTGTTGGGCAATTGTTGCTAACAACAACAATTTTGTTGCCAACGAGCTGAATGCCAAAAAGGTGATGTTGACATGTCGAATTAACAGGAAATTGACATACCTGGAGGATGTTGAAATTGGGAGTGAACTAACAGTCTGTAGATGTAGGAACATACAGACTGGACATATAGGAACTGCATGGGCTGATAAGACAAGGAACATGTAGGCAGACAGGAAATGCTGGCAGACAGTGTGAATGTGGAAAAGTGTGAGTGGATAGGAGAGGAGAAAAGATCAGGTATAGGAATAGGGTATAACACGAATAGGCAAGGCCTCGCCACTTTCAAAGAGTAGAGAGAAGAGCATGATTGAAGAGTCAGGGAGAAAATTATTTTGATCAAGAGAAAGAGGGACAAAATACTGGCCACAAGCAGTTGGCCTGGATTTGGGGATGGCATCTGTACTCCATGGCATCTGTACATATTGGCAAATAGTGTGTCCCTTGCATTACATGAACATTACAAAAATATCATTAAATGAATGTAAAATAATATGTCTACACATGTGTATTCCACGGGAGGGGGGGGGGGGAGGGGGTTTGGGTGGAGGAGGGGGGTTTGATGTGTGAGCACCATATTCGAAAAGCAAAGAAAGGCCTTCAAGGACGAACACAGTGTGGCTGAAGCCTTGGCCTCTCGTTGAGGTGTCAGCACAACTTGAAAAATATCTATTTTGCTGCCACATACAAAATTTGATGGCATGGACAGCACCGAGTTTGTTTATCAGGCTGTATCATTGCTTGTCACATGTGTGTTTAATGTACCTGTTGTATACCTTAATTGAATTGTTGTACTACAGTATGGCCATACCATTAACATGATGGAAAGTGGGGCGGGGGGATAGGGAGTCTGAAGTGAAAGTCCGCTGGGCCGGTTACTTTGAGCGGCTGTACCAAGCTGACCCACTGGCTGTTGAGTTGGATATCAAGGGTGTTGCTATCCCAAATTTTGACCCCCCAATTAACTGTGAACCGCCTTCACTTGTGGAAACACAGGCGGCGGTGAACCGGCTGAAAGGGGGCAAAGCTTCTGGTATTTGTGGCATCCACGCTGAGCTTCTCAAGGCCGGTGGAAATGCTGTACTTGAGTTGCTGCATGCAGTTCTGTGCCCTGTTTGGAGCACAGGCATCATCCCAACTGACTGGAAGAGGGGCTTTGTTGTCCTCCTCTGGAAAGGGAAGGGTGATCACCAGGACTGCAACAACTACCAAGGGGTGACGCTACTCTTGGTGCCGGGCAAGGTCTTTGCTTGGACCATTCTTGAGAGGGTTCGCCGCCATCTGCTGGAGCACCAGCGACCAGAGCAGTCGGGCTTTACACCAAAGAGGTCAACGATTGACCGTATTCTTGCGCTTCGGGTCCTCACCGAACGCAAGTGAGTGTTTCGCCAGGGGCTTCTTGAAGCATATGTGGAACTCCGCAAAGCGTTCGATTCGGTGAATCGGGATACCCTCTGGAGGATTCTTGGTCTTCGTGGGGTGCCACCAACACTGATCAATCTGATATCAGAACTATACTTTCGTACTGAGAGTGCTGTGAGGTGTGGTGGCTCCATCTCCAACTTATTTCCAGTTGTTACTGGAGTTCGGCAGTGGTGTGTACTGGCTCCCACACTCTTTAGCACTTGTATGGACTGGATTCTGGGGAGGATGTTGGAGAGGTCAGGCTGTGGTGCATCGTTTGGGAGTGTCAAGATCTCTGACCTTGATTTCCTAGACAATGCAGTCACCTTTGCAGAGACGCTGGATATCCTTGCGGGGGCCCTCCAGGCACTGAATGAGGAGGCGGAGCCGCTGGGATTACGGATTTCCTGGGTCAAAACCAAGATCCAGGCTTTCAATGATATCTTGGATGCTGCTGTCTTGTCTGTGCCTGTTTGTGGCGAAGATGTTGAGGTCATGAAGAGATTCACTTACCTTGGCAGTGTTATTCATGTCTCCACATGTTGTAAGCCAGAGGTTGATAGATGTCCTCTGGCTCACAATAGCCAGAGGTTGATAAGAGGATTCACTGGATCATGGGGTGTGGCACTGTTGGTATCTATGCAGGAGGACAAAAGACAGTCTTTAAGTCCTTGATGCTTCCAGTCTTGCTCTATGGATGCGAGACTTGGACCCTTACCAAGGGCCAGAGAATGAGACTTAACTCCCTCGGAACCAAGTCCCTTCGGAGAATCCTTGGCTATCGCTGGTCGGACTTTGTGTCCAACGAGCGGTTTCTGAGAGAGACTCGGATGAGATTTGTTTCCTGTATGGTCCGTGAGTGTCAGCTGCGGCTGTATGGACATGTGGCTTGTTTTCTGGACGCTAATCCAACTCACCAAATACTCTCAGCAAGGGAGCCTCATGAGTGGAGGAGGCCAACAGGCCGACCGTGTGCCTCGTGGTTGCAACAGGTTGATCGGCATCTCAAGGAGATAGGGATGGGCCAGGCATTAGCCTGGGGGATGGCCAGACGGAGGCCCTTGGAGTACCGTCGGAAAGTGGATGCGGTGACACGCTGCTCCGGCGCATGCTCCCATACCTGACCTGACCCCTAGGTGGGGGAGACGAGATGACTTATGATTTTCGCCTGTACATGTGACACAGTTCAAGTGGTTTACTGACCCCTGCTGCAGACTAGACAGGGGAAATCATTAGCCACAGCACAAAATATACTCCCACAATTACTCCCTCTTCCCTCCACTCCCACTAGACTGCTTCCAAAGGGGGCAGATGCCTCTAGTGATTACATACAACTTATTTTGCCAAAACTGATCACACATGTCAGATGGAATCACTTGGATGTGCCAAGGGCACAGATAGGTAGATGGAGGTAAGAGAAACAGTAAGAGTGGTACGAACAACTTTAGATGCGTTAAACTTAGGTCAAAGGAGAGATACAAAACCAAGATATTATGAACAACCAAATCACTTTTTGTATTAAATATCCAAATTCACCAAACAGAATATTTTTACTGTAATAACAAATGTAGTAGTACAATGAAATAAATTACCTTCACAAAACTAAACGGCGAACTTTTTCTTTATTTTCCCAACCCTCCGATTTTCTTTCAACGCTAAACGAACCGCAGTGGAGCCCCGAGGTGTCCCATTTCTGCCGTGGAACACCCATATTGCTCATCGGCTGCAAAACCGATCTGAGGATGGACAAGATACATTTGCGGAGACTGAAGGAGCAAGGAAAAGATCCACTCACGTACTACAAGGTACATCAATGTCCTGCATGGTCCACCCATTTGGGGTAGATACTGACTAATCCCAGTGGGAATTCATCTGGCTATGGCCAACTTGAGCTTATGATGATGATGAGTCGGTAAAGGCCACAATTATACCCACCTCGTGGGGTTGGCCGAGGAAAGTCCTTTTGGAGCAGGTTCTTCAAGAAACCCGACTGACTATTATATATGTAGAATGTTTATCATTTTTATTGTGAAATGACGCCATCCATGTTAATAGCGTCTCAATAAAACATACACAGACTAATATTTCAGAAAATATTAATTAAATAGCAGAGACAGAGGTGATGTTGAGTGTTACACATAACTACCTAACAGATGACGTGAGCTTGTGATGGAACGATTGCACGTCAGTCAGCTGGTACCCATAAGCCATTGCAGAATGACAAGATGGTGGCAGCTCTGTTGTCATTTGAGCACTGCAAGCTGATTTTGAAGTGGAATTGGACATCCGAGAATATGTGTGAGGTGCAAATAAGGTGGAGGCTCAAATTTGCAACCTCTCCACCAACAGGATTAACTATTTTTGAGAATCCGTAACAAAGTTTGAAGCTGATGGTGCAGTCTTCTTCGTTCCCATGCAGCACAAGACTGCGGGGCAGCATCATTAGCTGGGCAATGCCCTCTGCTGGACACCATGGTATATTTAACGTCCACCAACGAATGTTGGTCGACGGAACACCCGTTCAACGTCCATCTGAGGGACGGCACACATTGTTGAATCATTCTGCCTGTGAAACACCAGGTTGGCAGTTTATAGCCGGGTCAGGATTCGAACCCAGGCTGGACAGCTTAGAGGCGAGTGTGCATACCTGATGGTGCAGTGCAACATATACACAACGTTCCGGGAGATAATTTGCACGATCATCAACTGGTTTATGTAACCAATTGTTTCCCCACACATTGATCATCGCTCCTCTTTGTGCAGGTTGATAAAAAAAACATTCGATACAAATAGTTTTCAATATATAAAGTCTGTAAAATACATTTTATCGAGACACTGTATACATACCGTAATCATCTGTTTTCTCTGGCATTTTGACAAGGCTAAATGTGACTATTCATTTGCCCATGACACCACAGGGTGAACAAGCAGCACAAAAGATTCAAGCACACATCTACCTGGAATGTTCAGCCAAATTCCATGAGAACATAGAGGACATCTTCCGTGAGGCAGCGAAACTTGGTCTACGAGCTCGGCGACGGCCTTTCCGTCAGCGAACTTGCACCTTACTTTAGCTTCCGCGGAGGTTTTCCAGCTAGAGATGGGAACTTCTCAACATGGTGTCATCCTTGTGGGGGAATTTCATCCCATTGCAGCAAGTGTGGTCATCGGACCATGTAGAAGACTCTCCAGATCAGAGTATACCAGCATGTGTGACATGTATCATCGGCGGTTGACGTTCGAGTTGAAGAGTTACAAAACGTGGGAAAGAAACAGCGAAGAAAGACATTGGTATGGCTAAAAGGGGCTCCAGCATCCCTGGACTTCCTGTGGAGCTGATTAGGCCTGATCCTAAAGCAGCAAGGTTGGTTACATTTTTCCCATTACAAATGTTCTCATTTGTAGGGTGTGAAGATGTACAGGTGTGAACCTTGTGATTTTTCTTATTGCAAAGACCTGGTGTAATTATTGAACCACCGTATCTGCTAAAATGGGACAATCGCCATCTTGGTTCTATTAGGCCACTGAAGTTAAAGATTTTCAAAATACGCTTCTTCTTTGGGAGCAGGTTCCATACACCTGGTACAGGAAAAACAACTGTTGTGTTCAGCTCGAGCGTTCTTGAGCTAAAACATTCTTTAGCAATTATTCGCAAGAATCTGTTATGGTTGTTCGGACATTGGTTATAAATACAGTAAAGTTTGGTTCAGGTAGGGAAATGTATATATTTTAACACTACGACCATCGCGCAGAGCATTTTGCAATGATCTCCCTCCTAAACCGGCACGTTCTTCACCAGATGTTTTTGCTGATGATTTGGAAAGCAACCAACATGACCTGTGCAATAGAAGCAGTAATAGGCAGTCAGGTACACTTTATCTATATGCACATGCATGTCCTACGGGGCAATGCAGAGGTAGTGCGTTTACCTGTGAGCCATCGTCTGCATCAGATTTCCCGACGCCACTATGAAGTGCTTCGTGACGAAGGGCGTTGCATCACAAATGCACCGCCTCTCACATGGATGTTAAGCCGGTTGTCTCATCTGCTCGCATTAGAGGTTGGATATGTTGAAGATCACCGGTCACTTTTACGAAGAGTGATTATCGCCAGCACTCCAAACAAATTACAAACTGCTATTCAAATCGGCTCCAGTCAAACAGGCCTGACCAGCTCATTCCTGAAAGATGGGTCGAACTTTCTCCTGAGCTGATCCTAAAAGAAGGTTGGATTAATTGGGGCTGTTAAGGTAGTTTATATCTAACTTTTAAGCTGTTGACGCTTGAATTCAGAAGTGTAAAAAAATAAATTAATATTCGGAGCTCATATACTTCTCCTTAAGGGTCGGTCTTTGGATACGTTTTGAATTACAATTTAATTACATATTTTTAATACTGTAGGATACGAATCGGAACACGAATCTGCAGCTCCGCAGTACTTTGGCTCCAAATTTGGCAAATTGTGCAGAGTCTCATCTCATTATTTACTTGCAGTAAAGTAATTGCTTCGGTCAGTCTGGCAGCCAAACGGAATTGAAAACGATTACAAACAGGAAACTTCGTTTTTAGGGACATCATAAAGGACAAATACAACAGGAACGAATAACTAATTTAATGTGTTAAATAAAGTGGTGCGAAAGAGGGCGCATCAACAGCGCTAAACGTCCAATTCAATGTTTGTTCATTTGTTTTTCTATATCCTTTAAAACTTTCATTTTATTTCAATCTAATTATATATTTGATCACCGTAGAACACAAATCTCCGTGTTTGCACTTACAAAAACCCTCAGTTTAGCAGCCTTTGGGCAAAATGTTACGCCGTCTTGACCAATCAAACTTGACGCGTGCCCTGCGGGTGGAGTGATAGCAATATTCAGACAAAAATGGCAGTGCCAAGCGATGCAACCACAGAGCTAACATCGTTCAAAAGATATATTTCTTCGTTCATCTTTTTCTCTTAGATTGTTCAAAAATTGTCCATTTCTCCAAGAAGAGCCGGCCGAAGGTTAAGTTCTGAACTGTTCCGTTTAACCAATCGGCTTTGGATGGTCGCCATCGTGCCTGTTTATTCAAAGTTCATGGGCAAAGCTAATACAGGTCGTGCTCAGAAACGCAAAGCAAGAGCTGAAAAGACATTTCACACGTCCTTTTCCTCAAGAATGCGTGGGGTAGTGTTCTATTTACACTCGAGTTAAGTATATTTTCATTTTTCTCGTGCTCCCAGGCTCATGGAACCTCAACCGCTTGTACATTTCACGAGTAGGACAAGCACAGGAGAAGCCATGTACTTTATGGGAATGACAAGGATATCAGGATAGATTGAACAAATCAATTTGTTGGATTTAAACCTGGGACCGCATCATCATAAACTCAGGTACGAACCACACGCAGGCCAATTAGCTTTATTATTATGATTTTTGGAGGGCTTTCCTTGCTTAATAATAAATTATTTTAAGGATTTGGGATTATTGTTGTGAAAAACTTCCTTGGTAAATAGCACGTGCCAATCACAGCAAAGATGGGGCATGTGTTTAATAATGGCAATGCAATACGTTTGGGTCGAAATGATTGATGAGGTGTTTTGATGTCAGACAATGAACTTTGTTCATTTTACTTGAAATGCAGAAATCCTGCTTCAAATGCTACTGTTTCCCCAAAAACCAATGAAGGCCTCCAGGAAATTATCCTGTCCAAGGTGTTGCATATCAATGGTGTACAACTGTCTCAACAACTGCTTACAAAGCAAAGTTTTTTTTGGTTCAATTTACAAATGTCAAAACAATGGTGTTTGCGCCAGTACATTGTGACCCAGTCATGGTTCAAACAAAACAAACAAATCAGTTTTGTTTGAATATTTATTTTACTTAAAGTATTGCTTATAGTTTTGTGACGAGAAGAGAATTTTTTTTTTTTTGCCTTTTCCTGATCAATGTTGGATTTGCATTGCAGCTCAAAGGGGAAGTGAAAGTAACAACATAACTAAATGCACTTCCTGATCTACAGCACAACCTGGTGTAGACAAAAAGGGCAGCAGCGTTTTTTTGTTTTTGTTTTAAATACAAGATCTGACCTTCAAAATATACAGTATCTTGATCTGTCCATCCCAAATTTCTGGTCAGAGCGACCCTTACACCATGCACTCCCCCACCCACAACGATTTTGGGGTGAGTTTCAGGCAATCACCGCATCTTTGATTTGCTCTCCGTTTTTCTCTGCACCTTCTGTTGCACAACTCTCAGTGTTGTAAGGATATTCCCCAGAAAGAGCACGAGGAAAGTAACGGCCAAGACGAAGACCTGCACACACCACGGGGCAACGTATGGCTCAAAGTACTGGTGAGGTAATATTGTATATTCTGCACATAAAATGAATCGACATTTTCAACAAAAAGAAGGTATCTGCGATCACAAAGCGATCACCATGGGTAGGCCATGCCTGCGATCCAACGATTGCAATATTGGTTTCGGCCAGCCATCCGACCTTGACCTTCATTCAACATTTAGGGATATAGTGGAAATTAACAAAATGTGTCCCCATCTACAATATATCCATAAAACTCAACATCGAGAAAATCGGAAGAAAATTATTCAAGTTATGACCATAAAGGTGTTTTTTGTTAATTATTACAGGTCGTTAACCAGTGTGGCAGCTACATTCAAGTGTAAGGTGTGCACAGAGTGAGCTGCAGATGGAGGAAATGTTGAGTTGGATCTTGGAGACGGCGTGAAGCTGGAAGGTGTGAAAACATTTTGCTACCTCGGAGACATGCTGAATGGAGAAGGTGGATCAGACTCGGCAACGGTTGCTAGAGTGAGATGTGCATGGAAGAAGTTTTGGGAACTGAGTGGCATGCTGATGATGAGGGGAGTGTCGTTGAAGCTGAAGGGAAAGGTGTATGCTGCATGTGTGAGAAGTGTTATGATTTATGGGAGCGAGACATAGGTAATGAACGTAGAACAGCAACGAAGGTTGGAAAGGGTGGAAATGCGAATGGTTCGACGGATGTGCGGAGTATCGTTGAGAGAGAGGAAGACAAATGATGAATTGCAAAAGATGATGGGAATAGAGCCTGTGATTGATGCTGTGAAGAGGAACAGGTTGAGGTGGTTTGGTCATGTGTTGAGGAAGGATGAAAGTGACTGGTTGAGAAGAGTGATGGAAATGAATGTAGTAGGAAGTAGAGGACGGGGAAGACCGAGAAAGACTTGGCTAAAGATGGTGGAAGAAAAAATGCGGGCAAGGGGGTTAAAAATGAGAGATGCAGAAAATAGGGCAAAATGGAGAAGATTGTCATGGGGACCGCAAGGCTAACCCCCGCTCTAGTAGGGAAAATGGCCTTTAAAATGCATGTTGTTGTGTGTGTAAAACCACCTTTAGAGGCCATTTTTCCCCGCAAGCGGGGGTTGGCCTTTTTCGGGAACTGTGGTTGTTGTTGTTTTTCGGTCCCCTTTTTGAAGCAATGTTTTACGGCCAGATGCCCTTCCTGACGCCAACCCTTTTTGCCGCCTTTTAACGACAAGCAGGGAATTACCAGTGAACTGGTACTCAATTAGCCGACCTCGGAAGGATGACAGGCTGAGTCAACCCCCCTGGCGTTAATTCAGCGATTGACCGCTGAATTAACGCCAGGGGGGTTGTGTATATATATATATAATATATATAACTGATTACTATACCTGATTATACTATAATATTGTACTAATATATAATATTATATAATATATATAATATTATACTGATATAACTGATTATATATAACTGATTAATATATATAACTGATATAACTGTGTGTGTGTGTGTGTATATATATATATATATATAACGACACTCAGTAGAGAGCATACCTCCACCTGATTGGCCCTATCTCCCAATGGTGAAGAATCACTTTAAATTCTAGTAGCCGGATCCGGATCTCCACCAAAATCTAATCATCTCGTCCTTGTCACATACGCTACGTTGCTGCCAAATTTCGTCTGAATCCGTCCACAACTTTTTAAAATATTTTGATCACAAACAGACAGACAAACAGGGGTGAAAACATAACCTCCATCCACCTTTGGTGGTGGAGGTAATAAATAATAATTTCATTATTTATTAAATAAAATAATTAATTTAATAAAAAAGAGTCATCTGTGTGTAGTCCATGTGGAGCAAATAAACAAGTATCCCACATTTATCATGCAAAAATCACAAAGCTGCCCATCTCAATTTGTCCCACCAAGGATGGATATAAATGGTGGTGGTCATGGTATTGAGCGTGGCCCTTACCTGCCACTCCTTGCAGAAAGGGTGCCTTGCCAGCTTGAAGAGCGTGATGGCGTTATGCAACTGCCAGAACTAGCAAACACGTGCACACACAAACGAACATTCGATAATCATTGCATTTATTGCACAACTGTGTGAAACGCAAGATGTTCTCACTCAATACAATGTCGACAATCGACTAATCTCACATGGTCGGCAAAGATGAAGGGTAGCAGAAAAGTGAGCCCTCGCCACATCCATGACTGGAAACCCTCTTTGAACATATCAAGGGGAAAGCACAAGATGAACAGCATGAGAATAACTCTGTGATATCGGAACCGCTTACACCATGTGTACAGGTTACGGCCTACAGACCAGGTCAGTAAAGCCAGATCATTGGACTACAAGTCGAGATCAAGGACAAAAACATAACGTGCCTTGTGGACAAGTGGAACAAGTGGAATCTGCAGCAACTGCAAAACTTATTTTATGAACTCCTGCTTTTCTGTACTATGTGGTGCTATCTACATTTTAAGCATGCGAGGATGGCATCAGAAGGCTAGGCCTAAATTGAATAGCAGAGGTGAAAATCTAAGAGAAAAGGAAGAGTAAGAGACAAAAATGAAGTTGGGAAGAAGGGGACAAAGAAAGAGGAGTATGTGGGTAGGAAACAAAAAGGAGGTTGGGAATAAGGGGATGAGGAGGAGAGAGAGAGGGAGTATGTGGAACACATGTATGGAAGTCTTTGGGGAATTCCTCCAATGTAGATCACCAAGTTTTAAGGAAGGCATGAATCAGCACGTTTTTTTGCTCGGTACAAAGACCTGCCTCAATAAAACTCCACCAATGATCACCGACACTGCAAGAAAGAGCAGCGTCATCTGATCAAATTCTGAACTGGTAGCACAGACTGGAAACAACTCACGTTGTCCACAAAGAATCATTCAAAAAGGAAGAGGCCAAGTCTTTGTTCTTGCTGTATTCACTTGAAAGAGCGACAATTCTGGTGACCTTAGTTGATCTTTCACAATCGTTTTGACTAAATGGGACAAACTGCCTGTTCAAACATCTGTTCATTTATATTACACTTCCTATCCTTTGCATAGCCGACTGCAGACAATTAACACAACATTCCTTTCTCACACCTCATTTTTCAATTGTCAGATCGCATGAAACTTGTGTGATACTCTTGCAAAATGAGGAGAGGGTCAACGTGCAATTTGAACAAACACATGTGCTGTGTTGTAATGGATTTTTTGCATTCCAATCTAAATTGGAGGAATCTAAATTGGAGGAATTCCAGATCACGTTCCACCATGTATAATACTTCGGGATTTAGAAAAGACAAACAAAAATAAATCGATATCAAGTAAAAGACTGCATGATGGTATCTCTGCCTTCTCTGCAGTAAGCTGCACTAACAGTAGAAATATTACAAAAGAATAACTTTCACAAATACAGGTTGAGCAAGCTATTGCATAAACCATGAAGGACATTAATCAATACAATTGAGCCGAGCATAGTATAATGAGGGGCACAACATAGCACAGCAATGAGGAGAGCACAAAAACAGAAAGGGTGAGGAGTGTGGCGAAACAGCGGTGGGGAGGGGGATGGGGGTGGAAGGGCCGTACCAGAACCAGAGATGGGGGACAAAGGGCGCGCCAGAACTGGGGAAGAGGGGAGGGGGCGAGGGGCAAGCCAAAACCAGGGATTGGAGGCGAGGGGAGAGCCAGAACTGGGGATGGGAGGAGCGATCCAAAACCAGGGATGGGGAGGCGAGGGGCGAGCTAGAACTGAGGATGGGGGGGGAGGGTGGCGAAGGGCAAGCCAGAGCTGGGGATGGAGAGCGAGGGCAAAACCGGGGATGGGGGGGGGGAGGGCAAAGGGCGAGCCAGAACTGGGGATGGGGGGAGACGGCGCGGGGCGAGTCAAAACCAGGGATGGATGGAGCGAGGCGTTCACCAGAACCAAGGGTGGGGGTGAGGCCACTTCAGAATCGGGAGTGGGGGCGAGGGACATGCCAGAACCGGGAGTGGGGGCGAGGAGCATGGAGAAATGTGATGAGCGTGAGGCAGTGACGACAGTGGAAAAACACGTCATGGTATGAGAGAAAGAAACAACGGACCAACAGTGAGATCCATATTGTGCCTTTCTCCGAGAGCCCTCAGCCGGTACAGGCAGCCGCTCTGGTAGTAATATTGAAGAAATTGCACAAAGCCTGTTACGAACACAAAATGAAAACATGTCAACAATACATATATTAGTTTCTCTATGAAAAACGAACACATTGGAAATGAAATCTAAAAAAGAATCCCAATCCTCAACTCACTTTGATACAAAGAAAAGTAAAGAAACTGACTGCGGAATATCTGGTACATTTCTCCATCTGGCCTGCAGAAGAGAGGCAAGTCGAAAGAAATCCGGGAGGGTTTCAAGGGTATCGTGTAAACGGAACGCGGTAACGAGCTCGATACTGGCGTAGTGTTTACATCCGAGCTCACAATCAAAAATAAACAAATTTCACACACGATGCATAATACACATCGTGGCAACTCCTCCTGGCAGACGAGGTCACGCCGATACGGCAGCTGACATATCGCATCGTCCCATGGCCAGGTCATCGTGCTTGCCCTTTACCCAGTGCTTGGCTGGCAATAGCTAGCCCGGCTTTTCTGGAAATGTATTTTTTAATCCCCCATCACCACACACCGCCCCCATTTCGCCATCGACCCATTCCCCATGCCGATAATGCTTACCATGTCAGCATGACTCCAGAGAGAAATGTCGATACATAGTGATGCGTTACCCACCAGCCTTTTATCCTGAAGTACAGAGAAAGTGAAACTATAAATGTCAGCCAGAAGAAGGCACAGTCAGATACATATTTGCCACTGAGCCTCTTGGCCATGCAGGTTGAATTACGATGATAAATAAAGCTAAACGTAGATAAACATATTTGATGGAGAGGGTGAGAAACGTTGGAAGGCAGAACGAAGAAGGAAGTCACACACAAACATAGCAGAACAACTGAGAAAGAGGGGCTGTGGAGGTGGGGAGGGGCTGTGGTGGGGGTGGGGGAGTTGTGGTGGGGGTGGGGGAGCTGTGGTGGGGGTGGAGTGGGGAGGGGCTGTGGTGGGGATGGGGAGGGGCTGTGGTGGGGATGGGGAGGGGCTGTGGTGGGGATGGGGAGGGGCTGTGGTGGGGGTGGAGAGGCGCTGTGGTGGGGATGGGGAGGGGCTGTGGTGGGGATGGGGAGGGGCTGTGGTGGGGATGGGGAGGGGCTGTGGTGGGGATGGGGAGGGGCTGTGGTGGGGATGGGGAGGGGCTGTGGTGGGGATGGGGAGGGGCTGTGGTGGGGATGGAGAGGAGCTGTGGTGGGGATGGGGAGGGGCTGTGGTGGGGGTAGGGGGGGGCTGTGGTGGGGGTGGAGTGGGGAGGGGCTGTGGTGGGGGTGGGGAGGGGGGGTTGTGGTGGGGATGGGGAGGGGCTGTGGTGGGGATGGGGAGGGGCTGTGGTGGGGATGGGGAGGGGCTGTGGTGGGGGTGGAGAGGCGCTGTGGTGGGGATGGGGAGGGGCTGTGGTGGGGATGGGGAGGGGCTGTGGTGGGGATGGGGAGGGGCTGTGGTGGGGATGGGGAGGAGCTGTGGTGGGGATGGGGAGGGGCTGTGGTGGGGGTAGGGGGGGGCTGTGGTGGGGGTGGAGTGGGGAGGGGCTGTGGTGGGGGTGGGGAGGGGGGGTTGTGGTGGGGATGGGGAGGGGCTGTGGTGGGGGTAGGGGGGGGCTGTGGTGGGGGTGGAGTGGGGAGGGGCTGTGGTGGGGGTGGGGAGGGGGGGTTGTGGTGGGGATGGGGAGGGGCTGTGGTGGGGATGGGGAGGGGCTGTGGTGGGGATGGGGAGGGGCTGTGGTGGGGGTGGAGAGGCGCTGTGGTGGGGATGGGGAGGGGCTGTGGTGGGGATGGGGAGGGGCTGTGGTGGGGATGGGGAGGGGCTGTGGTGGGGATGGGGAGGAGCTGTGGTGGGGATGGGGAGGGGCTGTGGTGGGGGTAGGGGGGGGGCTGTGGTGGGGGTGGAGTGGGGAGGGGCTGTGGTGGGGGTGGGGAGGGGGGGTTGTGGTGGGGATGGGGAGGGGCTGTGGTGGGGATGGGGAGGGGCTGTGGTGGGGATGGGGAGGGGCTGTGGTGGGGGTGGGGAGGGGCTGTGGTGGGGGGTGTGGAGGGGCTGTGGTGGGGGGTGGTGAGGCGCTGTGGTGGGGGATGGGGAGGCGTAGATGTTTCCAGAATTGGCAAGGTTTAGTAAAGGGGGGAGGGAGGTAAAATGGCCTACCGTGAGCCATTGGTGATTAGTATACTCTCACGGATTGTGAGGGTACAGTAGTACCAAACGAGCAGAAAGTTGAAAATTTCATCCGTCACCCTGCACACAACCAATTTCATCAGCAACCAATTTCATCAGCAACAAGTGCAAAATGCAGTGGAAAACTACTACCACAAGGGCACTACAACCTCATCCTGCCTTCAATAAATTGTCCCAAGCATTGATCAGCAAACCACTACCTCCAACAACACCATTGCATTCGGATTTGCGACAAATTGAGCACGTCACATTTTACTTCCAAATGTTTTGATAATTTCCAAAGCTTCTGAAAGACATTTTGGCGAACATTTGAGTTTTGGAAAACGAGAGGACGATTAAGCAATTAAACGTTTACTCTCGACATTTATTGGCTGCCTGTATTTACAGTCTTTACCGTCGCTTTAGTCGATGCATTTGTCTGACCTCCACCACACACACCACCACCGCTACCGTTACCACATTAATGGTCTCAATTAATCCCACCTTGTATGGATATAATAAGTGAGAGAACGTATTTGATCCCAGTCTTTCATGACCCGGCTGGCCAGGCTTGGCGTTTCACAAAAGGGGCTTCGGGGAGGAATTTGCAATTTGTTCAGGGTGCTGGTAATAACTCGCCTACTCTTCACAAAAGACACCATGGGATATTCAATGACCACCAACAACTCGTGCTGGCAGACAAGTCCTCCACATGAACATCATTCCAAAAGACGGCACACACAGACACGGTGCCCTGCCAGGGTAACAGTTTACATTGGGGCCGAGATTTGAATCCTGGCTCGACAGCTCAAAGACTAGTGCACACGCCCACCCTCCTCTATCATGGCCACCCTCCTCCATCATGGCCACCCTCCTCCATCATGCCCACCCTCCTCCATCATGCCCACCCTCCTCCATCATGCCCACCCTCCTCCATCATGCCCACCCTCCTCCATCATGCCCACCCTCCTCCATCATGCCCACCCTCCTCCATCATCATGCCCACCCTCCTCCATCATGCCCACCCTCCTCCATCATGCCCACCCTCCTCCATCATGCCCACCCTCCTCCATCATGCCCACCCTCCTCCATCATGCCCACCCTCCTCCATCATGCCCACCCTCCTCCATCATGCCCACCCTCCTCCATCATGCCCACCCTCCTCCATCATGCCCACCCTCCTCCATCATGCCCATAGTCGTTACAATGGCGGTAGTCCGTTTGCATCAGCATTAAAGGGCTCACACCTGAAACACCGCTTCGCCTCATTTTCCCACTGCAGTTACCATACTTCTCTCAACATACTATCGAGAACGTTCATCGTCCTCAGCAGTCATAATGGCTTGTAGTCTAATCTTCGGGAGATGGAGACAGTCTCTATGTCGATCTACATGCGACACGAGTCCACACCTTTTGGTTGCCTTATTGTCTTTAGACTTGGAGCAACTTGGGGTGGGAAGGAAAATGCTATCTGTGAATTAGGAAGCACTAGCAACGCTACCCGCCCTATGGGCGAGGCTTCAATTGGGAGGCCCAAAGGAAAAGGCAAACTATCAGAAATTGAAGACTTTTATTTTTATTTTAAACGATTTATATAAACATCCGTTAAATCATATCACATGCAAATCATCAAAATCTAAACAGTATTTGTAGAATTTCAATAAAAGCCACATCACTGTTCATAATCGGTAAATATTATTCCATCGTGTTTGGAAAAACTGGAAAATTGGAAAAATGTGAAAAAAAATTGGAAAACAATATAGCGGATTTTACTCCAGGTGGTCCCAGGATTACCCACCCAAAATTTCCTTGGGATCGGTTCAGTCGTTTTTGCAGTACCTGGGAAAATATGGACAGACAGACAGACAGACCGACAGACATTTGGTGAATTATAGTACACTACTCACAATAAGTTAGGGATATCGGCAGGTTCTTCGGTGTGGTTGATTTTGTGTATTAATTATGTTGAAAAAAGTTGTTGGTCCTAATTCTATGGTTATTAATGAGTGAAAAAACACAGCATTCTTGATTTCAATACCCTAACCCTATAAAACCCCTATAAAACCTATAAAACCTATAAAACCTATAACCCCTATAAAACCTATAAAACCTATAAAACCTATAACCCCTATAAAAAAATTAACTCACTCCCACAATATCCCTAACTTATTGTGAGTAGTGCAAGATGACTAAAATCCCTCTTTGGGGATTTGGGGATTCACAAATACGTGAATTTGAATTCACAGGGTTAATCAGAAGCAGCCCTATAAATAACTTTTTTTGTGTTGTTGTTATCAATAAATTTAGGATGCGACTTAGTACAAAGTGATATTAACTTAAGATCTCTCACAAACTACAAACTGTGAAAGACACCTCTCTCCATGATGTTCTACCCAAAAAGGCAGCTTCGATGATGCAAGAGCAGCCTCACAGCAAGGATTACACTGGGTAGTTTGCCTTTGCCTTCCCAGTGGTAGCCAAGGCAGGAATTTGTAATTAGGCCAGCGTGCCGGCGACAATTCGCCCACTCTTCGCAAAAAGACACCGTGGAATCTTAAAGCCAACCGACTAATGCTACGAGATGGGACACCTGGCTTAATGTCCACACCTGGCTCAACGTTCATCCAAAGGGACAGCCTTGTGATGCAACGCGCTGCCTGGAAAACACCAATCCGAGTCTATAGTCAGGTCGAGAATCAAACCTAGACTATTTAACTAGTAGGGAAGTGCACCACTTCTGTATGATTCCATTCTTTTAACTGCTTAAAGTGAACCCTTAGAAATCAAAATTTCAAAAAGATATTTGAGCATTTCAGATGTAGCCAAAAAATACCTTCAACATTGAGGCTCATCACCCACTAATTTCCATCCAATTAGCCACCCAAAGTTTGGTTCATGGAAAAAAAAAGTTGGTCAAACTTCAATTGACCCCCACTCCACCTCTCTTCCTGTCTTTTTAATATTCTTCAAAACCTCCCTAAGATTTGAAGTATGTAGATGTATCTAGCGGCCATTACGAGGGTTTATTGTTGTACTCCCCTCACCTGCCCATATGAGGAGCTCAAAGTTTTTTTTATCACTGGATTTGAAAACCTTCAAATCGGTTTATCTTTTTCTCGGTTGAAAGAAACCATCTAAAAACACCAGAAATCGAGAGATCTCGCAGAACTCCTCATTTTAACCTATAAAAGTGTGTACCCTACTGAACACAAATTCAGTGAATGAGAGGGTGGGGGGGAGGGGGTGGCGATACACAAAGTAGTTAAGCCATGACACTTGTCAAACACAACAGCTGACTGTGCGTCATTGGTCCAACAAACCTGTAACTGACAAGGAAGGAGCACGCAAAAGAGGTCACAACGAGGATGATCGTCAGGTACAGCTTGAATTTCTCATATTCATCTTTGTAGGCAAACCTGGAAAAGCAAACAAAACCCACACTCGGAAAAGGGAAATGGAAGAACCGCCTGTAGAGGCCATTTTCCCCCGCAAGGCGGGGGTTGGCCTTTTTCGGGCACCGTGGTCCCCTTTTTGAAGCAATGTTTTATGGCCGGATGCTCTTCCTGCCGTTAACCCTGTTGGTCGCCTCTTGCGACACACAGGGAATTACCAGTGAACGGGTACTCGATTTGCCGACCTCAGGTTGAGTCAACCCCCCTGATGTTAATTCCGTGATGGACCGGGATTCAAACCCAGGATCCTAGGATCCCAAGCCGCACCCTAACCGCTAAGCCAACACCAGGCATAAAAAGGGGAAATGGAAGGTAAAGCAAAAATACTCCAGTTCCAACACGGGAAAGCTTTCTGGAAATTGCGCATCAATTAGGACAAAGGTAAAGGTTGAGGACATCGTGGATGACGGTGACAAACACCTACGATAAGGGGGCGGCAAAGTAATTACCAAAAACAATACTCACTTCGCCTGTCTGCTGAGCAGCGTCACATTGATACTTCCGAGAACCAAGCCGAGGTACAAGCTGGATGGGGACGATGGGGCGGGAGCAGGCCGTCACAATTGGATCTTAAAAGGCAATCTATGATTGGATCCGACAAGGCACAGATTCTATCCTACGTGGCACATTTCTGTTAGCAGTGAAAACAATCAGGAGAAATCCTATCAATCTCATGTTAACGACGATAAGAGTAGGGGATGCTAAGATAAACAAATCAGGACAGTAACGACACCATCGGGTCTGCTCTGGTGAGGACAATTAGAAACATGGCAGCTTACAATGTGCACGGCAATACTACTCACGTAACAGCTAAAGGTGCTGCAAGAAATTCGACTGTAAGAGCTCGTGCAAGGTGGGTACAAGAGAATGTGCTACAATGGGGGCGGACAATCGGGACGCTGCCGGATAGAACTCCAAAAGCCGTGATCCGGGACCGAGTCGCACCTGTTCTTTTGGGGTAAAAAGGCGTCCATGTCGAAAAACACCGCCTGCCTCTCCTTAATGCTCTGTTGCAAGGTGTTGACGGTGGCCAGCTCCTCAGCCGACGCCTTGGTTTGATACCTGCCAAGTATTTTGAGGATAAGCCAGGTATATTCTCAAAAATATAATCAAATGCATGGAAATAATACAACGTCGTGATCTCGGCTAATCTGTCATATGGATGTCAATGTTTGTTCACATTCCCCCCCCCCCCACACCTTCAGACCCCAGCATCCCTGCGCTATCACAATCCCTGCACCTACAAACCTTCACCCTCCCTCCCCCCCACATCTTACTGGCGGAGATGCACCCACAGCTCCTGAAGCTTCTGTTTCTGGCATCTAATCGACGCTGAACAGGATGTCTGGAGTTCTGTCACTTCTTGGAGCTTTTGCTTGTACTGTCGGTGCGCCTCCTTAAGGTAAAGTAGGGTAAAAGAGAGGAAGGGGAAGGTCACTCATGTGTGTGTGTGTGTCATGTGAAATCAGCATTCACAAAATAAAAATACAGGATCAGATAGATTGCACTTTCACTGGTATCACAATTGGATGTCACGTGGTGGATTAAACCCAAAGTCACGTCCTTTTTTGACCTTGTGTCACGTTGGAAAGACCGATGACGTCACGGTGTGACAATTTTGTATCCGTCAGTCACGATGCACTGCAGGAACATCCAAGTAATATTCGTCTTGGGTGTTACAAGGACACTTCTTAACCATATCTAAACCCAACAAAACAACCAAATAACTATGACAAAGTTAGAAACATAATCCAAAAGTTGAATCTCGCTGGATCGTAATGGTTAGAGCGTCCGCCTCGAGTCAGGGAGGTCTGAGGTTTGAACCGGCCGAGCCGTGCCAAAGATCCTCCACCTGCATCAAGGTTCCTCGTCAATAAAGCTCTCGTCATCTATCTATAATTCCAGCAATCTCTGTGTGTGTGTGTGTGTGTGTCTGTGTGTGTGTTTGTTTGTTTGTCTGTGACCGCTGTTTCTCGACAACCACGGGTCCGATATACTTTAAACTTGCCAGGTATATTGCTGGGGACCCGAGGATGTGCCTTTTCAAGGTTTCATATTAATCGGACAAGTAGTTACCGAGCTATGTCCAAAAAACGATTCAACCAATCAGAGAGCAGCGAGCTATCACGTGTGCCGAACGTGCCGAACAGACTCTGCCTCGGACGGCACATTTGAGAGCGTATTCATTTATTTCACGTTGGCAAACTATGTTGGCGTTAAACTATGTTTTAAAACTAATTAAAACTAATTTGCGATTCTTTCGCTTTCCTGCGCGTTTGTGCACGCTATGGCGATTTCTTTACCAAACTCCGCAAGCCGTTCGCTTTGGACCAAACCATTTCATGTAAATAGAGGGGGGGGGATTGTCACCGTACTCGCAAGCCGTTCGCTTTGGACCAAACCATTTCATGTAAATAGAGGGGGGGGATTGTCACCGTACTCGCAAGCCGTTCGCTTTGGACCAAACCATTTCATGTCAATAGAGGGGGGGGGGATATAATTTTAGATATATATATATAGTACGGGCATGCCCTAGTCTATCTATAATTCCAGTAATCTCTGTATGTCTGTATGTCTGTGACCGCTGTTTCTCGACAACCACGGGTCCGATATACTTGAAACTTGCCAGGTATATTGCTGGGGACCCGAGGATGTGCCTTTTCAAGGTTTCATATTAATCGGACAAGTAGTTACCGAGCTATGTCCAAAAAACGATTCAACCAATCAGAGAGCAGCGAGTTATCACGTGTGCCGAACGTATCGCAAGCCGTTCGCTTTGGACCAAACCATTTCATGTAAATAGAGGGGGGGGGATTGTCACCGTACTCGCAAGCCGTTCGCTTTGGACCAAACCATTTCATGTAAATAGAGGGGGGGGATATAATTTTAGATATATATATAGTACGGGCATGCCCTAGTATTAGTAAATGCACAGTATGACTTATTGCAAACAGTAGGGCAGTTACCAATACACCTCTCGATTGGGAAGGCTCATAAGAAAGAGGTTGCGAGTTTAACAGTGAGGAAAAAAACATCATCGAAGAGATCAAAATTAGGAGATGAACACGGATTCGTCACGTGTTGCGCGTGAAGGACAAAGATACACCGACAAGAGCAATATGCTGGGTACGAGACCACAAGAGAATGGTTGGAGGCCGAGAGAGACCTGGGGTGTGTTCACAGTTCAGTTACCAGGTTTTTTGCGGAGCGCTCGCCAAGTGGCTTAAGCACTCAAGCAAGCACTCCGTTGGACACCGTCGATACGGAACGCCTGGCTTGGCAAGCGCTAGCTAGCCGATTGGTCACTGAACACGACCCGTGGCGACGCACCGTCCAGAAGGAAATTTAAAGCAATGAAGGTCATCCAAAAATAATATTGGACAGTGGGTCCAAGAGCGACGAAAGTGGTGAAAGTTCGAAACGAGCTCCACATGTGATGATTGGATAATAAGCAACAGATACAGTCGGATATTTAACACAAGGAAACCGCAACGATCAGCGACAAGTCGAGTACGAAGTAGCGACCACGCCCCCTCCACAATAAAACAATGCACAATGGAAGCGTAAATAAATTAATAGCTGTCGACACCCCGCCCATTCGTATTCGGAAGCTTGAGGGGAGGATGGGAAAGAGTGATGGAGACGGATCGTAAAAACATGGAAGGGGCAGAAAGCGAACAACGGAAATCAAAGCAATGGTAACCGTAGATCAGGGTGACCACACGTAACTTGACCCTGAGTAATCACATGACACGGACCTGCAGCCCCTTGTACTCCTCGTCCAGCTCTTGCCACAGCGTGAGGCAGCCATTGAGCGCCATTTTGCCGGGAGGAGCGAGCGCGGCCTCGACAGTCCCCACCACCTGACTCCCGGCTCCCTTCTGCCTGAGGTGAGACCTCCACCTCCACGTACCGGTACCGGCCGCCACGCCTTTTCCAACCACGAACGCCGTGCAACAGAGTGGACGGGCGGCACGTCGTGCCGTCACCACCGTCAGAGGCCGTGATGACGCAATGACGTAGAGTTTGCGTGCTTCCTATTGGTCCGTCGATGAAGTAACTTGAATGGTTAACCGCTGCGCGTTAATTTGCAAAACCCACAATCTTCCCAGGTTTGCGGTATAAAAGGGGATGTTTGAGTAACACGATTAAGTGATTACTCATTGGTGAGCTTCAAAAAGGTCATGCTATGCATCATGTAATGACCATAATTATATATATATGTGACGTCACCGGTACCTTTCGCACTCTTGAACACAAATGTAAAAAAACGATGACATCCCTAATTAACTCAACATTCAAAAAGATTTATAAAACATGTTATCGAAATAATTATTTTTAAAACCTTTATTTACATTTACGCTTTACATAAATGACATGTAGGACAAAGACAGCATATATTATAGTGTTTACCTGAGTTAAAGGATATTAGGAGACGTCCGTGTACTTTTACCTGTTACAACTTGTTACAACTTACTTCCTTGTAATACAAGGACATTAGGAGACATTGAAGGAACTTGCGCTCCAACGCGAGTCGAAAGAATTGACGCGACCAAAGACGGAATTCGTCCGAGTTGCTTTATTGAAACAAAACAGCTCAGGTATTCTGACAAGCCCGTTTATCGGGCAACAATATATATACACATTTATGTCGGGAAGTTTGCCCGGCAAAAGCTATACCGGGCATGCCCGGGTATCAAGGGCGAGCCTTGGAAAGGCGAGTCTGGCTGCGGCCTGGCAAGTCGAGGCTGGGCGTGCCCGGGCGCTCTGGACGAGCACTGGAAAGGCGATAGCGGGCATGCCCGGACGCTCTGGGCGAGCCCTGGAAAGGCGATAGCGGGCATGCCCGGACGCTCTGGGCGAGCCCTGGAAAGGCGATAGCGGGCATGCCCGGACGCTCTGGGCGAGCCCTGGAAAGGCGATAGCGGGCATGCCCGGACGCTCTGGGCGAGCCCGGGAAAGACGAGACCGGGCGTGCCCGGGAGGTTCGGGCGTGCCCGGGAACAGTGAGTCCGGGCATGCCCGGGAGAGGCGCGTCTGGCCGTGTTCTGGCCGGTGCAAGGCGATTGTGTGCATCCAGCGGTAACCGCTACACACGCCCCTCCAGAATCGACCTGCACCGGCAAGGTCAATTTAAGGGGGGTCCGGATGACCCGGCCGAAGCGACCCCTGGAGGGTCGTGGGGAGGGGTCCGACGTGGTGGTGGGTGGTCGAGCGGGGGGAACTGTGGACGGGGGGCGGCCTCGCCGCGGAGGAAGGGCCAACCGTGGTGGTCGGTCGACGTCCATGTGCGCCGGTTTGAGGCGGTCCACAGAAATCCGGTCCGGCCGGCCGCCGAAGTCGACGATGAAAGACTTGTCGCCCCGTCGCAGGACCCGGAAGGGCCCGTCGTACGGCGGCCGGAGTGGCCCCCGGTGCGCGTCATGACGCACAAAGACGTACTCCGCTGTGCGAAGCGCCGGGGGGACGTAGGACTGGGGGCCACCGTGGCGGAACGTCGGCACGGGGCAAATCGTCGGGCGGCCTCCTGGAGGTCCGAGCGCTGGCGAGCGGCGGACCAGGGACTGGTGGCGTCAGGCATGAATTCGCCCGGGACGCGGAGCGGCTGGCCGTAGACGAGCTCGGCGGCGGACGCCTGGAGGTCTTCCTTGGGGGCCGTGCGAAGGCCCAAAAGGACCCACGGCAGCCGGTCCACCCAACCGTCGTCCTGAAGGCCGGCCATGAGTGCGGCCTTCATGGAGCGGTGAAACCGCTCACACAACCCGTTGGCTTGGGGGTGGTAGGCCGTGGTGCGGTGCAGCGTGACCCCCAACGAACGGGCGACTGCACCCCAAAGCTCAGACGTGAACTGTGGGCCGCGGTCGGACGAGATGTCCGCTGGTGCGCCGAAGCGCGCGACCCAGGTGGCGATGAACGCCTGTGCCACGTCGGCGGTGGTGGTGGAGGTGAGGGGCACGGCCTCCGGCCACCTGGTGGTCCTGTCCACCATGGTGAGCAGGTGGGTGAACCCCCGCGAGGGGGGCAGGGGACCCACCAGGTCCACGTGGACGTGGTCGAAACGCCGTTCAGGCACGGCGAAAGGTGCCAGCGGGGCCTGGGTGTGGCGGTGGACCTTGACCCGCTGGCAGGCCGTGCAGGCGTTGGCCCAGTCGCGGATGTTTCATCGAAGGCCGTGCCAGACGAAACGTGCCGACACCAGCTTCTGAGAAGCTTTCCGGCCCGGGTGAGAAAGGCCGTGGATGGAGGCGAAGATGCGGCGCTGCCAGGAAACGGGCACGATGGGGCGAGGCTGGCCCTGGGAGACGTCGCAGAGCAGGACGGTGCCCGCGAAAGGAATGTCGGCCAGGCGGAGGCCCGTGTCCGCCGCACGGAGTGCCTGCACCGAGGCGTCGGTGATCTGGTCGGCCGCCATGAGCGCGAAGTCCACGCCGAGGTGGACCGCGTTCGCGCTGGCCCGAGAAAGACAGTCGGCCACGGGGTTGTCTTTGCCGGCGACGTGCCGGATGTCCGTGGTGAACTCCGACACGGCGGAGAGGTGGCGCTGCTGGCGGGCCGACCACGGCTCCGTGACCTTAGCCATTGCGTAGACCAACGGCTTGTGGTCGACGAAAGCCGTGAACGGGCGGCCCTCCAGGAGGTGTCGGAAATGGGGAACGGCCAGGAATAGCCCGAGCAGCTCGCGGTCGAACGTGCTGTAGTTTAACTCGTTCGGCCGGAGTTGCCGGCTGAAAAAAGCGAGTGGCTGCCAAACCCCATCCACCCATTGCTCATGGACGGCGCCCACTGCGTAGTTGGAGGCGTCCGTAGTGAGGGCGATGGGCGCGTTGAGCACCGGGTGAGCCAGCAGCGTTGCGTCGGCGAGGGCCCGTTTGGCGCTGGCGAAGGCCGCGTCCATGGCCGCGGACCAAACAATGTTATGCTTGGCCGGCTTGCCCCGGAGGGCCTCATAAAGGGGCCGCATGAGCTGAGCAGCACGGGGCACGAATCGGTGATAAAAATTCACCATGCCGAGGAACTCTTGGAGGGCCTTGATGGAACGGGGACGCGGGAACGTGGTGATGGCCTCGACCTTGGTCGGCAGCGGCACGGCCCCGGTCTTGGTGATGCGGTGGCCCAAAAAGTCAACGGTCGTCGCGCCGAAGTGGCATTTGACCGGGTTGACAATTAAGCCGTGCTCGCTGAGGCGACCGAACAGTGTTCGGAGGTGGAGGAGGTGCTCGGTGTGGGACGTGCTGGCGACGAGGATATCGTCCAGATAGACGAAAAGAAACGGCAGGTCGCGCAGCACGCCGTCCATCAAGCGCTGGAACGCTTGGGCCGCGTTCTTGAGGCCAAACGGTATCCGCAAAAATTCGAACAGGCCGAACGGCGTGATGACGGCCGTCTTCGGGACGTCGGCCGCCCGGACAGGTACCTGGTGGTAGCCCCGTATCAGGTCAATTTTCGAAAAGATGACCCGTCCCGCCAAACGGGCAGAAAAGTCCTGAATATGCGGGATCGGGTACCTGTCGGGGGTGGTAGCGTCGTTGAGACGGCGGTAGTCGCCACACGGGCGCCATCCACCCCCCGGCTTTGGCACGATGTGCAGTGGCGAGGCCCACGCGCTATCGGAGCGCCGCACGATGCCGAGGTGCTCCAACGCGTCGAACTCGGCCTTCGCCACGGCGAGCTTGGCCGGGTCGAGGCGGCAGGCCCTGGCGTAGACCGGCGGGCCCGTAGTGGGTATGTGGTGCTCGATCCCGTGCCGCACCGCGACAGCCGAAAACGTCGGCCGCGTGAGGGCCGGGAATTCCGCGAGCAGGCGAGCGAACTCGTTCGCTGCCGGGAGGGCGCACGCCAGTTCGGTCGGCGCGGAGCTGCTCATTGTGCACGCCAGGGAGCTGAAGGTCTCGGCGTGGACAAGGCGACGTCGTTTGACGTCGACCAGCAGCCCGTGCGCGCAGAGGAAGTCGGCGCCCAGCAAAGCCACGGGGATGCTGGCGGTAACAAAAGTCCATTGAAAACGCTGGCTGCCGAAGCAGAGGGTGACGACGCGTGGGCCGAAAGTGCGTATGGCCGAGCCATTGGCAGCGACCAAAGAGGGGCCGCAAACGGCGTCCCGCCTGTCCTGCTCGGAGGCGGGTATGACGCTCAGTTGGGCGCCGGTGTCACACAGGAAACGCCGCCCAGATGCTTTGTCCCGAATAAACAGCAAGTTGCCCGAGTGGCCGGCGCTCATGGCTGGGAATGAATGCCGGCCCGGCCGTTTCCCGACCTGCCGAAAGTGCACGGGGGCCGGCACATCCGAGCCTTGTGTCCGAACCTGGCGTGGTAATAACACCACGCCCGGTCAGGTGGAGGCCCCGGCCGTCGTGTCGGAAGCGGGCGGTGCGGCGTGGCGGCTGCCAGTTGCACCGGCAGTTCGGCCTCCAACCGCGCAGGGCGCTCGGGCGTCGTGGGCGTCGCCTCGGACGGCGGCGGGCTCCAGGTAACCGCGCCGATGTGCTGGCCCGCCGAGGAGATCTTATCGGCTTCCCTGGCGAGGGCACGGGAATCCGTGATCAACGTGCCAGCCAGGGCGAGGCGTACCGGGTGAGGCAGCTGGCGAAGGAACAGCTCGCGGAACAGAAAATCCGGAGAGTGCTCACCGAGCAACGAGAGCATATAGTCCATGCGCTCGGACGGGCGCGTGTCGCCGAGCTCGGGCAGAGCGAGCAGTTGCCGTGCGCGTGCTGCCGGTGAGAGGGCGAAAGCGTCGAGGAGGAGTGTCTTCAGCGCGTCGTATTTGTCAGCAGCCGGCGGGTGCTCGAGGAGGCTCAAGGCGCGGGCCGCGGTGGCGGAACCGAGCGCCGCCACAACATGGTGGAAGCGGGTGTCTTCCGCGGTGATGCCTCGCAGGGCGAACTGGGAGTCCGCCTGGGCAAACCAAACAGCCGCGTGAGCCTCCCAGAAGGTAGGCAGTTTAAGCGTCACTGCCGTGTCCATGTCGGTAGGTCACCAATGAAGGAACTGCGCTCCAACGCGAGTCGAAAGAATTGACGTGACCAAAGACGGAATTCGTCCGAGTTGCTTTATTGAAACAAAACAGCTCAGGTATTCTGACAAGCCCGTTTATCGGGCAGCAATATATATACACATTTACGTCGGGAAGTTTGCCCGGCAAAAGCTATACCGGGCATGCCCGGGTGTCAAGGGCGAGCCTTGGAAAGGCGAGTCTGGACCTGCCCGGGCGTGTTTGGCTGCGGCCTGGCAAGTCGAGGCTGGGCGTGCCCGGGCGCTCTGGACGAGCACTGGAAAGGCGATAGCGGGCATGCCCGGACGCTCTGGGCGAGCCCTGGAAAGGCGATAGCGGGCATGCCCGGACGCTCTGGGCGAGCCCTGGAAAGGCGATAGCGGGCATGCCCGGACGCTCTGGGCGAGCCCTGGAAAGGCGATAGCGGGCATGCCCGGACGCTCTGGGCGAGCCCTGGAAAGGCGAGAGCGGGCATGCCCGGGAAAGACGAGACCGGGCGTGCCCGGGAGGTTCGGGCGTGCCCGGGAACAGTGAGTCCGGGCATGCCCGGGAGAGGCGCGTCTGGCCGTGTTCTGGCCGGTGCAAGGCGATTGTGTGCATCCAGCGGTAACCGCTACAACATCACACATTTTACCTCAGCTTCACCATTGTTTTTGAGATATTGTGCTCCATATCGGTTGTAGCCCAATCACTCAATGGTGAAGTATCAGTAAATTCTCTGATCTGGATCCGTATTCGCATCTTCACCAGAATTGAATCAATTATTTGTTACACGCACCACCCTCTCCCCCAAATTTAGTCTGAATATGTCCACAACTTTTTCAGATATCCTGTTCACAAAAACAGAAAACATAACCTCTGCCCACCTTCGGTGGCGGAGATAATACGTCAGAGATAGAACACCACACCTCACAGGTCATGGTTCGATTTTTGGGGCAATGTTTTTTTTATGGCCGGATGCCCTTCCTGACGCCAACCCTTTGAGTCGCCTCTTACGACACGCAGGGATACGGTGTACCTATTCTAAACCGGGGTACACACCGGTAATAAACAGGAATAATAATCAGAAATCGATAAACTGGGTATCAAAACAAGGAAACTCCGCACTATCCACAAAATGTTTCACAAAAATCAATGCATCCTGAGAATGTACCTGCCGAGACGAGAAGTGGGGAGCGACCAGATGGAGCTCAACCAAGTGCACAGAATGACAACTGTAGGATTGGCTAAGTTTGTAAAAAGTGCAACAGACTACCAAATCAAATTTGGAAGCAAACACGAAGACAACAAACCAGAGAAGGTATTCTGAACAACCCGAGCAAAAAATTTACAAAGACAGGTTGGAATGAAATATGTCACACAAGAAACAGAAACAACGAGTACCCCCTAAAGACTGCAAAAAAGAAGAAAAAAATATAGAAGGAAATATCAACAGATATTTGTATGCAGTTTTGAGGCTTTTGTATGCAGTTTTGAGGCTTTTGTATGCAGTTTTGAGGCTTTTGTATGCCGTTTTGAGGCTTTTGTATGCAGTTTTGAGGCTTTTGTATGCAGTTTTGAGGCTTTTGTATGCAGTTTTGAGGCTTTTGTATGCAGTTTTGAGGCTTTTGTATGCAGTTTTGAGGCTTTTGTATGCAGTTTTGAGGCTTTTGTATGCAGTTTTGAGGCTTTTGTATGCAGTTTTGAGGCTTTTGTATGCAGTTTTGAGGCTTTTGTATGCAGTTTTGAGGCTTTTGTATGCAGTTTTGAGGCTTTTGTATGCAGTTTTGAGGCTTTTGTATGCAGTTTTGAGGCTTTTGTATGCAGTTTTGAGGCTTTTGTATGCAGTTTTGAGGCTTTTGCATGCAGTTTTGAGGCTTTTGCATGCAGTTTTGAGGCTTTTGTATGCAGTTTTGAGGCTTTTGTATGCAGTTTTGAGGCTTTTGTATGTAGTTTTGAGGCTTTTGTATGTAGTTTTGAGGCTTTTGTATGTAGTTTTGAGGCTTTTGTATGTAGTTTTGAGGCTTTTGTATGTAGTTTTGAGGCTTTTGTATGTAGTTTTGAGGCTTTTGTATGTAGTTTTGAGGCTTTTGTATGTAGTTTTGAGGCTTTTGTATGTAGTTTTGAGGCTTTTGTATGCAGTTTTGAGGCTTTTGTATGTAGTTTTGAGGCTTTTGTATGCAGTTTTGAGGCTTTTGTATGCAGTTTTGAGGCTTTTGTATGCAGTTTTGAGGCTTTTGTATGCAGTTTTGAGGCTTTTGTATGCAGTTTTGAGGCTTTTGTATGCAGTTTTGAGGCTTTTGTATGCAGTTTTGAGGCTTTTGTATGCAGTTTTGAGGCTTTTGTATGCAGTTTTGAGGCTTTTGTATGCAGTTTTGAGGCTTTTGTATGCAGTTTTGAGGCTTTTGTATGCAGTTTTGAGGCTTTTGTATGCAGTTCTGAGGCTTTTGTATGCAGTTTTGAGGCTTTTGTATGCAGTTTTGAGGCTTTTGTATGCAGTTTTGAGGCTTTTGTATGCAGTTTTGAGGCTTTTGTATGAAGTTTTGAGGCTTTTGTATGCAGTTTTGAGGTTTTTGTATGCAGTTTTGAGGCTTTTGTATGCAGTTTTGAGGCTTTTGTATGCAGTTTTGAGGCTTTTGTATGCAGTTTTGAGGCTTTTGTATGCAGTTTTGAGGCTTTTGTATGCAGTTTTGAGGCTTTTGTATGCAGTTTTGAGGCTTTTGTATGCAGTTTTGAGGCTTTTGTATGCAGTTTTGAGGCTTTTGTATGCAGTTTTGAGGCTTTTGTATGCAGTTTTGAGGCTTTTGTATGCAGTTTTGAGGCTTTTGTATGCAGTTTTGAGGCTTTTGTATGCAGTTTTGAGGCTTTTGTATGCAGTTTTGAGGCTTTTGTATGCAGTTTTGAGGCTTTTGTATGCAGTTTTGAGGCTTTTGTATGCAGTTTTGAGGCTTTTGTATGCAGTTTTGAGGCTTTTGTATGCAGTTTTGAGGCTTTTGTATGCAGTTTTGAGGCTTTTGTATGCAGTTTTGAGGCTTTTGTATGCAGTTTTGAGGCTTTTGTATGCAGTTTTGAGGCTTTTGTATGCAGTTTTGTACACAGACACACAGATCCACAGACACATATAGTCGTGGTCAAAAATATTGGCACCATTGCACTTTTTTCAAATAACTCACAATTTTCTCCAAAAATAAGTTGAAATTGACAAAAGTATTTGGTCTCCACAATTCTTTATTTCACTGTCAATATTACAGAACCTTTATTTTTCATTCAGAACTTAAAATATCCTTTTAAATCAGAAAATAAAAAGAAATGGCAGTGACAAAATTATTGACACCTTAGACTTAATATTTGGTAGCGCATACATTGGACAAAATATCTGCAGTCAAGCGCTTCTCATAGCCATGAATGAGCTTCCCACACCTCTCTACTGGCAGTTTGGCCCTCTTCTCGTGCAAACTGCTCCAGTTCTCCCAGATTTGAAGGGTGCCTTCTCCCAACTGCTGTTTTCTGATCTCCCCACAGGTGTTCAATGGGATTTAGATCTGGACTCTTTGCAGGCCACTTCAGAACAGTCCAGCGTTTTATCTTGAACTATTCCTGGGTGCTTTTTGAAGTGTGTTTGGGGTCATTGTCCTGCTGCAAGACCCATGACCTTCGATGGAGACCCAGCTTTTGACACGAGGTTCAACATTGAGCTCCAAAATACCTTGGTAATCTCCTGATTTCATGATGACATGCACACATTCAAGGCACACAGTGCCAGAGGCAGCGCAGCAACCCCAAAACATCACTGACCTCCTTCATGTTTGACTGTAGGGAAGGTGTTCTTTTCTTTGAAGGCTTCATTTTGTTTTCTGTAAACATAGAGATGATGTGCTTTACCAAAAAGCTCTAATTTGGTCTAATCTGTACACAGAAAGATTTTGGCTTCTTCAGGTGTGTTTTGGGAAACTCCATTAGGGCTTTCTTATGTCTCTCTCTCAGCAGTGGGGTCCTCCTGGGTCTCCTACCATAGACCCACTTACATTGAGTTGGCGACCTTGTATCTGAAGGTCATCTTGTGTCTGTTTGACAGTTGATTGAGGTGCCTTCTCCACCATTTGAACAATCCTTCACTGCAATCTTCAATCAAGTTTTCTTTTGCGGCCATGTCCAGAGAGGTTGGCTACAGTGCCATGGGCCTTACCTTCCTGATAACATTGCGTGAGGTGGACCCAGGAACATCAAAGTTTCTGGATATGGACTTGTAGCCTTGAGATTGTCCATGCTTGGCTACAATCTTGTATCTGACCTAGGAGCTCAGGGCCGGACGGGACCACGTTGGACGCTACACTGCAGACTACAGACAGATAAGCTCGCACCGCATTTCACAAGTACACGACGATTTCTTTTATTAATTCATTTTCCTTTGTCTCGTTTCTGAGGTGAGGTGTGTGGGATCCCGATTTAGGAACATTATTTATTTACCGTCGCGTTCCTTGTTCTCGGGTTCTGACCTCATCAGACAATTCTCTGGTTTTCTTTCTTTTCTCCATGATCATTGCGGTACATACAGTGACACAAAACAGCAGAATGACTCCTTTTCTCCATTCAAACTGGTTGAATGAGTGATTTTTATATTGGAGGCACCTGCAACTCACCACAGGTTAGTTCAATTCCAAAGTAAAGAGGAATCACCTGCTTGAAATCTAATTATTTCTAACAACTTCTAAAAGGTGCCAATAATATTGTCTGGGTCATTTTCGGATTTCTTTGTGGTATAAGCTCAGATTTTGTGATTTTTTTTCAGCTTTTTTTGTTTTGTTCCAATGCAAACCGAAGAAATACACATGTAGATACCAAAACATTTTTTAATTACAACAATTTTCTGGAGGAAATGGTGCATTATTGGAAAAAGCTGCAAGGGTGCCAATATGTTTGGCCACGACTGTACACACACACACACACACACACACACACACACACACACACACACACACACACACACACACACACACACACACACACACACACACAGACATACACACACACACACACACACAGACATACATATTGTTAAGAATTTTGAGTAGGGGTATATCTAGATTCAGGTAGATCTGCATCGGTAGGTGCTTCGATTGTTGTGCTAGAGAATCTCGATGTAATAAGTTCTGTGTAGCCCCTATGTTGGATTAGTTGGATATGCCCCCGCCCAAGGGGTGGGGCTTGTTAACTAGAATTATGGCACAAAGATATAATTCCATTGTATTGTTATGTCGAGGGGTAAAGGAATGTCTAGAGCCAGGTAGATCTGTATAGGTAACATGCTTCGACTGTCGTGATAGGGAATCTACCCTGTAATAAGTTCTGTGTTTCAGGCGGTTTGTCGGGGAAGTGTATACCTGTGAACATACAAGAATGTTCGGGTGTTAAATAGTTGTCGGGACTAATATAAACCCCTGGGTGTCAGACCTGGTAATCATTCCTTTGTCCCTTATGGCAACGCACACATATAAATACTTAGATAGGCCCTTAATGCAACAGTAAATAAATTTCCCTTCCCTTACAATGACGTTGGAAGAAGACCGGCAGGAAGCCAGATAGGGGCACTGCCGGATGGCCGCCGCCAGCCGCACCACCAGCTGGCCGAGCAACATCGCGTGAGACGAGCTATAACCACGCCACATGGAACGTGTGATTGGTTGGCACGGAAGGCGCGAACCTGGAACCAATCAGCACGGAAGGCGCGATGAGGTTCGGCAAACGGCGGGAAGCTACGAAGCCCTGGTTGGTGGCGCGCCAAGACTGACATCAGAGGGAAGGTTACTGAGGGACGTGCTCCATGACATTTTTCCTCTCTTCTCTTCTCTCTGCTCTCTTCGCGCTGGACCCATCCGTGTTGAAGATCGCCCATCTCCCCCCATCTCTTCTGCGCTGGGATTGGAGATTGTGCTTCGTGCTGGGTGACATTGGTTCGTCGTGGTGCTTGGAGCGGGATCCGGTGCTGTTGGTACTGGAGCGAGGGATCTCGTGGCGTGCCGCGGAGCGAGTCGCAGCAAGCCTGGGTGGAGCGGGTGAGCGAGGAGGCTGAGGGTTTTCTTTGCGCCGGAGCTCAGGGCCGGACGGGGCCACGTTGGACGCTACACTGCAGACTACAGACAGATAAGCTCGCACCGCATTTCACAAGTACACGACGATTTCTTTTATTAATTCATTTTCCTTTGTCTCGTTTCTGAGGTGAGGTGTGCGGGATCCCGATTTAGGAACATTATTTATTTACCGTCGCGTTCCTTGTTCTCGGGTTCTTTTTTTTTTCTTCTTCTTTTTTTTGTATACTGAATCGAGGCTCGTGAATGAGCTAACATTTATTTCACAAACAAATCAACCAGACAAACAAAATATATAAAAAGAGGGAGCGGAAGACAAGATGGGGAGAGAAGGGGAAGCACACAACCACAACATTTGAGAGCAGGGAGAAGTGTGGGATGGAGAGGGCTTGGGGGGAGGAGGCGTGGGAATGGGGGGGGGGGGGGAGAGGTATAAAACACAAGGGGACCGAAATTAGCGGGGGTAGAAAAGATCAAGGTTTTGGATGGGGGAGGATAAGAGATGGTGGTGAACAGCTGTTTTAAAGACCTGGAGGGTGGAGTGGGATTGAAGAGAGTGAGGGAGTTTGTTCTAGAGGCGGGAGAAAAGAGGAATGAAGGAGTGAAGGTGAGCAGAAAGTCTTGATTTTGGCAGTTTAACCATAAGAGGGTTGCAGGCAGATCTTGTGCGACCTGTAGGAATATTTGGGGGACAGAGCCCAGAGAGAGCTGGGG
The DNA here is from genome assembly GCF_964187855.1 of Myxine glutinosa. Classification (NCBI taxonomy): domain Eukaryota; kingdom Metazoa; phylum Chordata; class Myxini; order Myxiniformes; family Myxinidae; genus Myxine; species Myxine glutinosa. Next base: position 80,090,897 of record NC_136274.1, on the reverse strand, counting down.
GGGAAAGGCCAGAGAGGAGTCGGTAGAAGACGGAAAGACCACCAACCTGCCTGCGGTGAGTGACTGAAAGGCCCTTGGAGTTAGCTTCATCGCGGGAGATTCCAATGATTCTGAACGCTTTGGTTTCAACAGCGTGAAGACGAGCTAGGTGTGAGGCAGGAGCACCAGACCAGAGGGGAGAGCAGTATTCCATAGAGCTGCGGATGAAAGCCTTGTAAGTGGTGAGGAGTTCAGGTGTACCAAGGAAGGACTTCGCACGACGGAGGATGCCCAGTCGGCGACTGGCTTTGGAGGCCAGATTTGAAATGTGGTTTTCCCAGGAAAGATCATGGCAGATAGTGAGACCCAAAAGATTGAGTGACAGAACTTCTTGGAGAGGATTATTCAGAAAGTGGATGGGAGGGTTGTCCAGTCGGTCTTTTCGGAGAGACATCATAAGAGTGTGAGATTTGTCAGGATTGAAAGACATGTTCCATTTGTTTGCCCAGTCTGTGATTTTGTCCAGGTCTGCAGAGAGTGAGGAGGCTGCAGGCTGCCGATCTGAGGGATGAGGAATGGAGCGACAGAGAGTAGAGTCGTCAGCAAAGAGATAGAGAGGATTTTCAAGAGAGTCAGAGAGATCATTGATGAAGACCAGAAAAAGCACAGGGCCCAGAACACTGCCTTGGGGAACTCCAGCCTGAACAGGAAGAGGAGATGAGAGATTACCCCGGTTTGATGGGTAATCCCCGGTAAGATTACCCCGGTTTGATGGGATGAGAATTTGAGTTTGTTCCCTCTCCAGATAAGCGCTTCCGCCTCTTCCTCTTCAATTCTTCCTCCCTCGTTTTATAGCCAAATCCGAGTTGGTCGTCGCCTCCATTAAAGCCGTTCGGTCTTCCGCGGTCCCTGGTGTTAACCTTGAGGGATTCGCACGACAACTGTTGTCAAGGAGTGGGATTGAACCCTGTTATGTAGTAAATTTGGTGTCAAGAGTGTGGAGAATTTGGAAACAAAATTTTTTTTAGTCGGAGGAGATAAATTTGCATAGTCGATCGGTGCGCGGGACGCAAACGGCGCGTCACCAAATATAAATTTTATTCCTGGTAAAATCCGCGCGGAAAGCGACCTCTTCTTCACGGATGGAAGAGGTGAGCAATATGGAAGAAAGGATGGAAGCTGCGGGGAGCATTGGAAGTGAGTCGGACGTAGTTGGGGTTGAGCATAGTGGTGGAGCTACCCCCGCTATCAAGATGGACCCGACAGGTTTACAGGCCATGTATGAAAACATAATGAAGGCAATAAACGATAGGGAGGAACGATTTATGGCCGACATGAATGAATTGAAGGACGGAATGAGGGGAATGAAAGGGGAATTGAAGGGAGAAATGAGGGGATTGAATAACAGCATTAATGCCTGGGGTGAACAGATCAAAAGAATGAGTGATAGTTTGAAGGAACAAACGAATGAATTGAGGGAAGGACAAAAGAATGGTGCTGATGGGGCCCAGGAGAAGCCAAGGGCGGCAGAATGCGAATCGGAACGGGGGGAATTTAAATTGGGAATGGAGGAGTGTACAGCCCATGCAGATATGCACGGGGCTCAGGAGCCGGGAATGGCAATGGAAAGGAATGGGGAGTTTCGAAATTTGGATGGGGAGTGTCAACAGGTGAATGTGGAGTGCCCACAGGCCATAGGTATATGGGGAGACTGCATGTTTGGAAGTAAATGGGGAATGTTTGTTACATTGTGGCCTGGAGGGTTATCGGGGCCGGGTGGATGCCCCAACACATCAACAGGGGGATGGATTTGAATCCTTGCTGTGCCAGGGCGGTGGTTCAAAGCAACTAGGGGTAGAGGTATTGGGGGTCCGAGTAATGGAGCCGGACCGGGTATTTATTGGGGAAGGCCCGTCAGGGCCAGAAATGATTTGTAATGAGCATGATTTGACACATGATTGAGGGAAGCGGCTGGGGACCTGGGACACGGGACAGTCCCATGGAGGACAAGTTTGATCAGGCCCAAAGGAGTTTGGGGGAGGAGGTGAGTCGGTCCGAAGAGGAGGTTGAGGTGACCGAAGGGACCCTCACCGTGCACGCCAATTGGGTAAGAGAGGCTCCGAAATTGCAGAACCAGTTGGGGGAGTGTGTTGGCTCCGGGCTGGATTTGGACATTGGAGAATCGGGAGATCGAGCCTCAGACAATTTGGTCCCCGTAGGGAATGTGGAACAGCTGCAGGGAGGGGCAGAACAACCTGAGGAGGTTGTTACCTGCAGCTGCGGTTTGGCACAAATGGGGATGAAATTTTTTTAAAGGAAATATAAATTTATATTTAAATGGTAGTTGGATTTGGAACAGCCATGGAGGGAGTTGGTCCCCGGGCTGCGGGATTTGGACCAGAGGAGGTCATTGGGGATGGCCTCGGGCAAAAGTTGCCCCTTTGGAAATTTGGGTATTCCAGCCAGCTTGGGGGCTGTGCTGGCGAGATTTGGACGTGGGGTCCAGCCATGGGTGTCGTGGTACAACCTGGGCCCCACGGGGGGTCTGGTGGAGTGTGGCGTCCCTTGTCCGTCAGGGCGCCGCCTGAGCATGTGGCTCGGGCCGGCAGGGTCACCGGACCCTGGTTGGGGGTTAGGACCTCCAGGGGGTCCGAGGTGGTTCCTCACAGGCCTGGGATGGCGCATATTGAGGACCACTAGGGGGAGGTGTTGTGGGTCGTGCTTGGATGGTGGCATCGCGGACGGCCAACTTGGGCCTGATGTGGTGACCGCCCGGGCATGCGGCCTGACACCCTCTCCCTGAGACTCTGGGACAGCCAGCATGTGGTGACCTGCCATGCTGTGTTTATCTATGGACGCAGGTCGAACCGAATGGACAGGAATGAGATAGCCCGCCGGACAACCATTGGGGCATCTGTGGAATGTGATGGTGTGAGAGTGACCTTCCACAGATGGTCCGTTATGATTTAAGGACTCTCGTTTTGGGAAGAGAGCCATGGGTTTGTTGAATCGGGAATGTGTAACGTGCCGAGCATATGGGCCATGCTCGTCTGGCATGTGTATGGCAAAGCATCTTTATTTGGTGAGTTAGTAAAATGTAAAAAAAAAATGTTTGGCATGGGTAATCTGAGGGTTAGATGCAAATTTAAGGGTGAATTTTGAAATGCTATGGTGGATACTGACAGCAGTGTCACCATTATTGATCCAGGTGTGTAGACCAAAGTGTTGGAGGCTGTTATAAAAATTGATAGGGTAGCAGGACACAGCTTTCAACTGGTTGAGGGGGCGACTGTGCTGATATTTGGGACGCGGGGTTATTGGGATGAAGTTGTGTAGTTGAGGGTCAACGTGGTACTATGGGTGTCAGAGGTGTGTGACCATGTCTTCTGGGTGAGTCTCCTGGTGGAGCATGGCTGTTGACTGGACCTTGGTGTGGTCAAGTGTGGGTGAGCACTGGGGGCTGTGGTTCTGTGGACTGGGGGACGAAGGTGGCGTAGGTGACGTGCGGGGAAAGCCACGCACTGCGACCGTCTCCCCCAGGGCCGAGGTTGTGCGTGCGGTAGTGTTTGTTGGCAGCAGGTGCTCACCACATTGGCCAGCTGGGGCTGGTGCAGCTGTGTTCCTTCCAGGGGGGGCGAAGGATGGATGGTGGATCGCACCCTTATGGACACTCATGGGCCATGTTGGCGTTTCGACTGCTCGGTTTGTCCCGATGACCCTTGCACGGTAGAGGTGCGGAGCTGTCGTAGCCACATGTAGTTGTTTAGAACAGTTCACCGTTGGATGCGGATCCACATACAGGGTGTCTCAAAATAGATGGAACCCATTAACATGATAATAATTTATTACTCAGACAAGAAACTCCAAAAAAGATTACATTTCCTGGAAGCTGATATGATAACAATAAAAAAACTGAAGATTTGAGGTCTCTAGCTCAAAGGATACATTTATTAGAGCACATGTTCCAAATGACCGCCTTTGCGCCTTAGACACACTTGAAGCCGACGAGCGAAGTTGTCAATCACCCTGACACACTCTTCCTTCCTGATGGCACGAATCTTCTGGGTGATGGCCACTTTCAGTTCAGAAATGGATTGAGGACGATTCTCATACACGTGGTCCTTCAAGAACCCCCAGAGATTTAAAAAAAAAAAATCTGGGGGGTTCAGATCGGGTGAATGCGGAGACCACTCGGGTTCGCGGCGCCTGCTGATCAGCCGATCAGGGAATCGGTGGTCCAGCCACTCCATCGTGATGTTGGCTGTATGTGGAGTTTCCCCATCTTGTCAGAACCATTGCACATCTCGATTCACGCCACGACGTCTCCCAAGTCCCCTCCAGAACTTGTTGAGCACCACAATGTAACGCTCCTTTGTGACAGTGACTGCCTCCTCGTCTGCGTCTTCAAACCAAAACGGTCCGATTATGCCATGTTTTGAGATGGCCACCCAGGCCGTGCATTTCACAGAGTGCAAGGGCCTCTGAAGCACCTCGTCTGGGGCGTGTGTGCCCCAGAACACATTGTTCTTGCTATTGACATGCCCACAGAGCAAGAAGTGTGCTTCGTCGCTGAACCAAACATCATCAAGAAAGTCAGGATCCTCTTCGATCTTGTTCTCGAACCACCGGCACATCACAACACGTTTTGCCATGTCAGCTGGTGTGAGTTTATGCTTGATCTGGATCTTGTATGGGTACAGCTGAAGATCCTTGATCAAGATTCTTTGCACTGACGCACGTGAAAGACCCAGCTCTTGGCTACGTCTTCGGTTGGACTTTTTCGGGCTCCTTCCGACAGAATGTCTCACCGCATTCACATTGTCAGGAGATCTTGCAGTCAGCTTCCTGCCAGAACTGGGTGTTTCTGCCTTCTTGTTGAGGTTGTTTACTGATCCAGTGGCTTGAAATTTGTGTGCCAAACGATAAATTTGGTTTTTCTGGGGATAGTTGTTGAAGTTTAACTTCCTGCGAAATTTTGCTTGCACCGTTTTGAATGATTTCGTCTCCAAATAAGTAGTGACGCAAAATATTTTTTCCTCCTTTGCCCAAGGCATTTTGATTGATAATTATTAGTTGTTATGGTCTCCTCTCTTCAAATCTGAAAGAACAAGAACATTAATATTGGCAGAATTATTAGCAGTGACATGGGTTCCATGTATTTTGAGACACCCGTTACCTGCCAGTATAGGGGGACAAAAGTGAAATTTAGTGGAATTTGGTAGGCTCAATGGTAAATTTTGGGGTTTTGAGGGTGGATGGCACTTTGGGTCTGAGAAACCTGCAACTACCTGCGTTTCAGGTGAGAGGAACTGATTTGTACTGTCCCAGGCTTCATGACTTGCTTGGTAAATTGGGGACAGGTAATTTGGAGTTGGGGCCGGGTGCGAGTGATGACATGGGCCGGTGAGGGGGGTGGAATGTGTGCCACAGAGTCTTGTGGGTGGCGTTTGTTTATGTGTGGTGGTTATGTGTTTTTATGTGGTCGTGGAGAATGGAAACTGAGAATGAGTGGTCATTATTGTGTTGAAAATGGAAACGTGTTGGCAAAATGTGAAACCTCCCCCCCCCCCCCCCCTCTGCGGCAATTACCCCTGGCAGCCCGTGGTCTCTGGAAATTGGAGCTCGTCGGTGGAGGGTCTGTTTGGGCGCCGTGGGGTAAAGGAGACTCCCGGCGACCCGTATAGCTGCGCGGAAGCAGGAGGCAAAGCAGCCTGGTGTGTGGAGATCCTCACCGGCAGGGTAACGGCGGAAAGGGCTGTTTGGCTGTCACGGGGCCAAGAGGTAAAGGGGGGGGGGGGGGGGCAATGAACTTGTGAGTCAAGTGACTTGTTTTTAGGACTGTGGGCACCACAGCCTGAAGCGCTCCCACCATCTTACTTGTGCGGTACCTCCCCGCTGCCTAGTTGAGAAATGCACACATGAATATGACATCTATGCCACGGTCCTGCAGGGGGGGTGAAGTACGTGCTTGTAATGATTTAAGTGTTGTGATGAGTTTTGGAATGAGTATGAGTGGTTAAGGGGTTTGTGTTGCATGAATGTGGGCGAAAACCACCGAGCCATGTCACTCACCTGTAACACCTGGACAGGGCCCGCGGAAATTTAGGGGTGCATTGGGATGGCCCCACAGGTAAGGTTGCGTCTTGTGGCATCCACCGGGGGAGGCGGTCTGTAGACTGGGGTTGTACAAATGTTTAATAGAGTTGTGAATTTTTGGTTAAGGTTAAGGTTGGTGGTTAAGGTAGATTTTGAGTGTTTGTTTGTTTGTTTCCTCCCACCACAGGAGCGACTAAACGAAATAATTGAACATATTTGCATGATTGTTAAGGGGATTAGCTTGTTAAGGATAGGTAAGTAGCTCCGGCTCACTTCCCACAGCCCTCCTGATATATTTCGTAGGTTAATTCAGTGTGAGACAGTAAGTTTTAAGACTGGAATGGTAGCGCCTGCAGTGAACCTAGCAGGAGCTATGGTTCCAGGGGGATGGGGGGGGGGGCTGTGTTATGTCGGGGGGTAAAGGAATATCTAGAGCCAGGTAGATCTGTATAGGTAACATGCTTCGACTGTCGCGATAGGGAATCTACCCTGTAATAAGTTCTGTGTTTTAGGCGGTTTGTCGGGGAAGTGTATACCTGTGAACATACAAGGATGTTCGGGTGTTAAATAGTTGTAGGGACTAAAAGAAACCCCTGTGTGTCAGACCTGGTAATCATTCCTTTGTCTCTTATGGCAACGCACACATATAAACACTGAGATAAAAAAGTGAGTGGAGACGGACATTTTCTCTCTTCCCTCTTTGCCCTTGCCTCTTCAGCCCTGCCTGCCTCTTCCTGCCTTCCCGCGTTGGAGGCCCTTTCCTTTCTCCTCCTGTTGCCCTTTGCGCATTCCTGTGCTGTCGGACCTCTCATCTCAGTTCCGGACAAGGGAGCAACTCCGCGTGGACCACTCCGGGCACGGCCTGAGGAGCGAGCTGCACGCGACCCGTTCGAGTCGCGCGGAGGGCCGGTGGTACGCCAGCAGATAGGACCGAGCGGTTTGCACCGACCAGAGCCGCGTGGGTTGGCGCCTGACCATCCTTGACGAGGACACACACTGCAGACAGATAAGACGCACCACGCAGAACCACATTTATTTTATTTATCCCTCCATTTGTCTTGTATTTGAAGTGGGGTGTGGGGACGTCCTGATATAGGGGTTTAGTTTTTACTGGCGCGTTTCTTTGTTCTCGGAGTCCGGCAATAAAGCCGCGTTTATTTTTGCACATAAATTCCGTTTCTGTGAGCTTCTTTTCAAAGGGTGACGACGCCGTCGAGGCCACTCAGGTAAGTCGGCAATCTCCCCCAAACCCCCCCCCCCCCCTCTTCCCCACCCCCTCGCGTAGCGTCCTCCATTGATTGAAGTGAACACCTCATTAAAGCTCGATTAGTTATCCGTGGATGCTCTGTCTTTATAGAGCCATCCACAGGACAATACACACACACACACACACACACACACACACACACACACACACACACACACACACACACACACACACACATCCTTGCTGCATATACACACACATATATACATATACACACACACACACACACACACACACACACATTTCTCCTTTTAATAATAGATGCAAAAATCTAGTATTGTGGCGGTTACCTTATGTGATTACCTTATTTGGGCATAATACACGTGCACGGGCCTGTTGGACTTGTTGGTCCGAGAGCTAGGTGGATTTTATTTGACATGGAAACTACAAAAGCTTTGTCATGCTGGTGTGGTACAGGTAGCTTACCTGACCCCAGAAAGCCAATTCTTAAGTGCAGCTAGCGGTGGGTGGGGTAGGGGGCGCCACTCAAAGTACCCCCCAGATTGGTTTTATTTGACATAGAGACTACAAGACCAACTCATATGCCAACTGGTAGGGTGATCTCCACCGACTACAAATCTGCAACTTAATAAGAAAATTTCTGGTGGGGAGGTCACTTAAGAACAACATTAATTAGTGCTAATTAGGCCTTTATTTGACATATAAGCTACAAAACTGAAATCACATACAACATGTAGAGAATGGTCCCCTCATCAATAAACAACAACTTAAGAACAGAATATGTGGTGGTAAGGTCACTTAAGAAGAGGTCAAAGGTCACGGAATAGGGGTTTCCAGCTCTTAATTACTGTTTGATTACAACATGCCACATGATACACACATGGCGTTGTCAATGAAACCTATATCAGTGGAGCCTGAAGTGAGATACATGAGAAGCAGAAATTTTTCCAATCTTACCACTTCCTTTGATTTCAATCAGCGAAAACATTTAAAAATGTACCTATTTGGCCCCCATGGCTATTTACACTGTTATTTGACATGTAAGCTACAAAACTGAAACCACATGGAAAATGTAGAGTACGGTCCCCTAATCAACGAGCACCACCTTAAGAATAAAATTTGTGCTTGGGAGGTCACTTAAGAACAGGTCAAAAATGCCAATTTTGACTGAATGACCTTTGAACTAGTTTTATTTGACATGTAAGCTACAAAACTGAAACCAGATTCAAAATGTATAGAGAATGGCCCCCTCATCAATAAACAACAAGTTAAGAAAAATTAATTGTGGTGCGGAGGTCACTTAAGAACAGGGCATTTAACCCTCTCAATCTGATTGGAAAGTTAAATGGCAACTACTGTACACTGTACATCGATAACACCTGGATAATTAAGTAGGCCTAAAACTCGAGCACAAAACACTCCTGCACAAGAACCAAACACTGAATGCATCCTTCGACGAATTCCTAGTGTTTAGAATGTTAGAAAACGTATTGGAAACTGTTTGCAGTGCCTTGTCCTCCTGTAAGTGTAACATACATTGTATCTGAGATTTGAAATTAAGAGTTACTGTTCGTCATCTTCATCGGATTGCAAAATGTCCTCATCAGAAGAGCAGGGTTCAAAGTTGTCATTATCCTCGGCATCAGTTTCAGTTTCTCCTTCATCAGGAACAAGATATCCAGGTATCTGTGGTCCATCAAACCATATGACGTCGTAGGCTTGCCCTTGAACCTCCCAGCCATTTTCTGTAGTTGGCTGTTGACATATCATCTTTTTGTTGGCATCCGCCCACATTTTGGCAACAAATGATGCACGCTTGATTTGCTGGGAGACCTCGGCTTCACACGGTGGTATCATGGTTGCATCGATGCCCCGAAGGTTCTCAAGAGGATTCTTCGCTGTGGCCTTTGGTGCATATGTCTTCTGAAACACTTTATAGCGGTGTGCATTGAGTGAAAATGCTTGAATTGGCTTGGCTCCATACATTCTTGCAGTGAAAGACATGATTACTTCCACTGAATCCAATCCCAAGTTGTCCGTTGCCATCTCTGCAAATGCGTCTTGAGCATCCTTATAACCCTCAAGAATTTTGAAGGGACGTTTCTTTCCTTTTTTGAAGAAGGCAGATGTGTAATCTGATCCCATAAATGCATGGAAGCCAGCTAGTGCTTGACAGAGTGGGGTTTCCAAGACTTTGCTAATTGCAGTGATGTCTATGAATCGCCTGTCATTCCTTCCCGATGTCCCAACATCCATCCAAATATGTGCTTTGAACTGCCTGCAGTGATACAGCAGAATGACGGCGACATCTGTATCTGATGCCCTGACTGCTATGTTCTTCGCATTTTCCTTGTCAATGTGACTAACATGAGTGCAGATCAAGGTGTCAGCTTCTTCATGATTGGTTTTCAAGGTCTCTACTTCTTCCTTCATGACTTTCCCATCTTTCACGTAGAAAAGGTAGCATGCTCCAAGATACGAGAGATACACAAGTCGTCCTTGAATTATGTCTGCATATTGCTGGGCCTCCCATTCCATTGCCAGGAATTTTGGTAGCTGCTCTTTGAATGATCTTGACTTTAGACAATCCAAGATATTTCTCGGGCGGTGCTGTTCAGGTCCAGATATGGCGTATTCTTTCTTGTCTGTGTCATCCAGACCTCTTCTTGCTCTTTCACAGTCTTTTATTGATAGGACTGGATATGCGTCAAAGATGAGATGCACTCTTCCACGGGAGAGAGCGGTGACTTGTCTTAAAATGCCGGCTGCCAAGGCTCCATACGTTCCTGGAATGTGGGGTGGAAGAACATGTAGCAGGAACATACCATCAACCACATAGGCATCAACTGAGCTTGGTGTGACAGAGGGAACTTTGCTCTCTAACAGCTCCAGAAGGCCACTCTTTTCCGTCTTGACCATACAACCGTCTGTGCTGCACATGGACAGTGGAACGTCGGTGGATATGAAAAGATATGTTTCAAATCAAGTTTTCTCTGACAAGCAATGACAACCAGGCGTCCCATAAGGTCATGAGTGCACACAAGTGATGCAACACGTTTGTCTCTGTTACGCTTATTTACTGTGCCATTTTCCGTGAAGGTTCTGAGCTTCTCCCTTTTGATTGGCCGTTCAAACCGATTTGGATCTTCAATGCAGGCATCAACAAATTCGTTGTATCTGGCTTGTCCTTTCTCCCGGATGGCCAGCAAACATGTCTTGATGGAATCTGTCGCTGCCTTACCAGTGCTGATGTTGTACAGCCTATCCGATATTTCAGTGTACTTAAATGGATTGCATGAGTCTTTTATCTGGTTTACAACCTTATGCAAATCGCTTGTGTCCCTTCTGATGCGGGCTGGGCGGAGTTCAGCTGTGATGTCTTCCATTTGAGATAGTCCGGTCATTGCTAATGCCCTTGATATAACTGCTGCTCTGGTGGACTTGGTTAACATCCAGCGAAGACGTGCACTGAAGTTGTTTGTCATGGATGATATACCAGTCCGTCTGGATGCAGAATCAGCATTTACTGTCTGTTCCAGTGTAAGATCTACTGGGCATCTACTGCTGAATGCCTTGTCAGTCCTTTTAACCGTAAAGATACCGTTTTCCAAGATAGAACGAAGTCCTGGGTGAGTACTGTCCATGTTTACCAAGTCCAACTGAAACTTCGTGAGCCACCGTGAGTAATTGACATGGTTTGTGGCGAAGAACAAGTGTATGATTGGTGTTAGTGCATGAGTGAACAGGTCCACGTCGTTTGTTCGAATTGCTCGCTCTAGAAGGTGGAAGTCGTGGATAAAGTCGATGTAAATCATCCAGAATTGGGCAGTTGGTCCATGTGTCCCTGATCGGGTTTGGACAGCATACTCCTTGTATGACGTGACACATCTTGTGAACGCAGAAGATGATTCTATTTGTGTCCATGTCTCTTCATCCTGTTTTGTTTGTAACCTTGAAAGTAAATCTTCAACTTCATCATTGCCTTCAAATGTCTCAAGGAATGCTTGGAAGTGTATCAGTTCAAATGCCAAGGCCAGTATCGGGTGCAACCGTTTGCATCTGTTGAAGTGCTTGCCACTCAGAAAACCATTCAGGGATCCAGCAGCTAGGACATCTGTGTCTCGCAGCATTTCTGGGCCACCAGATGCATCGATCAGTTTCCCTAGGGCTTTAAAGAAAGCCATTTCTATGTGGAATGGACCAAGCATGATGAAGACCTTGTCGAACCTGGGCGACTCGGTAACCTGAATCTGCATGGCAGGTTTGGCAGCATTGAGGTCATAGGTTACAACACCATACTGCTGACCGCACTCTTGCGCACAATTCTGTGTGGTGATTAGGGTATCCTGTATAACATCAAGCGACGTTATCGGCTTGTTCAAGTTTTTCATATACAAGACATTTTGTTCTGGAGTTGTGTCTGGGCATATCAAAGCATTGGATCCTACCCACATGGGAATGTTAGCCATCTGCAAGGCATGACATATCATCCATGCAAGGTCCTTGTCTAGAGCTAGCTTCCGATTAGCAGGCCGGTTGTCAACATCGGTGGTTTCATAATCAAATGTGCCCATTCGGGGTTTTTTACGGTATGGCTCAAGGGGCTGTTCCCGAACATGCAGTTTTCTCTTTCTTGATACTTTTTCTGGCTGTGATGTTGTTGGCGCAACTTGATTAACGGGTCTGCTTGTCCCTACCACATCTTTATTTTGATACAAGATACCCATTGTATCGTGAAGAGTGTCGGCTCCTGACAATGTCTCAGACAGTTCATCAAAATTGTCGAACGCCAAACCAAACACCTGATCAAGAAGGGTTCCCTCCGGACAGGTCTGCTCCGTACTCTGAATGGCATCTCCTAAGGATGTCTCCAGTGTCTCAATGGTGTGGTAATTGACAACATGGCCAAATCTGTTCAACATTTCAATCAGCTTCCTGCTACCAGTCATAGACTTGATTGCCATTCCGAGAATTATCTGTTTGGCTGGTTTTACTTTCCCCCTTTGAGTAACGAATAAGGCATCCTGGCTTGAGGACAAGGCACGACGTTTGAGTTTTGGAGTGTACAAGTTTTGATTGGGGCCCCCGTACAAGACCTGAAAGAAATCTATCAACATATCTGGGACAGTAACTTCACCCTCATACAGGTTTTGCAGAGTGGGAGGTTCAGGTAGAGGTGTGATTTGTGCATGTTTGATTGCTTTACGCAAGAGTAAGGCAGCCTTATGAATGACAGCTTCAGGCGATGCTGCATAATCATAGGCTGTATGGATAAGGTGCTCACCTAAACCTGTGGGATAAACAATGGCCCCTGCCTTTCTAGCCCTATCTTTACACTCTACCCTAATTATGTCACCAAATTTATTCTGTAAGTTTGTTGCCAAATTTCTGGCTGTAGAAATTGGAGTCTCACCGGCGTCTTCACAAAGCTCTTGGTACCGAGTGAAGATGGATGTAAGAAGTTCAGGCCTTTTGCCAAATATAACTGATTTCTCGATGTAAGCATATAAACCTAACAAAGAAATGCTACCTGCAATAGCAGTAGGCCTATGGAGAGACTGTGCATTGGAAAGGTAAGTACTTCTGCAACTGTGATGGTACCGAACCTCTTTACATCGAAAGTCTACACCAGAGATCAGTCCAAGAAGGCTGTTGTCCTTTTTATCAGCTGCAGCAGTTTTTATTTTTATCTCAGCTTCGAGAGTTTCACATTCACCAAGATGTTCTTCTCTACCACCCTTCTTCTTCCTAGCTTTCTTGCAAAACAGGCAAATGCGTGGGAAAATACCCGAGGTAGACGTTGACGGGGCAAAATCACATGATGAACGCAGGGTCTTCTCACTTGATGCATGTGTCTGGGTTTTTTCTGTTGTATCATCACGTGGCACGGCAGTAAAGTTTTTGTAACAGTTCACGTGATAGCCATGGCTACTGTCGGATTCATCTGGCAGCGACTGAATTATCGTATAGTACTTGGATGTGACAAAATTTCGTTTTTGTCTCCTCCTTGCTGCTACATTGATGATGGATGACCAATGGTCTTCAGTGATGGGTGCGATGTTGCCAGTGGTCTCATCTGCTTTTCCCACATGGAGGATACACTTCCTGCCAGGGTCAGGAGCTACCCCGCTAGCATGCTCCATAATCAAGCATAGGCCTCACCTGAAATAAAAAAATGACATATGTTAGTGGGTTCGAAAATCAACAAAAGTTGGGGGCATGTTATTTCTTATGGAGAAAATGAAACATGGATCTCTGAAGGTTTTTGCATGTGTCGATTATAATGCTCCTATTATCAGATTGTGTGGAAATCAGAAACGCAAAACCTCTCTTTAAGGGCATTATAATGTAAATTAGATTAGGTATGTCGTTAATCGTTGACATGTCTGACAGGTCTAATAGTCCAAGATCTGGGTGGATTTTATTTGGCATGGAAACTACAAAAGCTTAGTCATGCTGGTGTAGTACAGCAGCTTACCTGACCCCAGAAAGCCAATTCTTAAGTGCAGCTAGCGGTGGGTGGGGTCCTTCAAATATTATTTCTCGGAATTTGGTGAATTATTTTCGAGTATGTTAGATGAGGAATCCTTGGAGTTTATAATTTACAGGAAATTGCTGGACAGGGAATTCCTCAAATATAATTTCTCGGAAATTGTTGAAGTATAGTTTGTACAGGCAATTCTAAGAAATTACTTGTAGTAATTTAGAAGAAATTTTACCTGTACTAATTTAGCAGAAATTGTTATAATAAATGTTACAGCTTTTACATTGTCTTCACAGTTTACAAGTTTCTCATGTAATTAAGTGCAGAAAACCCCTATTCCGTGACCTTTGACCTCTTCCTAAGTAACCTTACCACCACATATTCTGTTATTAAGTTGTGGTTTATTGATGAGGGGACCATTCTCTACATTTTGTACGTGATTTCAGTTTTGTAGCTTACATGTCAAATAACAGTGTTATTAGCCATGGGGGTCAAATAGGTGCATTTTAAAATGTTTTCGCTGATTTTAAATCAAAGGAAATGGTATTGGAAAATTTCTGCTTCTCATGTATCTCACTTCAGGCTCCAGTGATATAGGTTTCAATGACAACGCCATGTGTGTATCATGTGGCATGTTGTAATCAAACAGTAATGGGTACCTCTCTCACCAGCCATGGCTCCTCAGCAAAGGACTTCTGCGACTCACTGGGACTGACACAATCTGTCAATTTCCCGACCCGGATCTCAGTCAACGGAACATCTTCTCTTCTGGACTTGGTTATGACTAACTTCCCTGAAAATGTCTGCTGCTCTTCTTCTGCTCCGATCGGATCATCTGATCATGTCCTTGTTAAAGTGGACATCTCTCTGACCATCCTCAGGGAGCCTGCTCAGCGTCGACGAGTCTGGCATTTCACTCAGGCCAACTGGCACGGTCTTCAAGCAGCCATCAATCATCTGGACTGGTCTCCCATCTCTACCACCTCTGACATCAACTCATCCTGGGAATTCTTCCAAAGTAAATTGCTCTCTCTCATGCACAGATTTATCCCATCTCGTCTTCAGTTGTCATACCCTTCCTCCCGTCCATGGTACACGGAATCTTGTGGTGAGGCTGTTGCCCAGAAACAACTTGCCTTCGTCTCCTGGAAAGCAAATCCAACGGAAGGAAATCTCATTTCCTTTCACAAAGCCCGAAACAAGTGTGTGTCCACCCTCAGGAGAGCCAGGAAACAATATCTCTCCATTCTCAAGACCGAACTCTCTTATCTGTCTCCCTCTTCCAAATCCTGGTGGCGTCTGGTCAAATCCGTTTCTGGTGTTTGTTCCCCCTCCATCCCCTCCCTTACCTCAAACGGCTACACAGCTGACTCCGCACGTGAAAAAGCTGAATGCCTCAACTCTGTGTTTGCCTCTAAATCTTGTGTCCCAAACCCATCCCTCTCTGTACCCACCATACCCAGTCGTACCCTGCTGCTCCTGGACTCCGTGTCCTTTCCTCCTGACAAGGTGGAAAAGTTTCTGTCAACCCTCGACTCTGATTCTGCAACTGGACCCGACGGCATCAGCCCACGGGTCCTAAAATCCTGCTCTGCTGCTCTATCTCACCCTCTCTCTGTTCTCTTCACCCTCTCTTTTGCTCAAGGTCAACTGCCATCTGCTTGGAAATCAGCCAACATCACCGCTTTGCACAAAAAAGGTGCAAAAACAGATCCTAGCAACTACAGACCAATCAGCCTGCTCCCAATTATCAGCAAAGTCATGGAATCCATCATTGCTTCGGACATCAAATCCTTCCTCTTCTCCAATGGCTTGATCTCTGATCATCAATTTGGTTTCAGACCAGGTCACTCTACTCTGGACATGCTGCTTCTGCTGTCTCAACAATGGATGGAGGTCCTCAATGCCAAACAGGAAATTAGAGCTGTCTCCCTCGACATATCACGTGCCTTCGACACGGTCTGGCACCCCGCTCTGCTCACCAAACTCTCCTCCTTTGGTATCCATGGAAATCTCCATGCATGGCTGGCGGACTTCCTCTCTAGTCGTCGTCAACGTGTGGCCCTGAATGGGTTTCTCTCATCTCCTCTTCCTGTTCAGGCTGGAGTTCCCCAAGGCAGTGTTCTGGGCCCCGTGCTTTTTCTGGTCTTCATCAATGATCTCTCTGACTCTCTCGAAAATCCTCTCTATCTCTTTGCTGATGACTCCACTCTCTGCCGCTCCATTCCTCTTCCCTCAGATCGGCAGTCTGCTGCCTCCTCACTCTCTGAAGACCTGGACAAAATCACAGACTGGTCAAACAAGTGGAACATGTCTTTCAATCCTGACAAATCTCACACTCTTACTATGTCTCTCCGAAAAGATCGACTGGACAACCCTCCCATCTACTTTCTCAACAATCCTCTCCAAGAAGTTCTGTCGCTCAAGATTTTGGGTCTCACTATCTGCCATGATCTTTCTTGGGAAAACCACATTTCCAAGCTGGCCTCCAAAGCCAGTCGCCGACTGGGCATCCTCCGTCGTGCGAAGTCCTTCCTCGGCACACCTGAGCTCCTCACCACATACAAGGCTTTCATCCGCAGCTCAATGGAATACTGTTCTCCCCTATGGGCCGGTGCTCCTGCCTCACACCTAGCTCGGCTTCACGCTGTTGAAACCAAAGCTTTCAGAATTATTGGAATCTCCCGCGATGAAGCTATCTCTGAGGGCCTTTCACTCACTCACCGCAGGCAGGTAGGTGGTCTTTCTGTCTTCTACCGACTCCTCTCCGGCCTTGCACCCCCAGCTCTCTCTGTGCTCTGTCCCCCAAATATTCCTACAGGTCGCACAAGATCTGCCAGCAACCCTCTGATGGTTAAACTGCCGAAATCTCGGCTCTCTGCTCACCTTCACTCTTTCATTCCTCTTTTCTCCCGCCTCTGGAACAAACTCCCTCACTCCCTTCAATCCCACTCCTCCCTCCAGGTCTTTAAAACAGCTGTTCACCACCATCTCTTATCTTCCCCCATCCAAAACCTTGATCTTTTCTACCCCCGCTAATTCACCCCAGATCCACCTTGTTTGAAATTCCAACTTCTTTCCTGGAAGTCCTGGCAGTGTCCATATGTTTTATACCTCTCCCACCGCCCCCTTCCCACGCCCCCCCCCCAAAGCCCTCGCCCTCTCTCAGATCTCTCGATGTCTCCATGTCTCTCGGTCCCTGCTCTCAAATGTTGTGTTTGTGTCCTTCCCCCTCTCTCCCCATCTTGTCTACCGCTCCCTATGTTATATGTTTTATGTGTCGGTTTGTCTTTCTGTGTGATTAATGTTCGCTCTTTCACGAGCCTCGACCTTGTATACAAAAAAAAAAAAAAAAAAAAAAAAAAAAATTAAGAGCTGGAAACCCCTATTCCGTGACCTTTGACCTCTTCTTAAGTGACCTTACCACCACATATTCTGTTCTTAAGTTGTTGTTTATTGATGAGGGGACCATTCTCTACATGTTGTATGTGATTTCAGTTTTGTAGCTTATATGTCAAATAAAGGCCTAATTAGCACTGATTAATGTTGTTCTTAAGTGACCTCCCCACCAGAAATTTTCTTCTTAAGTTGCAGATTTGTAGTCGGTGGAGATCACCCTACCACTTGGCATATGAGTTGGTCTTGTGGTCTCTATGTCAAATAAAACCAATCTGGGGGGTACTTTGAGTGGCGCCCCCTACCCCACCCACCGCTAGCTGCACTTAAGAATTGGCTTTCTGGGGTCAGGTAAGCTACCTGTACCACACCAGTATGACAAAGCTTTTGTAGTTTCCATGCCAAATAAAATCCACCTAGCTCTCGGTCTCGGACCATGTGGTTGTGCGGACGTGACGCACGCGCGGTTGCCGGAGCCACGCCCTCCGAAGAGGGCTTTCTGCTTTAGATAAGCGTGCTGACTTCCGAGTTCCGTTCGAGTTTAGTGTGCTGGATCTTGCTGTTACAATAAACCATCTTCGAACCCTACGAATGGCCTCGTTCTCTCGCCTTCCGCGAATGGCCTAAAGTATAGTTTATCTTGTGGCCCCTGAACTAAGGATCGTCGTCCAATCAATGGTGCCGATGGTCTCGGCCTGGGGTTTGGGTATCACGCACCCGTCCACATCGTCAGTAGTCTGCACTACAGGGTCTCAGCCCTGTCGGTCAATTGGGAAAGTTCTCCAACTCTTTTGTTGTGCACAGGTACCGTAGTCAGGTCCACAGTCCACACCGACACCTTTCGCTCAAGTATTTTTCGAGTTATTTTCAGAGGAAGGTGAACAACAGCAGCAAACAAAATTCATGATAAATCACGACGTTGAAGAAAGATCTCGAAGCCGAATTCACACAATTACAATACATTGGGTACGTATAGGTCTACTCGTCTACATATCAATCCTTACCACTGGTAAGGAAGGTAATACCAGTTTCCTCATATCGGTATTTATTCATATTTATATTCCCCAATCGCCATTTTTTCTCAGGGGTTCTGCGCATGCGCGCCGAAGCATTGTGGGGGGATCGCATAATTTCGAAAGTCGTGTTGACGGGATGTGGTTGAAGTACGTGCATGATGGACCAAATAGCCTTCTTCGTCAAATTTCTTTGTCTTGCGTCGCTTTTTCAATCTGTGTATAGTGGCCATGCCTGTGTTGTTAGTAGCAGTGTTTATAATTATGGCGTCGAGGGTTATTTCTTCAGTTCCTCATTTAACTTCCTTTTTTTTAGATTGGTGCACAAACGAAAACATCGTGGCATTTTATATCCACACGTCACAACGTTCATACGTCATTTCCTTAGCTGACGTGGATGTGATTTTGCGCGTTGCAAAATAGGATAGCAGTTCAATGATACACTTATATTGGTTATATTCTGTCAATCGATGGAGTTTATAAAAGTAAACCTTTTTATTGCAGTGTAATAATCAGCTCTTCTTCCTCTACTTCTTCCTCTTCTTCTTCCTCTTCTTCTTCCTCTTCTTCTTCTTCTTTCGAACCATCCATTTCCATGAATAAATAAATAGTTCACAAGTGCGTTGAGGACTTGAGGTCAATATAATTCCCAGTGCAAGCACAGACGGAAGGAAACGTGAAGAGGAAGGGCAACCAAAGAGTGGTTAATGTTGGTTCCACAGAGAAATATCGCCGTGAATTCGAGGCGTCTCGTCTGAATGTAAGGAGGACGGAGGGAGAGGCAAGTGTACATTGTAATTGTCATCGACCACGTACTCTGTCTGTCTGTGGGATTGGAGATGAGAGGGATGAAGGGAACGCGATACCGTTTGCAGGGTACACAGAAAGTAGTGTGTCTGTGGGTAGCCTACACGAATTGTAGTGTGTGTGTATGTGTGGGTACACGAATTGTAGTGTGTGTGTGGGTAGCTTACACGAATTGTAGTGTGTGTGTATGTGTGGGGGGTACACGAATTGTAGTGTGTGTGTGTGTGGGTACACGAATTGTAGTGTGTGTGGGTACACGAATTGTAGTGTGTGTGTGTGGGTACACGAATTGTAGTGTGTGTGTGTGGGTACACGAATTGTAGTGTGTGTGTGTGGGTACACGAATTGTAGTGTGTGTGTGTGGGTACACGAATTGTAGTGTGTGTGTGTGGGTACACGAATTGTAGTGTGTGTCTGTGGGGTACACGAATTGTAGTGTGTGTGTGTGGGTACACGAATTGTAGTGTGTCTGTGGGTACACGAATTGTAGTGTGTGTGGGGGTACACAAATTGTAGTGTGTGTGTGTGTGTGTGTACACGAATTGTAGTGAGTGTGTGTGTGGGTACACAAATTGTAGTGTGTGTGTGGGTACACAAATTGTAGTGTGTGTGTGTGTGGGTACACAAATTATAGTGTGTGTGTGTGGGTACACAAATTGTAGTGTTTGTGTGCATACACAACACAGGAGGTTACACGAGCTGTGCAGGTCGTTCGTTATGGTTATGTTGTCATGTTGATCCAGATAATAGGACTTTGTGTCTCGACTCGGTGAATATGACGACCTAGACCGTGCTGTCCTCTGCGCAGAGATCCATCATGGAGGACCTGTATCGAGGGGAAGAGGTCTGCCTGGCACAGCTGTTTCTGCAGACGGACGTGGCGTACACCAGTCTCAGTGAGCTGGGTGAACTGGCCCTGGTGGAATTTCGAGATGTGAGCACCTGTTTGTGCGTGTTCCTGATTTGCCTTTGTACTTCTTCATAGGAATGTTGCTATTTCATCATATATTACCTCAAATTCGTTACACACCTGTATATACGGCGCACCTATTGGAAAGGTGCATGGTTATGATGCATCGCCATGCTCCTCTACGCTCTACAGACCATAGGGCACCACGACAAGTCGTGAACGTTTGACAACCCTGGGCAGATTCCCAGTCTGCAGCGTCGGTTAGGGAAGGGATTTGGAATTGGCCCAGGTACCGAGACGTGATGACCTGACCGTGTATATGGCACTGTGGTATTGTTAGGTTCGGACGTTGTCTTTTACGCCCTTCTGAAGGACGACGTACTACTGATTGGTAGTGTCTGCGAAGTGCCAGGTGACTGTTTATCCTGCCAGACAGGCCCTACTTATGCTACTACCCCTTTTTTTGTGTACAAGATCGAGGGTCGTGTAAGAGCGAACATTAATCACATAAAAACAAACTGACACATAAAACATATCAAAGGAGTGGGAGACGAGATGGGGAGAGAGAGGGAAGCACACAAGTACAACAGTAGAGAACAGGGACGTCGGACATTGTAGTGTGTGTGCGGGTACACTGCACAGGAGGTTACACGAGCAGGTCGTTCGTTATGGTTGTGTTGTCATGTAGATCCAGATAGTAGACCTTGGTCCTACTCTTATTTGGACAGTCCATTTGCTCATTGTAGCATTTCCCTCGTTAAGGTCGTCTCGCCCGCTCCCAAAGGGACGGGATCAGAAGGTGTTGTAAAGGGTGCACGCATGTACCACCTTTCCTCGAGCGCCGGAGCGGCCTTAAGCACGGCTTGACAAAATTGTCCAATGTAACTCTTGCATTTTTGCATATAATTTAACGAAAAGTTCATTTTGTACCTTGAATGTGAGTGGTCGGGAAATGAGATCTCGATCACAAGATAATTTCGGTGGCGGCGGTTATGATTTCACCCCTGTCTTTGTCCATCTTTGTCTGTCTGTGTTTGTCTGTCTGTGTGAGCAGGATATCTCAAACAGTTATGGACGGATTTGAATGAAACTTGGTGGACAGGTTGCGCGTGTGACAAGGGAGAAATGATTAGATTTTGGTGAAGATCCGGATACTATAATTTTTGAAGTAATTCTTCACCATTGAGTGATGGGGGCCAAAAAGGATAGAGCAAGATATCTCAAAAAGTTGTGGATGGATTTGGACGAAACTAGGTGGAGAGGTTGGGTGTGTGACGAGGAAGAATTGGTTCACTTTTGGTGAATATCCAGATCCGGATGCAATAATGTTTTCAGGGATTCTTCACCATTGAGAAATGGGGATAAAATGATATACAGCAAAATATTTCAAAATGTTGTGGACGGATTATGACAAAATGAGGTGGATGAGTTGGGATGGCGAAGATGTGTGAGAAGAAGAAGAAGAAGAGAGATGTGCATGGAAGAAGTTTCGGGAACTGAGTGGCGTGCTGACGAGGAGGGGAGTGTCGTTGAAGCTGAAGGGAAAGGTGTATGCTGCATGTGTGAGAAGTGTTATGATTTATGGGAGCGAGACATGGGTAATGAACGTAGAGCAGCAACGAAGGCTGGAAAGGGTGGAAATGCGAATGGTTCGTTGGATGTGCGGAGTATCGTTGAGGGAGAGGACAAATGATGAATTGCGAAAGATGATGGGAATAGAGCCTGTGATTGATGCTGTGAAGAGGAACAGGTTGAGATGGTTTGGTCATGTGTTGAGGAAGGATGAAAGTGACTGGTTGAGAAGAGTGATGGAAATGAATGTAGAAGGAAGTAGAGGACGGGGAAGACCGAGAAAGACTTGGCTAAAGATGGTGGAAGAAGAAATGCGGGCAAGGGGGTTAACAAGGAGAGATGCAGAAAATAGGGCAAAATGGAGAAGATTGTCATGGGGACCGCAAGGCTAACCCCTGCTCTAGCAGGGAAAATGGCCTTAAAATGCATGTTGTTGTTGTTGTTGTTGTTGAGTTGGGTTGGCGGCAAGAAGAAGCCGATTAGATTTTGGTTATTGTCCGGATGCACATCTGACCTATCATTTGCATACAAACTGTAAACTGTGCAGCCTGGTGGAGGTATCGAGGTGAGTGCCGTTCAAGTTAATGTTGGTCTGATTCTCATTGCAGTTGAACTCTGATTTGAATGCATTTCAGCGGAAATACGTTTGTGAAATTCGAAGGTGTGAGGATGTCGAGAGGATTATCGGTGAGAATTTATAACATTTGTTTAAGAATAAGTTTGTTTATTTATTATTGTTTTGTCAATTTATCGACGTGATTATGGTGTAAAAATTTGCTGCAGGTTACATCGAAAACGAGATTGAGAGAGCCAACATCGACATCCCTGACCTTGAGGGGAATCCAAAAGCTCCTCAACATCGGGAATTCCAAGACATTAAGGTACCTTGCTTACCTATCGATTTTACCCCACCCATCCCACGATGTGCTTGTTTATTTATTATTATTATTTTTTCTTAACAATTTGGATAGGCAGAGCTTTCGGCCATTGTTTGTATTCGCACCTGGTGTGTTTTTGTTGACGAATGCATATTGAACCATGATCCTGTTCCAAATTGTCTGCTGGGTGCATCGGTACCGCGGAGTGGTTGCACTTCCCGATCCACTCCTGCGCATTAAGAAATTGGATGCCACAGTCTCGTGTCACCACTTAGCCACCAAGTTTATCTTCTCTGTTTACCTGTCATTTGTGTATTTGTGTGTGCCACTCCTCTGCGCTCCATTGTCAGTGTGTTTGCTTATTGCTCTGCCGTGTACCTTTCCCGAGCTTGGCCTTGTTAAAAAAGAAGTAAAATCAATGTTTTGTGGAAAGACTGAATCTTGGTGATACACGAGGACTTTCCTCACAGTAATATGTGATTGAATGTTCTCGAGAGAGAGAGCCACGTTGTCCTCGTGAAAGAAAGTTTTGTTTTTGCAATGTTTTATTCCAAAATCTTGACAGCTGGATGTGGAACAGCTCGAACGAGAGCTTCGGGAAGTGGAAAGCAACAGGGTGAAGTTAAACAAGAACAGGCAAGAGCTGTTGGAGTATTCCTACATGCTCAGACTTTCCCAAGGATGTGTGGAGAAATCTGGGGTGAGAGATTTTGATTTTCTTCATTTGTCTGAGTTTCCTGTCTCTTTAGGCGATCCTTCCTCCGTGTCGAAGAAGAGGTTTGAATTTCGTGAATCTGTATTTGCATTCGACGAAACGTCGACTGGAGAATTAAAGAAGGCCGCAAAACCTCAAAACCATCGCCGTTTCGTTTTTCAGACATCCATTTAAAGAGATGTGCTATAAATGTTGGACTGATACGGTAGATCCGAATTCGCAGCTTTTGAGCCGTCTGCGGAGTTTGAATCCTGACTGGAAAGTGTCACTGACGCTTCACATGGGTCTTGGATCAATCGAGTGTCTCGTCTTTAGAGATTTGGCTTAAGTTGGACGTCCAGTCTAAGAGCTTTCCTTTATGGGAATTGGTCTCATCCATGGAGCTATTGTCACACTTCTGT
This sequence comes from Myxine glutinosa, assembly GCF_964187855.1. Lineage (NCBI taxonomy): Eukaryota > Metazoa > Chordata > Myxini > Myxiniformes > Myxinidae > Myxine > Myxine glutinosa. The sequence goes on along the minus strand of NC_136274.1, from coordinate 80,067,418 downwards.
ATGTTTTTGGGAATTATCTGTTTCGTGTTTTTGCTCCAACGAAGGATTAATGCCTGAAACGTAAGCTTTATTTGCTTCCCATGACAGTTACCATACCTCGATCAACGTCCTGTTGGTTTAATCCACCATTTGCTACCTGTCTTAAACTAGAACAGCACTCGGTGGAGCGCGTACCTCCGCTAGGCTCAACAGTTTACGTTTTGAATCCCACTAATAAGCCGTATCCTGATCCCGATCATCACCAAAATCGAATCGATTCGTCCTCATCAAACACGCAATATGTCCACTAAGTTTCATCCCAATCCGTCCATAACCTTTTGACCCCAGCCACCAGGCTCTGAACCATTTACGATTTGTATCCTCCTGATAGGCTAGATCTGCATCTGGACATTAACAAAAATCACTTTGAAGAATCACTTTGCAATTTAAAAAAATTAATTCCCAGCTCCAGATGCGGACCTTAATCAAAATCTAATCAAGACGTCCTTGTCCACACACCCAACCTATCCGCAAAGTGTCATCCGAAACCATCCACAACCTTTTGAGATATCCTGCTCGCAGACAAAGGGGGTAAAACATAAGCTCTGTCCACCTTCGGTGGTGGAGGTAATGATGGTATAAGTAGGAACTGTCAGAAAACTGTTGGTAATGAAAAGCTATCTCGATGGGATGAAACCGAAGACAGCGGTAAGAATACATTTGATGGACAGGGAAGAGGTTTTCGATTCACGTGTCGACAACTCTGAAAACGCTTATCCCACTTGGTGTCTACATAGTATGTACTCAAAATGGTGGGAATCTATCCCTCCTTCCCTCCTCACACAGCTTTATAAAGCACTGCCTCATAACCATGACCTGAAAAATTCTAGCGGACACCCCTCCGCCTCACACTCATCCCATCAGTTTGCTCTTCTTCACTCAGGCCTTACAAAGGGATGACTCTCTGTTATCTGTTTATGAAGAATTCTCTTCTCTGGACAAGGAGCTCCTCATTCTGGAGACTGAGGATGATTCCTCACATACAATGGCTGCAAAACTGAGGTAAGGGTTACTTGAAACCTGCAAGACTGTCTTGGATGAGTTTCTCAAAAACCTGTTAAACTGGTGTGAAAGCTGAAGGTGTGAGGAAAGGGTCATGACACGAAGGGCTTTGTGTTTGCTTCCGGCCTGTAGACTAGGACAAAAATTTGGAATCTCTCCAGGGTACTGGCACACAGTGTCCGACTATTTTAAAAGGCACGGGAGTTCTTAACAATGTTCAGGTGAATGGTGCGCTTCCAATGTATGAAGTTCATAAGCACCTGGAAGGAGAAATTTTATGTGTTGTGATGGGGCTTTGGAATTTGACTGTCGTGCATAATGCAGTTAATTGAACAATTCCCTTGTAATAATTATCTGTTCCAATGATAACATCTTGTTGATTGAAACGCTTTCTGGGGGAATCTTCCCTCTTACTATGTGGTTCATTTAATTACTAGCATAAGGATGTACTCGCAGCACATCACAGGTAATGTATTCAAATCTTGTATTTATTCGGTTGTGTCCACATTTAACGATTCTAGGGAGCGTGGTGTTCAACTGTGTGGACTTGGTATGAGGTATTTTCTTGGTGATCGAGGAGCGAGAGTTGCTTTTAGTCTTGAACGGTTTGTGTGTGTGGTTTGGTGCTGTGTGGTGCAGTTTTGTGTCTGGCGTGGTTTCTGCACAACACCTACCCTCCATGGAGCGCATGCTGTGGCGTGGTTGCCATGGTCACATGGTGCTTCATCATGTTCCAATCCCGGAGCTTATGCAAAATGCCAACACAGTGAGTATTGGGGGTTGTGTATTTTGTGGGAATGGAAGCAACCTTCCTCTTCCCCTGGCACCGAACCTCTTCCCCTGGCACCGAACCTCTTCACCTGCATTCAAGTTCGGCCCTTCTTTAAAACCAACCATTTAATCCCCAAATATTCTGCTCCCCATTCGTTATATTATAAACTTTCACTTTCTTTGGAATGTTCTACCTATTTCTGCACTATCCCCCGCTTCCCCTCCAACCCCAATACTTACCTGTAATTCGTGCCACAGGGGGAGTTTGTCCGCTCCTGTGTGTTCCTAGTGTCCTACTGGGGAGAGCAAATTGGTATGAAGGTGCGCAAGATTTGTGAGTGGTAAGTTTTCATTAGCACTATTTACATGATGATTCACAAAGATTGAAGTGCTGGCAATTATTGTGGTGGGGTGGGGTGGGGTGGGGTGGGGTGGGGGGAGACTTTAGGCATTTTCCTTCTTGACACAATTCTTTAGAGGGCCGTTGATGACCCCTGACAAGCAGCCAAGGCCCATTGGGAAAGTCATGTGGCTCACTATAATCAAATATTGTCCAACAACGATGATACACAGTTACAAGAAACATCCAAGGTATATCGAGCTCTTGAATGCTGTGACTTAAGTCTTTATGGCCACACCGAACAACCAAAATGTGCGTCTAAAATAATAAAAATGGCACCTTCTCCAGTGAGGAACATCTCAATATGACAGAGCTGCGCACCAAAGTAAAAAGCTGAAAAGATGTTGCGTGTCACAAAAACAACAAATGCAAATATCCAGGGGAACAAAAGAGATCTATAAAGCGAGCCGGTGTATAGAGGAGAGGAGAGCACCTCTATACAAGGCATATTCCATGCATGTGGCATGGGAAGAAGAAGAAGAACCACCTTTAGAGGCCATTTTTCCCCGCAGAGCAGGGGTTGGTCTTTTTCGGGAACTGTGGTCCCCCTTTCGAAGAAATGTTTTATGGCCGGATGCCCTTCCTGCCACCAACCCTGTTAGTCGCCTCTTGCGACACACAGGGAATTACCAGTGAACTGGTACTCAATTTGCCGACCTCGGAAGGATGACAGGCTGATTCAACCCCTTGTTAACATGGTGTTAATTCAGCGATCGACCGGATTCGAACCCAGGATCCTAGGATCCCAAGCCAGCACCCTAACCACTAAGCCAACACCATGGGAAACGCATGGAAAAGAAAAACATTTCGAGGACCAACTGGAAACTTCAAATTGTTGCTCTTTCACGGCCACTATTATCCCACCTTGTGAGGTCAGCAGGGGGAAGCATTGGCTCGTCTTTCACGAACTGGCCTGGCCAGGCCTGACATTCGCCTAGTTAGGGCAGGAATTTTGAATTTGGTCGTGGTGCTGGCGATATTCACCTACTCTTTGCGAAGAGTGCCACGGGATCTTTAACGTCCACCAACCCATGCTGGCAGACGGACTCCCGGTTTAATGTCCATCTGAGGGACGGCACACACATTGATGAATTACCCTGCCTGTGAAACACCAAATTGAGTTTATAGCTGGGTTGGGATTCAAACCCAGGCTAGACAGCTTAGAGGTGAGTGTGCGTACCTCCTTGGTCATCCTGTGTCAGCCTGGAAACTTCAAACCATCCATAAAATAGCATCTGGCAGAGTGAGTCATTAGACAAACAATTGGATGTTATCCGGAGTTAAGTGATACGAGAACAGCAAAACATCATCATTTAGTCCTTGAAACATGACCTGAGAAAAACAGAAATACCTTGAGTCCTGAGAGTACTCTTCTGTTCCACCTCCTGATATCCGCATAAGGAAGTGTGCCCCCTATTTGGAAGGGGTGGGAGGAGGGGTAAATTGAATTGAGAAATGTATAATTGTAGCATTGGGTGCTAAGGTCCGAATGGAGTAACAGGTTGTTTTGACGTTGCAGCACCAGTCACCATTTTTCAGTCTCTCTCGTTCTCGATTTGTTTTGTTTTTTTAAACTGTGAAGACTCTCAGCTCGGACTAATAATTACCTTCCAACTCTGTAATTATGTATTTCATTTATATATATATTTAAAATCCTATTTCATATCAACTTGGTATGTTATTGTGCGTGTGTATCAGTTACCACTGTCACATCTACCCATACCCCGAGTCAAAACAGCAGCAGCGCAACCTCGTGTTGGAAATGCACACTCGTATTGAGGACATCAAGCTGGTGTGTCATGGTCACTTTCTATCCATTTTGAAGAGGCTTTTAGCGTTCGCCCATATCTCAGGTACTCTGAGTATATCCAATATCTGCTACTCAAGTTTCACGTTCTTACTGAACAGGTGTTGCAGCGAACTGAGGACTACGTCCAGCAGAAGCTGCATGAGGCAGTAGCATCGGTGGGCATGTGGCGTGTCCGTGTACGTAAAATGAAAGCTATCTACCACACAATGAACATGTGCCGAGACACTACTGCCAGTGGCTGCCTTGTCTCCGAGGTGTGGTGCCCTGCTCGAGATCTTTCCCGCCTGCAGCATGTCCTTGAGCACTGCTCGGTGAGGCTTCTTGATTGCTGACAGTTCAACAACAACAAACAACATGCATTTTAAGGCCATTTTCCCTGCTAGAGCGGGGGTTAGCCTTGCGGTCCCCATGACAATCTTCTCCATTTTTCCCTATTTTCTGTATCTCCCCTTGTTAACCCCCTAGCCCGCATTTCTTCTTCCACCATCTTTAGCCAAGTCTTTCTCGGTCTTCCCCGTCCTCTACTTCCTTCTACATTCATTTCCATCACTCTTCTCAACCAGTCACTTTCATCCTTCCTCAACACATGACCAAACCATCTCAAACTGTTTCTCTTCACAGCATCCATCACAGGCTCTATTCCCATCATCTTTCGTAATTCATCATTTGTCTTCCTCTTTCTCAACGATACTCCACACATCCACCGAACCATTCGCATTTCCACCCTTTCCAGCCTTCGTTGCTGCTCGACGTTCATTACCATTACCCATGTCTCGCTCCCATAAATCATAACACTTCTCACACATGCAGCATACACCTTTCCCTTCAGCTTCAACGACACTCCCCTCCTCATCAGCATGCCACTCAGTTCCCGAAACTTCTTCCATGCACATCTCACTCGAGCAACCGTTGCCGAGTCTGATCCACCTCCATTCAGCACGTCTCCGAGGTAGCAAAGTGTTTTCACACCTTCCAGCTTCACGCCGTCTCCAAGATCCAACTCAACATTTCCTTCATCTGCAGCTCCCTCTGTGCACACCTTACATTTGAATGTAGCTGCCACACTGGTTAATGACCCTCTCAGACCACATTTTTGATGAACCCACTCAGCGCACATTGTACATTGAATGGAGTTCACTCCGACACCCTTCCTGCACACAGCACAGGGCCACTTCCCAGTTCTTTCCACTTCACCACATGCTTTACCACTTGCCATCACCTTCGTCTTTCCGATATTCACCTTCAGACCTTTTGTCTCCATACATTCCTTCCACTTGTTCATCTTTTCCTTCAGTCCATCCATACTTTCCGCAATCAACACCAGATCATCTGCATACAACTCCCACGGTAAACCCTCCTTTACATTCTGAGCCAGCACCTCCATCACAGCAACAAATAGTAGTGGACTTAGTACCGACCCCTGATGCACTCCCACCTTCACCTCAAACTCACCACTGTCCCCGTCCTTCGTCCTTACAGCTGTGCGCGCTCTTTTGTACATTGCCATCACTAATCTGATCAACCATTCCTCCACTCCTAACTTCCTCAATGCCCATGTCACTACTTCGCGTGGAACCGTGAAAAAAGCTGAATGCCTCAACTCTGTGTTTGCCTCTAAATCTTGTGTCCCAAACCCATCCCTCTCTGTACCCACCGTACCCAGTCGTACCCAGCTGCTCCTGGACTCTGTGTCCTTTCCTCCTGACAAGGTGGAAAAGTTTCTGTCAACCCTCAACTCTGATTCTGCAACTGGACCTGATGGCATCAGCCCACGGGTCCTAAAATCCTGTTCTTCCGCTCTTTCACTCCCTCTCTCTGTTCTCTTCACCCTCTTTTGCTCAAGGTCATCTTCCATCTGCTTGGAAATCCGCCAACATCACCGCTTTGCACAAAAAAGGTGCAAAAACAGATCCCAGCAACTACAGACCAATCAGCCTTCTCCCAATTATCAGCAAAGTCATGGAATCCATCATTGCTTCAGATATGAAATCTTTCCTCTTCTCCAATGGCTTGATCTCTGATCATCAATTTGGTTTCAGACCTGGACACTCTACTCTGGACATGCTGCTTCTGCTTTCTCAACAATGGATGGAGGTCCTCAATGCCAAACAGGAAATTAGAGCAGTCTCCCTTGACATATCACGTGCCTTCGATACGGGCTGGCACCCCGCTCTGCTCACCAAACTCTCCTCTTTTGGTATCCATGGAAATCTCCACGCATGGCTGGCGGACTTCCTCTCGAGTCGTAGTCAACGTGTGGCCCTGAATGGGTTTCTCTCATCTCCTCTTCCTGTTCAGGCTGGAGTTCCCCAAGGCAGTGTTCTGGGCCCTGTGCTTTTTCTGGTCTTCATCAATGATCTCTCTGACTCTGAAAATCCTCTCTATCTCTTTGCTGATGACTCTACTCTCTGTCGCTCCATTCTTCATCCTTCAGATCGGCAGTCTGCAGCCTCCTCACTCTCTGCAGACCTGGACAAAATCACAGACTGGGCAAACAAGTGGAACATGTCTTTCAATCCTGACAAATCTCACACTCTTACGATGTCTCTCCGAAAAGACCGACTGGACAACCCTCCCATCCACTTTCTGAATAATCCTCTCCAAGAAGTTCTGTCACTCAAGCTTTTGGGTCTCACTATCTGCCATGATCTTTCCTGGGAAAACCACATTTCAAATCTGGCCTCCAAAGCCAGTCGCCGACTGGGCATCCTCCGTCGTGCGAAGTCCTTCCTTGGCACACCTGAGCTCCTCACCACATACAAGGCTTTCATCCGCAGCTCAATGGAATACTGCTCTCCCCTCTGGGCTGATGCTCCTGCCTCACACCTAGCTCGTCTTCATGCTGTTGAAACCAAAGCATTCAGAATCATTGGAATCTCCCGCGATGAAGCTAACTCCAAGGGCCTCTCACTCACTCACCGCAGGCAGGTTGGTGGTCTTTCCGTCTTCTACCGACTCCTCTTTGGCCTTGCCCCCCCCCCCCCAGCTCTCTCTGGGCTCTGTCCCACAAATATTCCTACAGGTCGCACAAGATCTGCCTGCAACCCTCTTATGGTTAAACTGCCAAAATCGAGACTCTCTGCTCACCTTCACGCCTTCATTCCTCTTTTCTCCCGCCTCTGGAACAAACTCCCTCACTCTCTTCAATCCCACTCCACCCTCCAGGTCTTTAAAACAGCTGTTCACCACCATCTCTTATCTTCCCCCATCCAAAACCTTGATCTTTTCTACCCCCGCTAATTTCACCCCAATTCCACTTTTTTGAAATACCAACTTCTGTCCTGGAAGTCCTTGGTGTCCTTGTGTTTTATACTTCTCCCTCCCCCCCCCCCCCTTCCCATGCCTCCTCCCCCCAAGCCCTCTCCATTCCACACATCTCCCTGCTCTCAAATGTTGTGTTTGTGTGCTTCCCCTTCTCTCCCCATCTTGTCTTCCGCTCCCTCTTTTTGTATGTTTTGTTTGTCTGGTTGATTTGTTTGTGAAGTAAATGTTGGCTCTCACGAGCCTCGATTCAGTATGCAAAAAAAAACAAAAAAAAACCCCTATTGAATGCTTTCTCCAGATCAACAAACCCAAGAAACAACTTCTTCCTCTTCTCCATGTACTTCTCCTGCAACTGCCTTACAATAAAAAGCACGTCTGTCGTTCCTCTTCCTGGCATAAATCCAAACTGCATTTCGTCAATCTTCACTTTCTTCCTTATCCTCCTCTCCAACACCCTTTCCAATACCTTCATTCCATGCTCCAATAACTTTATCGCTCGATACGAGCCACACTCCAGAGGGTCACCTTTCCCCTTGTATAGAGGGACGAGGGTACTCGGTTCCCAAACCACTGGAATGCGGCCTTCTTTCACCACCAGATTACAGATCTCTGTCATTCTCTTCACACCCCAACTTCCTGCTGCCTTCAACATATCTCCCACAACTCCCGTCGGCCCTCCCGCTTTTCTACTCTTCATTGCTTTTATCGCTTCCTCAACTTCCTTCTCAGTTATCTTCAGTTCAGATAGTTCAGCTGACAGGACAGATAAATAATATTATTTTGATCTGCTGATTAAAACTTGTTTCCATTTCCCAAAATATTGATTGTAATGTGTCTGAAATTTGGCAATATTGAGTAATGTTCTTTTCCAGGCACGGGGAGGTCATTCGATCCCTCATTCCTTCCTGAATTGCATCCCAACCCAGGAGCCACACCCAACGGTCATGCGTACCAACAAATTCACGTCTGCCTTCCAGAATATTGTGGACTCGTATGGAGTAGCCAGTTACCGTGAGGTGAACCCAAGTATGTTCTGATCACCGAGGAGCTCTTTGCAGCAAATACGCTTACCTTGAGTTGAATAAGAGGCTGTTTTTATGTGGAATGGGTTCAGGGGAGGGGGACTTCCAAGTTATAAGCTGGAATCGTATTCTTCCTGGGATTATAATTTCCACCAAAAGTTGTCATTCCTTTTTCTCGCCAAAACTTCGACAACAATAAACATAACTTTGCAGGATTGTTCGAAGTTATAAGACCCAGTGCATATCCTTCGTTGAACCTGATTGGGTGAAAGGCTTTGCGGCCATCTGATCTATTCATTTTCTCTGGAACAAGTAATGGCCGGCACAGCCATTCAACATTGACTTTTTTTTTTTTTTACTGGATTACTGGATTTTGAGATTTAAAAGGGTAGCTTATGTGCCCCTTGTCAGTGTCTTAAACTCGAATATAAGGGTTAAACCTCAAGGGATGGTCGAACCAATGCTTCTCAGAAGCAGACTTGAACTGATTTAACGTGCCAGACTTTAACTGATTTAACTTGCCAGACTTAAACTGATTTAACTTAACTGATTTAACATGCCAGGCTTAAACTGATTTAACTTGAACTGATTTAATGTACCAGACTCGAACTGATTAAACTTAAACTGATTTAACATGCCAGACATAACTGATTTAACTTACCAGATTTAAACTGATTTAATGTGCCAGACTTAAACTGATTTAACTTGCCAGACTTATACTGATTTAACTCGCCAGATTTAAACTGAATTTACTTGCCAGACAAACCGATTTTACTTCAACTGATTCAACTTAAACTGATTTAACTTGCCAGACCTAAACTGATTTAACCTGCCAGACTTAAACTGATTCAACTTAAACTGATTTAACCCACCAGACTTAAACTGATTCAACTTAAACGGATTTAACCTGCCAGACTTGAACTGATGATCAGGGGTTGTAGTGATTAATTTGACTCCTTGACCATATCCCACGAATCATTGTTGAGCAGGCGAGACACAAATTCTAATTTAGACGAAAAAAAAGAAGATTTTTATTGGTTTGTAATTTTGCCGAATTTAAAAATACTAAATTGGACGTTGTCTCGTAGTTCCTTCTTTCATTCAGGTTTTCATACCTGGAACCCTTGATATGTATGAGCAGCGTCCTGTTTAACTTTTGTTGACTACCGAATTGTGTGCTGACAACATTGTGTTGCTTTACCACAACCTTATGATTAAAACAAAAAAATCCAAACACATGTTCATTCCAGCTCTGTTTCTGTCACATGGTAACATTGTTATGGGGCTCAGTTATTATTCCCTCTTGTTTTCAATTTACATACCCACGCTAACCCTGATCTTTATGCTGCCTCTTCTAGCTTTGTACACTCTGATTACATTCCCTTTCCTCTTCGCCGTCATGTTTGGAGACTTTGGTCACGGCCTGCTCATGACGTTGTTTGCCCTGTGGTTGGTGCTGACGGAGCAGCGACAAGCCAGACTGGCCGCACATAATGAGGTGTGCACATTTCCTTATTACCTATCCATGTGTTCCTTCCTGCTTTCTACTGCCATTTGTTTTTGGCTCTACTGCAAATTGTGTGTTCACTGAGACAGGTGAGGACTGCCTCAGTTTGAACAATGCTTTTTCTGTTTTCCATTGTGCTACGTCGTCTTGTCCGACATTTGTCTTGCAGATCTGGCAAATGTTCTTTAACGGTCGTTACATGATTCTCCTGATGGGACTCTTCTCCATATACACCGGTCTTATCTACAATGACTGCTTCTCAAAGTCCCTGGTCATCTTTCCCTCCTCTTGGAATGTTTCTGCGATGTTCACCCACGGTCCCTGGCAGTAGGTTTCTCCTTGTAAATAAAACGAATGTACGAGTAATAATAACCCCCATTTGAAATTTCAGAATGGTAAATAGGTAGATGCTTTGACCTGCAGTTTTTTTTGAGGTCACTCGGTCGCATCAAATGCAGAAGTAGAAAGAAATGCATGTGGATGAAAGAGCAGATTATTAATTTGATGAAGAGCGGTTTCGTATGTCTCTGGCTCATATTTCAAGAACGGATATTTCGTAGGATTATTTTTGTATTTCTTCAATGCCTCCCAGTGTGCTCTCCGATCTTTAATTGCAGGAAGGAGACTTTGAAAGGAAGCAAAGTGCTGTCTCTGGATCCGAATGTGACTGGTGTGTTCTCGGGACCTTATCCGTTTGGAATTGACCCTGTGAGTCGAATAATTTAATCCTTGTTTTTAACCATAAGAGCCACGAAACATAGTTGATCCAGAGCTTTGTAAAGGCCTCTTTGGATGCCAAAACTAATTTAAAGTTACTGCGTTCCTGTTGATTGAAACTGTTAAAATTTTCCAATGACGATTCACCAAGGTTCATTCAAACGAATGCCGAAGCTGGCAATGTTCACGTGTGAAAGGCAAAAGGGAGGAAAATGTTCCTTAAATAGTTAAAATGGGATTATTTGCAAAATAAATATGGGGGACAAGGAAGGACAGGACAATCAAGAAATAACGGTAATAACAAACACCCTTCTGGTGAAACTGCCAAAATCAAGACTCTCTGCTCACCTTCACGCTCTGCTCACTCACCTTCTGCACATCATTCTCTTTCTTTGCGCTCTCTTCAATCTTCTCTTCTCTCTTCTCTCTCTTCAATTCTTCAAACTCTCTTCAATCCCACTCCTCCCTCCAAGTCTTTAAAACAGCTGTTCACCACCATCTCTTATCCCCTATCCAAAACCTTGATCTTTTCTACCCCCATTAATCCACCCCAAACCTACCTCCTCCAAATTCCGTTTTCTTTCCTGAAAATCCTTGTAGTTCCACAGATCTCCTGATGTCCCTGATCCCTCCTGTTGTTGTGCTTCCTGCTCTCTCCCCCTCTTGTCTCCTGCTCCCTTTGTTATATGCACTACGTGTTGGGTCTAATACGAGCCTCACCAAAGATTTTAAAACGATACAGATCTGGCGATCGACAGACACAGACAGGAATGAAAGGGGACACCATCCCCAGAGGACGAGTCTCATGGGATGAGTCCCCAGAGAATGAGAAGGAGCCGAGATCGACTGTCAATGCGGGATTATATAATCATAATCCTGACTTCCGTTTCCGGTCTTGCTGGCGAGGGTTCGTTTATTCTCAGCTCTCCATGCTATCCATCGAAATCGAAGTTAAGTAATTGTTCCCATTTGTATTTTCGTTCTAACTATTTATTTTATGGTGTATATATTGTCTCCCGACGAAGATTTTCGGTGCAAATCTTTCATACCTGTATTGAAAATCGTGTTAATTCGGGTCGTGTTTTGAGGCCTTGTAGTTGTACAGTGAACACTGTACAACCTTGAGGCTTTGTTTTTCTCTCAGCGGTCCGTGTTTTTGTGATCCAATAACTTTCGTTCTCTGTTTTCCCAATCTTTTCACCCCATAGCCCTCTTCCTTGTGTAAATCACAACTCAAAAAAATCCCAAAAAAAAAACATTTCCTTCTCTGTTTCTCATTCGTTTATTCATTCTTATTCGTTCGTTCGTTCGTTCGTTCTTCGACCACGTGTTTCTCCCCCATTTCCCCAGATAGATTGTCAAATTTCAACTCGTTATTTTATCGTCCATGCGTTATTGTTTTGATTATAGTTACTTTTGGTTTGAATTTCCTGTAACTTGTAATTATTTAATCGTGTTCTGCTCCTCGTGTGCGGCCTTGTAGTTGTACCCCCGTCGGTGTTTGTTATCTTAATCGTGTTTTGCTTGGCTCTTAGTTTTTTTCCCTTCTACCCCGAACATAATACTCTGTCTAACGTTCTAAATCCCCACCTCCCCCCCCCCCCCACCCCCAAAAACCAAACAAACAAAACAAAAAAAACAAAAACATTTATTTTCCTTTCTCCACGTGTACTGTTGACTCATCCTGTATTTTCTGTCCAGGTGTGCTGTTCGCCCCGCCCCCATTAACTCCTTGCCATCCACCGTTTGCTCTTCACGTGACTCGTGGTGGTCCCTCTCGGCTCTCCCCCCGTTGGTATTTTTGTGCACATAAGATTGTTCACGGTTCTGTTTAAATATTATTTAAATATGTATAACCTTTCCCCTTCAGTGTTTTACTCAGTGGTATTTTACAACACGCTGTTTTTCTTCCTATTTAAAAGGCTTTTCTCAATTTCCTCTCCAACTCATTCCACCTCAAAAAAAAGAAATTCAATATCTTATACGTCTCCCTCACTACATGGTCTAAATTCACATTCATTCCATCCCTCCTCCATCATTCTGAACCGGATTGCTAACTTGAAAATCACAACAAACCCAATTTGTTTTCAATGTTCGTCTTTCATTAATCATCCACTTTCTAAACTCCCCTCTTGCCCCTCCCATCCAAATCCCTCCCCTTGCACCGACACTCCTAAACTCCCCCCTTGCCCCGCCACTCTTAAACTCCCCCCCTACCCCTCCACTCCTGAACTCCCCCCTTGCCCTTCCACTCCTGAACTCCCCCCTTGCCCTTCCCCTCCTAAACTCCCCCCTCACTCCTCCCCTTAAAAACTCCCCCCCAACCCCTCCCATTCAAATCTCCCCCCATACCATTCCTCTCCAATTCTCCCTCCTCCCCCCTCCTCCTCAAAGCTGCCTCCTCCCCACTTCGTCTCCCTTCTATCTCATACCTCCACCCCCCCCAACCTTCTTCTTTCCTCTGCCCCCCCCCCTCAAACAACCCCTCTCTGTGCCTCGTCCCTTCACCTTCAAACCTTTCATCCTCCTCATCCTTCCCTTTCTTGGAACTCTTCTGCAATCGCTGACACACTAACAACTGCTCTCCCTACCTCCCCCTCTCATCCTTCATCTTACCCTACTCCTCCCCTCCCCTGTCCTGTACCCGTTGCTCCCCCTCTCTCTTCATTAACGGTATGGACCTCAAACATCCGGGGCCTTCGCTCAAACCTGACTGATCTCTCCATACAGGTTGCTTCTGACAATCCAGACTTGATCTGCTTAACAGAGACTTTCCTCCTTCAAGATGTCTCTGATTCCTTAATATCTCTTCCTGGTTACTCCCTCCTCAGGATAGACCTGAGCCTCGGCCTGGTGGTGGGGTGGCTATCTTTATCAAAAACTCTCTTCCTCACTCTCCTTGCACTGCCCTCTCTCCTCCTCACCCCCAGGAGTACCTCTGGCTACGGCTTCCTCTCCGCTCCCACCTTTTGTTCATATGTGTTCTGTACCGTCCCCCAAACAGTGATGACTCCATCTACATTTCACTGTCTGACAACATGGACCAACTTCTATCCACTCATCCCAACTCTCTCTTTCTCATATGTGGTGACTTCAATTGTCATCATGCCACCTGGTTGGGTGTGGGTTCCTCTCTCACCAGTCATGGCACCTCAGCAAAGGACTTCTGTGACTCACTGGGATTGACACAATCTGTCAATTTCCCGACCCGGATCTCAGCCAATGGAGTATCTTCTCTTCTAGACTTGGTTATGACTAACTTCCCTGCTAATGTCTGCTGCTCTTCTTCTGCTCCAATCGGTTCTTCTGATCATGTGCTTGTCAAAGTGGACATCTCTCTGGCCATTCTCAGAGAGCCTCCTCAGCGTCGACGAGTCTGGCATTTCACTCAGGCCGACTGGGACGGTCTTCAAGCAGCCATCAATCGTCTGGATTGGTCTCCCATCTCCACTGCCTCTGACATCAATTCTTCCTGGGAATTCTTCCAAAGCAAACTGATCTCTCTCATGCACAGATTTATCCCATCTCGCCTTCAGTTGTCTTACCCTTCCTCCCGTCCATGGTACACTGAATCTTGTGGTGAGGCAGTTGCCCTGAAACAACTTGCCTTTGCCTCTTGGAAGGCTAATCCAACTGAAGGAAATCTCAGTTCCTTCCACCAAGCTCGGAACAAGTGTGTGTCTACCCTCAGGAGTGCCAGGAAGCACTATCTCTCCTCACTCAAGAATGAACTCTCAAACCTGTCTCCTTCCTCCAAATCCTGGTGGCGTCTGGTCAAATCCGTTTCTGGTGTTTGTTCCCCCTCCATCCCCTCCCTTACCTCAAATGGCCACACAGTTGACATCGCACGTGACAAAGCCGAATGCCTCAACTCTGTGTTTGCCTCAAAACCCTTAGTCCCAAACCTATCTCTCTCTGTTCCCACCTTTCCCAGTCGAACCAAACTGCTCCTGGACTCTGTGACCTTCTTGCCTGACAAGGTGGAGGAGTTTTTTTCAAACCTCGACTCTGATTCTGCAACTGGACCAGATGGCATCAGCCCACGGGTCCTAAAATCCTGCTCTGCCGCTCTATCTCACCCTCTCTCTGTTCTTTTCACCCTATCCTTTGCTCAGGGTCATCTGCCAGCATCCTGGAAATCAGCAAACATTACCGCTTTACACAAAAAAGGTGCAAAAACAGATCCTTGCAACTACAGACCAATCAGCCTGCTCCCAATTATCAGCAAAGTCATGGAATCCATCATTGCTTCGGATATGAAATCTTTCCTCTTCTCCAATGGCTTGATCTCTGATCATCAATTTGGTTTCAGACCAGGTCACTCTACTCTGGACATGCTGCTTCTGCTGTCTCACCAATGGATGGAGGTCCTCAATGCCAAACAGGAAATCAGAGCTGTCTCCCTTGACATATCACGTGCCTTCGATACGGTCTGGCACCCAGCTCTGCTCACCAAACTCTCCTCCTATGGTATCCATGGAAATCTCCATGCATGGCTTGCGGACTTCCTCTCTGGTCGTAGTCAACGTGTGGCCCTGAATGGATTTCTCTCATCTCCCCTTCCCGTTCAGGCTGGAGTTCCCCAAGGCAGTGTGCTGGGCCCTGTGCTTTTTCTGGTCTTTATCAATGATCTCTCCGACTCTCTGGAAAATCCTCTGTATCTCTTTGCTGATGACTCCACTCTCTGCCGCTCCATTCCTCTTCCCTCAGATCGGCAGTCTGCAGCCTCCTCACTCTCTGAAGACCTGGACAAAATCACAGATTGGTCAAACATGTGGAACATGTCTTTCAATCCTGACAAATCTCACACTCTTACTATGTCTCTCCGAAAAGATCGACTGGACAACCCTCCCATCTACTTTCTCAACAATCCTCTCCAAGAAGTTCTGTCGCTCAAGCTTTTGGGTCTCACCATCTGCCATGATCTTTCTTGGGAAAACCACATTTCCAAGCTGGCCTCCAAAGCCAGTCGCCGACTGGGCTTCCTCCGTCGTGCGAAGTCCTTCCTAGGCACACCTGAGCTCCTCACCACATACAAGGCTTTCATCCGCAGCTCAATGGAATACTGTTCTCCCCTATGGGCTGGTGCTCCTGCCTCACACCTGGCTCGGCTTCACGCTGTTGAATCCAAAGCTTTCAGAATCATTGGAATCTCCCGCGATGAAGCTATCTCTGAGGGCCTTTCACTCACTCACCGCAGGCAGGTAGGTGGTCTTTCTGTCTTCTACCGACTCCTCTCCGGCCTTGCTCCCCCAGCTCTCTCTGTGCTCTGTCCCCCAAATATTCCTACAGGTCGCACAAGATCTGCCAGCCACCCTCTGATGGTTAAACTACCGAAATCTCGGCTCTCTGCTCACCTTCACTCTTTCATTCCTCTTTTCTCCTGCCTCTGGAACAAACTCCCACACTCACTTCAATCACACTCCTCCCTCCAGGTCTTCAAAACAGCTGTTCATCTTCCCCCATCCAAAACCTTGATCTTTTCTACCCCCACTAATTCACCCCAGATCCACCTTGTTTGAAATTCCAACTTCTTTCCTGGAAGTCTTGGCAGTGTCCATATGTTTTATACCTCTCCCACCCCCCCCCCCCCTTCCCATGCCCCCCCCCCCAAAGCCCTCTCCCTCCCACAGTTCTCTCGATGTCTCCATGTCTCTCGGTCCCTGCTCTCAAATGTTGTGTTTGTGTCCTTCCCCCTCTCTCCCCATCCTGTCTACCGTTCCCGATGTTATTTGTTTTGTGTGTCTGTTTGTCTTTCTGTGTGATTAATGTTCGCTCTTTCACGAGCCTCGATCTTGTATACAAAACAAAACAAACAAACAAACAAAAAAAAAAAAAAAAAACACAACATCAGCCTGCACATCATTCTCAGATGTGACGCCTCCCCCTTTTTTATGTAATGTTCACAACAATAAATATAAAGAACAGCTTGAACTGTGTTTCACTCATTTATTCCATGTCCAACATCGCACCTGCCATTGGCTGCTTAGGGAGTCCAAATATACAGAGAATGAGGGGTTAGGGTTAGGATTAGGGTACGACCTAAAACGACATCCACAATTTTTCGAATAAATAAATTCTTTTTTTTCTCTTTTCTATTTTCATAAACATCCATTAACTGGAAATACTCTCGTTTATCCAGAATACCCTTAGGCCTGACCATTCCGGATAAGAGTTTCGACTGTACTAGCAAAGAAACTGTCTTTATGGACGGGTTAATTCCTCCATTTAATGTCCGTGTACTTTATTATGACTTATAATACCAGCTCCCTCTAGGTGGCGCTATATAAATACGCACTCACATGGAGAAAATTGGAATGCTCCTCCCACGATTAATTTGTGGGGCTATTTGTTTTTCACCCCCTAAAAACTCCCTGTGCACCCCACAAGTACAACCATCAGTTTTCAATAAATCAATCCTCCAATGGTTCAGGAATGCATAGAAGTCAAACAAACAAACATTTGTTGAATTTATACATAGTTTAACTTGGAAATGTACTTGGCAGTGACCTTTCTCTCCGCTTCCCTCCACCCCAACCCCACCACCTCCCAACCTCCCACATCCAAAGGCTAAGAGTGTGCCTGACATTTACTATTAAACATGATGTGTTTATGTAGGTGTGGAACCTCGCCGTTAATCGCCTTTCATTCCTCAACTCCTACAAAATGAAAATGTCCATCATCCTGGGTGTGTTCCACATGACCTTTGGTGTTGTCCTGAGCCTCTTCAACCTTGTGTAAGAGCTTTTTGGTGCCTTTGTGTTATTGATTTAAAGTCGTGAGTTGCTCGTGGGAACCTCTGACTCGATTATCTGCTCCACAGGCACTTTGGGCGTCGTGCAGATATCTTCCTGGTGTTCGTACCTCAGCTGGTTTTCCTTCTCTCACTGTTCGGTTACCTCGTTTTGCTCATCCTTCAAAAATGGGTCGCATGGGGTCCAATGGATTCGGCTCGTGCCCCCAGCATCCTTGTGCACTTCATCAACATGGTGCTATTTCCGTCGACTGATGGGACCATCTTTCTCTTTCGTGGACAGGTGAGGAAGATGTGCAAGTCTCAACTGCACAAGTAGCACAATTCTAGTGAAAATAAGTGTGCATATGTATGCATTTAATTACATGTAAATTTAAACAAAGCTTGAGGTTCATGGAAAGGCAAAATATTAACCCAGGAATAGGGTAAATCAAAATGTATCTTTGAGAAATACTCAGGCCTTATGGGAGAGCTGTTTTTCCTTGGGACCTTCGCTCTTGAAGGATGCCGATGTCATCATTTTGGGAAAGATGACCCCTGACAAATATACACAAAAACAAAAAAAAAAATTTGTATACAAAAAAAATTAAAAAAATTGTATACAAAAAAAAAATTGTATACAAAAAAAAATTGTATACAAAAAAAATAAAATAATGAGCGGGACGGTCTCGGAATTGGAACTCCTCTGGCCACGCGAACCCCGCTTCTTATGGTGGATGAGCGGGATGGACCTGGGCAGAGTAACGTGGCCGTGCAAACACCGCTCCCAATGGCGAGCGAGCAGGTCAACCTCGGGCAGAGCAACCCGGCCGCGCAAATTCCACCCCCGACGGAGAACGAGCTTTATGGTATTGAATCGATTTATGGTGATCGAGCATTCGGGGTCGTGTTTTCTGACTTCGCGTTTCACCGCCTTTTAGCAACTCCTGAAGTCTCGCCACGATAATCGGTTTTTATTTTCAGGAAACGGTCCATGTTTGACAAAATAAAATACAGTGAAAGTAAAACACAGCAGCTAGCCTTTTTGCGTGAACACGAGACGTCCGAGACGTTCTCCGTACCGGAAGCACCTTCGATCAACCAAATACGGTTAATGGCGAAACTGCAAATACCGAATCTGCGAATGTCACAGGTCGGAACCCTTACGTCATTTCCTAATTCTCCTTTAAACTCAATCCTTATGTTTTCATTCCAAACAGCATCATTCCAATCACAAATCAATACAATAGCATTAATATGACTTTTTTCATGAGGTAAATTTCAAAAACAGTCGTGAGGTAAAAGAATAACCTGCCTTCTCAGGGTGGTATGATCTCCGCGGACCACAAGGTTACGCCTTGCGGCCCACTGATGGGTCGTGACCCAACGGTTGAGAATCTCTGCGTTAAATCATGCCCCCTTCATCCCCCAAAAGCGACCCCCTTGCATTCAGGGGACACCAGCACAGCATACCACCGTAGCGTCACCTTCGATGGATTCACCTGAGGTTCCTCGCTAACCTTAATAGGACTTCACAGACTGGCCATAAGTTTTATTTAATTTATTTGAAATGGCTCAATTGATGTTAAGAATTCCACTGCTGGTTGTGTCGTTGAAATTTGTTCAGGTAAACAATGTCTTTGGTGATTGGCTCAGCACAGCGATGCAAACAACGATGTTCTAAAAACCCATTTGATTCTCGGACACCACTCGCCTGGACCTTGAGAGATATTCAGGTGGTGATGGAGTATTGTTTCCACACTTCTGGATGAATTTTTGAGCGCTATATTTAACTTGCATGAGATGTTCCTCCTCGGGTATTAATTTGGGTGTCATGAGATTGAGAGACGATGATTGCGTTTTATAAGACGAGTATTGTACACCTATTGTGAACAGAGGGGCTTGCAGCAGTTCCTCATGGTACTGGTGCTTGGCTCCGGACCCATACTCCTGCTCGGGAAGCCTTTATACCTGTACCGGCAGCAGAGAAGACGGATGTGTCGTCCGTATCGCCAGGTGAGCACGACTGACGAACACGAGCTCCATTTACGAGAATTGCTGTCTTGTAATGGCATAACTCCGCTCAGCAATAGGCTATCTCTGCGTGGTGGTGGTGGTGGTGGTCGTGGTAAAGGGGAGTGGGGGTGGTGGGAGGGGTGAGGGGGAGATTAGGAAAAAGAGAAATATAAAAACGAGGTTGGAAGAGGGCAAGTTTCAAATTTCCAATCTGTGAGGCACTCATGGCTTTCATTCCACATGCAGCTGAGAAATAGTTTGTTGTTGTCTGCTCATTTGCAGGCAGCCTGTGCCAGGAGGAGAATGGAGAACGACGAGGAGGACCTTCCTCTGATGGGTGGTGATGGTAACGATGTCGTCATAATGTCTGGTGAAGTGGAATCCGACTTTGTGGACAGGGTGGACGAGGTAAAAATTTTACGTCAAAAAGCTTTTAAAAGACTGGGTCCTGACGAAGTACCATGGTGAGGTTCTGTGGTTTTGTCTCGTGGTTGCAGAAAGTGCAAGTGGATATTGGTGAAGAATTCATGTACAGGCTAATTCACACCATAGAGTACTGCCTCGGTTGTGTTTCTAACACGGCATCGTACCTGCGCCTCTGGGCACTGAGTCTGGCACACACGCGTGAGTGTCTTATTTTTATACTCTACGAGGAAGAGTACCCATCCTAAGTGATGTTAAAAGTATCCCCCTCCTCTCTCTCCTTCTCCTTCTTCCTCTTCCTCCTCCCACCCCACTCTCTCTCTGCCCCACTCCTGTGCTACCCCTCTTATTTAACAGAAAAATTCGCTTTTCCCTTCCTAATTTTGTTCCGATTTCACTCTAGGTTTCGACATAATAATTTAAGCCACGAGTTCCTTTCTTGAAATATGGAATCGGATTTTGAATATCAACTTTTAATAAGGCTGTATGATACATATGATACATATATTTGAGTACCAGTTCACTGGTAATTCCCAGTTTGTCGTTAAAGGCAGCAAAAAGGGTTGGCGTCAGGAAGGGCATCCGGCCGTAAAACATTGCTTCAAAAAGGGGACCAAAAAACAACAACCACGGTTCCCGAAAAAGGCCAACCCCCGCTTTGCGGGGAAAAATGGCCTCTAAAGGTGGTTTTTTTTTTTTTCCTTTCTTGAAATATGGAATCGGATTTTGAATATCAACTTTTAATAAGGCTGTATGATATACATTTTATATAAAGTAATGACTTGCAGTTGGGATTAAAATCAAATTAATCCATCTTGAGTTCTCCAACCTTTAATGACCAACCAACCCAACCAACCAACCTTTTTAATTAACGCCAGGGGGTTGACTCAGCCTGTCATCTTCCGAGGTCGGCAAATTGACTGGTAATTGGTAATTGACAGCTCACTGGTAATTCCCTGTGTCGCAAGAGGCGACTAACAGGGTTGGCGGCAGGAAGGACATCCGGCCATAAAATATTGCTTCAAAAAGGAGCCATGGTGCCCAAAAACGGAAAACCCCTGCTCTGCGGGGGAAAATGGCCTCTAAAGGTGGTTCTTCTTCTTTTCTCAACGTTTCAATCAGCAACACGGACAAACGTGCATCCACTGACCTTTCTCAAGAGTAAAGAAAAACAATTCTATACTTTCCCTTATGTAAGGGAAAAAGGGGGTGGGGACACCGAAACCACCAATCAATACCATTGTGGAACAACTCGTACCATTCAGATTTATACCGTAAATGAAAACCAAAACCGTTGAACCAATTGAAACCACACATTGGGATGTTGCATCAAACAACTGTTAAATTACACGTTGAATCCAACAAAATTTGAATTATTTGAATTATGCTACGTTTTGTTTGATTCAACGTGTGATTTATATATACAGTCACGTGAAAAAGTAATTACACCCCATGTAAAGTTTTGACTTTTTCAACATATTTCAACATACAGCTATTTGATCTTCATTTCAACAATATTGATAGATAAAGGTGATATAATATAACAAATATCATGAAACATTTACATTTTGTAGTCCATTGTATAATTTGAATAAACATAAATGCAAATTTCGCATGTGGAAAAAGTAAGCACACCCTTGGCTGTAATAGGTGGTATTGGCCCCTTTGGCAGAAACAACCTCAAGTAGGCGTTTCTTATAACTGTCTACCAGTCTCGAACATCGACTGGGAGAAATTTTTGCCCACTCCTCCATGCAGAATTATTTCAGCTGTGCGATGTTTGAGGGGTTTCTTGCATGCACAGCTCATTTCAAATCCCCCCACAACATCTCGATGGGATTTAGATCCGGGCTTTGACTTGGCCATTCCAGAACCCTCCATTTCTTTCTTTTCAGCCATTCCTTGGTGGATTTACTGGTATATTTAGTGCCATTGTCATGTTGCAAGGTCCACCTTCAGTTGAGCTTCAACTTTCTGACAGATGGCCTCACATTATCCTCAAGCACCCTCTGGTACAATGAAGAATTCATAGTGGATTCTATGATGGTGAGCTGCCCAGGCCCTGATGCAGCAAAGCTGCCCCAAACCATAATATTTCCACCACCATGCTTTACAGTTGGTATCAGGTTCTTGTGGTCAAATGCTGTCTTTGGGTTTCGCCAAACATGTCTTCTGGTACTGTGGCCAAATAGCTCTACCTTTGACTCATCTGTCCAGAGCACATTGCTCCAGAAGTGCTGGTCTTTGCCTGGGTGTTCATTGGCAAACTTTAGTCTTGCCTTGATGTTCTTTCTGGAGAGCAAAGGTTTCCTCCTGGCACACCTCCCATGTAGATCAAATTCGTGCAGCCTCTTTCTAATGGTAGACTCGTGCACTTTGACATCAACAGTGACGAGAGCTACCTGTAGGTCCTGTGATGACATTCTGGGGTTTTTAGAGACTTCTTTCAGCATCTTGCGGTCTGCTCTCAGGCTGAACTTGCTGGGGGTGGCCTGGCCTGAACAAGTTGGCAGTTGTTTGGAATCTTCTCCACTTGCAGATGATCTTCCGGACAGTCGAATGATTGATTTCAAATTGTTTGGAGATCTTTTTAAATCCCTTCCCAGACTCGTAGGCATCTATAACCTTCTTTCTGAAGGCCTCAGAGAGCTCTTTTGATCGAGGCATGGTGACGCCGCACACTTCAACAACAAAGAGCAAACAAAACTAAATGTCTGAGGTTTAAATATGACAGATTCCTCCAAGATCCTCTCTGACGATGTTCTAATCATTTGCACCTGAGCTGGTGCACCTGATTCTAATTTTAGGTATTTGAAGTCGTGATAAATGTAGGCCTGTAGGGGTGTACTTACTTTTTCCACATGTGAAATTTGCATTTATGTTCATTTAAATTATACAATGGACTACAAAATGTAAATATTTCATGGTATTTGTTATATTATATCACCTTTATCTATCAATATTGTTGAAATGAAGATCAAATAGCTATGTTGAAATATGTTGAAAAAGTCAAAACTTTACATGGGGTGTACTTACTTTTTCACATAACGATGTATGGAATTATTTTGGGGTCAGTGTTGTTGTAAATCAGAGATACAACATTGTCCCAAGAGTAGGTTTAATCGTAATCGTTCTCAAACAGCATCTAGAGAGAAACCAATAATCATTGTATTAATATTACTTCAGGTGAATACAGGTGCATACAGGTGGTATCTCGATAAGCAAGCAGATAGTGTACATTGCAGAATCGTTACCATTCTACGGAAGTCCAGAGGTGCTATAGTAGACGGGTCAATATACTGCCTGACCCCAAAAAAATTGCAAATTTTTGTTTTATGCTTATTTCTAGTAGTTTATGAAGTGGAAGACAACATATTAAAAGTTGGACAATTTTGACGCATGGGAAAGTCCCTCAGTGACGTCAGAAAACAAGATGGCTGCCGGCAGATAAAACGTAAAAAAATTGACTGATAATCATCAGACCACGAACAATTTAAAGTTAATTTTGCACCAATATTTGTATTATGATCGTTGCTGGTAGTTTATGCAGTGCTAATCCTGAGACCATTCGCAATTTAAAGTAAATATTTGCACAAATATATGTTCTTTGATTGTTTCTGCCAGTCTATGACATGGAAAGCAACATATAAAAAATTGGACAATTTTGACACATGTGGAAGTACCATATGACTTCTAGTCTTAGATTCCAGTTTCATCGTCCTCCTCCTCCTCCTCTATGTCTGGTTCAACACTCATATTGTCACAGTTGCTGTCCTGGCAATGTCCACATGCACTGGTGCACTCTAATCCATGCTTCCTACATGAACACCTTAGTGTTTTGCACCCCCCTGAACAGTTGCAGTGAATCATCTGAAGTAGTATGTCTGGAGCAGGGCTTTTGTCTGTCATCACTGGAACAAGTTTTCCTCCTTCTACCTTCCATCCCCACTCCGTTGGCTCCATTCCACAACAAAGGCCCATCCATTCCATTACCTGGTAATAGGTCCGCAGAGAATGAAACTTGCAGGCAGCGGATGTGGGTGGCAGTCTTTCAGGAGTGACAAATGCCTTAGCCCTTGCAACCTTTTTGCAGAGAATGTTGTATCTGATCGATGCCAATGAGTCGTTCTGATTTGCTTCAAACAATGCCACCATTGCTCTGCAGCCTGCAGTTTCAATAACATCCTGACTCTGCTGTGGTTTACAGAACACCTTTGAGCTGTCTATCAGTTCCTTTTCTTTCTTGATGATTCTTTGAAACCCTGACTTCTTTCCAATCCCAAAGACACGAGACGTTGCGTCACAGCCAGTTAATGCATGAAGGAACAATATATCTCTGCAGGCTGCATTTCCAAGTATCTGCTGAAGGACTTTGATATTGTAGACATTTGATTTTGCCTTGTCAGAACGGAAATAGAGTTCAATGCAGTTTGTCTCCACCATATAGAAGAGCAGGAGGAGAAGGAGATCTGTATCTTCTCCAATGAGGGTTGTAGATCTGGAAGCCGCATTTGCGACGGCCGCTTTTGCAATCTCAACATCAGCATCTCCCTCTGCTTGGATCACCTCACAGCCTTCCTTGTGCAACACCTCTATAATCAACAGTATCATTGCCTGCTTGTTTGACTCATTCGACAGAAAGTCCTCCTTTTTCCCAACAAATTTTGTTGACTCCGTAATGTTAACCTTGGTGGCATTCTTGTTTCTATTCCGACGTTGATGAGAACAGTCCTTTGTGCTTGGCCCAGCCTCATAACCATCAAACACAACAGTAGCTTTGCCATAGTGTCGTACTGTAAATGAGGCATATTCATCTGCAATGGAACTGTAGGTGAATCCCTCTGTCCACTTTAAGCGGTGAATAAGTGATCCCCCGTCAAGAACATAGTGATCTGTTCCTGGAACTGTCTGGTTGACAGCATTGTCAGATTTGGTTGTAGCATAATTCCTTATTGCCTCCGCCAACTGTGGTTTATCTGGCTGGCGCAGGATGTTTTTTGCCTCAAAAAGAGACATTGGGTATGGGCAGAGTTCATATTTCATCACTTCACCTATCTGGAGATCTCCCGTCTGTGACACCACTAAGAACCTCTGGAATAGTAACGCTGGATCTATTGTGCGGTCCTCAGCAACTTTGACTGCCCTGCTGAATGCAAGTGTCTTGGCTTTAGAACTCCTTTTGTGTGAATAGGAGTAAGCTGGGTGATCATCCATCTTCTTGACAATGTCACTACCTACTTTGAATAGGTCATGAACATTGACATCCTCATTTGCAGTAACCCCTGTGATGATATTGCGCAATGACTTGTCATCAGAAAATGGTGTGAAGCTGTCCAGTTTTTCGGCAACTTTGCCACGATCAGCTTCATCTCGACTCACCCTGGATGTTGTCAACTCCTTATGTTGTTCACTTGTTGAGTAGCTACTCGAGGTCAGTTCTTGCATAGCAAGGTTGTAGGAGGACGATATGGTTGAAGACAGAGTCCAAACTGCTCTCTGGTGCTCTGACATCCCACTTCCTCGAGTCAGCCCCCCTTGGCTTTTCAGTGAGCGCATTAATGTCTGTTCTATCACAAGATCAGAGCCTAGGCCAGCCCAGTATTGGTCACTGCGCCGGATTACATGATAACCAGATTGGAACTTCTGATGAACCTCAGGGTTGTCATCCTCTAACGCAAGCATCTTCTCGAGATAGAGTCGAGCTGACTTCAGGTAATTGGGATGGCCAGCAGCTGCAAATATCGGCAAGCAAGCTGATATGGCTTGGAGATGCATCTCCCAGGACCCCGTCCGATCAGCTGCCACAAGTGCCCTTGCAATTCCCAACATACGCTGGTAGTTGATCCAAAGTGCACTGGTTTTCGAGTCCTTTGCAAGTTTATTCCTTTCCTGATTCAATCTATTGTCAATGAAATGAATGCACTCTGATTGCAACACAGACTCTATAGTGTCACTTTCGACAGTCTCCAGGGAAATGTACAGTCGCATACTGATAGAACCCCCCCCCCCCCCCCTTCCCCCAATCAACTGGTCCCATTCCTATTAAATAAATATGCATCCCCACAACTCTAGAACCTGGAAAATAAATACCATCATACACTACAGTTGTAGGAGTACAAAATACATGTAGAATATATGGGGCAATTGTATGCATAGGCCTACCTGTCTTTTTGCTACTGCCTTGGCCTTGGTTGTATTGTACTGTATCTCCTTGGTTGTATTTTTTTTTTTTTTTTTTTTTTTTTTTTTTTTTTTTTTTTTTTTTTTGTATACAATATCGAGGCTCGTGAAAGAGCGAACATTAATCACATGAACACACAGAAAGACAAACCGACACATAAAACATATAACATAGGGAGCGGTAGACAAGATGGGGAGAGAGGGGGAAGGACACAAACACAACATTTGAGAGCAGGGACCGAGAGACATGGAGACATCGAGAGATCTGAGAGAGGGCGAGGGCTTTGGGGGGGGGGGGGCGTGGGAAGGGGGCAGTGGGAGAGGTATTGTATTGTATCTCCAATGTTTACCATACAACGTTGTCCAATTGAGTCCTAATTAGGTGTAATTAACTCATTCATGTGGAGTTGTTACTCAGTCAAGCTGCACAACTACCAGTGAGGAATTAGGTCATTAGCCTACATGCTGGGAGGTCATATTGTTAAAGACATGTGTCAGGCAGCAGATGTAAACATTGTTAAAGACACGAAACAAGTGTTATAAAATGTTGCCTTTGCAGCTGGTCTCAGTGGAACAAATTAATTTATATAAACAAAAAGAAACAAAAATAAAAAACCAAAGACGTTTTCGACGTAGTGAATCGTGCATGGTTTTGTGACATTTTTATCATGTCAAAAATTTTTACTTTCCCATGGTCCATTTATGTCCAACTTTTGATATGTTCCTAAGTAAGTCTTAAAATATAAGGAAATGCAATAAAACTAAAATTTGCAATTTTTTTGGGGTACGGCTGTTCTGGTTGTATATTGACCCGTCTATAGAGTTACATGGCGATGATGGACGAAGAACTCCTTTCTGCGCTGAAAGGCAGTCTCTTGTATAGGAGCCGTGGTGGTGTCGCGTAGCGGCAATGAGGAGAATAACATCAGTGTCGTAACTTGATGACTTGTCGTAACTTGTCGTAAGTGTCGTAACTTGGATGACGATTTCATCACATTCTCCCCACGTTTAAAACTTGACTAGCTGGTAATGAACAGTAGGCACATATTGATAAACAGCAGAGGGAGGATTCTCTCTCTAGAATCTCTCCAGATTGCATCGGAATGCAAAGAATCAAAATACATCGGAAAGGCTGTTACTGCCAGTCAGAACGCCCAGGGCGTCATCAATCCCGATTGCAGGGTTACTGCAACTCAACCGCGCACTCATAGTCTGGTTAGCAATCATTTTCCAGATATAGATGTATCGAGAAAGGAAATCCCAAACAAGAAGACATCGAACAAAGCAAGCAGTGTACATCCCGTGGGTCCCAGGGAGAAGACGAAGAGCCCGTGTGGGGGAGTCTTACAGTGGGGTAGTCGGCACAGTAGCTAGGTTGGATAATTTGTACCTTGTCGAAGAGTGAATCGTCATTTGTCACACGGCACATTTACAGTAAGCCTCCACGTCGGCCTTTACCTGTACTAAACTCCCAAGGGTTCATGTTAGATCCATGTTGGGTCCATGTGTCATGGAATAATAGCGAGGACAGGAGTACACATCGAGGGAGAGACAGAGAATCGATGAGAACCATTCGGAGCCATTAGCTAATGTCTCCCCGGCCGTCTGTCGCGAACTAAAGTCAAAGTATTTATGTTTGCAGCCCCTCACGACCAGGCCTCACCCGGCACAGACGCTGTACGTCCCCACGCACGTTAAAGTCAATCATCAAATAAATCTTACTCGCTCTCCGCGATTCATACTCCTCCGAGGCCTCCGTTCATCTTGAAAACGCAGACGGGCATATCACGTCCCGTCCTGCAGTACAGCTCTCTGTGGATCGGTAATTACCTCGAACGGACACGCACGGCATGCGATGTCACGTGTAACCTGACCTAAATTGTTCTTCCGGTACCTTAATTAGAGTTAAAGCTCGGCGGAACGAAGGAGATCGGCTAGGATTGCTCCACGCACTGACGCCATGGAGTTCCGCAATGTCCTGGATGGATTTGCCATCCATCCATCCATCCATCCATTCAATGCTGGGTATCGAATGGCTCAGATCGAGCTGGATCGCTCCACGCACTGACGCCATGGAGTTCCGCAATGTCCTGGATGGATTTGCCCTATTGACAAAGCCGAGAGAATGTTCTCATCCACCCCCTCATCCATCCCCTCCTCCGAGATTGCAGCTGCGCGCTGTGTACCGCAATAGAGCGACCTTCACAGTCTGGGTCAGAGAGAAAGGGAAACGGGCAGCAGCCGGGCGAGGCGTCTCGCAGTCTCGATCCCGGCGCGAATGTCGTGGAAACGAGCCAAGAGCTCTGTCCTGGAAACAACAAGCCAAGAGTCAAGGGCGAACAGGCGGGATGGCGCTTCCGTTTCTAGCTCGGGAGACAAGGGAGTCGGGCGCTACGCTCAATGTTATCATCTCATGGGTCACCGTATACCCCAAATGCCCCATGGTCCTAGCGAATAACGGCATTAGTCCCCGTTGAGGGCTAGACGCCCCGAAGGCACTATGGTCCAAGCGAATAACGGCATTTGAGTTCTCGTTGTTGGCTATACGCCCCGAAGGCACTATGGTCCTAACGATCAACGGCATGAGCCCCCGTTGCGGGCTAGACGGCGCGGACGCGCGACCTCTAGGTAGCGCCGCAGATAACTTTATGACACGCACGTATGTGCTGGGGCGGTCAGGTTGAGTATTTCCACTAACCGTGGAGTTACCAAGGTACATGGAAACTCGGGTAAACGAACCCCGATGACGAGAGCGCTTGAAGCACACAATTACAGTAATGACGCCTTAGGGCAAACGCGTGATTTGTTGGTGACGTCATCAATGGGTTCGGGCGCGTGCGGGCGGGTTTGAGGTCGGGTCCTCGGGTTCCCCGAGCTGAGTTCCAGCTGAGCGGTATCCCCGCACGGAGCAAAGTGGCGCACCGAAACTATAGACTCGTGTCGGTTTGGCACCAGCACTCGAGCGGGCTCAAGATTGGGGTACCGAATACGAACCTGGTCGACGAGTGGATTGTATGTCCCAGGGCGCACTGCGTTCGAGGGAAAACCGAAAGTCGAACTCGGCCTGTCAAACCAGCGCGGCACGCCGAGTCGAGTGGGCGAGCACGCTGGGCAGCGATAAATTGCACGTCCTGAAGTAGCGTCTCGTTCGATAGCTATCGGGCCGTGTTTGTCAGGAGTTAGATGCGGGGAATAGCGTCGACAGTGCAGTAGCCATTCCCACGATCACCCGAGCAAGAGGATGGTGGGAAAGACCGTTAGGCGGTCATCCGACTACATCGTACTATGGTGTATCATCATCTAGCTTGATACGACATTCCCCTGTAGTGCCCGAGTGCCGTGAAAGTCTATGAAGATCCCGCTCGATGTCCTCAGAAACTGCCGTCAGACAAGGCTCGCTGCCTGTCCGTTAATCGGGACAGAGATGACGGCGCCGACAAGCCGGGCATCCGTGCAGTGGCGAGTCCTCGAGTGGTGCCAGACGAGCCTCAAGCGTTGAGGCGATTCCGGGCAGCGGAGTTCGCCGGCCTCGCTGAGTAGGGCCCGCGACGGGAAACGCGTGCGCGATTCGCGTATAGAAGGGGTTCCATCCAGCGATGGGTGCAGCGCGCGCGACTTGCGCGTAAAAGGGGGTTCCATCCAGCGATGGGTGCAGCGCGCGCGTTTCGCGCGTAGAAGGGGTTCCATCCAGCGATGGCGGCAGCGTGCGCGATTCGCGCATAGAAGGGGTTCCATCCAGCGGTGGTCGGATATGCCGGCGGAGTGAGGCACGTTAGACAGGCGCGTCGTGAGCACACACGTAGAAGGGGTTCCATCCAGCAATGGTCGGATATGCCGGCGGAGTGAGGCACGTTAGGCGCGTCGTGAGCACACGCGTAGAAGGGATTCCGTCTAGCGGTGGTCGGATATGCCGGCGGAGTGAGACACGTTAGACAGGCGCGTCGTGAGCACACGGGTAGAAAATCGCATCTCGTGCCCAGCACGCAAATCCAAGAGGGCTCCGATTCTTGCATAAGCAGCCGCTGGCGTTTCCCGTAACCGAGGCAGTCACAGCCAGACTCGTACCTTCGGCTCCGAGCATGTCCATCGACCCGACGGGGTTTCAGCTGCAGGACGTTTCCCAGTAGCATCGTTCTCCAGGCGTCTTGCTGGAGTTCGTCACACCTGCTCCGGCGTTCGGACCTCGGGAGAGCAGTTCGTGCTCAGACGGTGTAGTTCCGGAACAAAATGCTTGCGAGGTTCCAATGCATCCGGTCTCTTCGTGGCAGACTGGCAGCGAGAGTAGTTGGCGCTCCGTAGCTAGAGCTGGCTCGACGGGTCCTCCGCTGGTCATTCTTCTCCGAGGTGGGCAGTCGCAGGAGCGTAGGCATCATCTCGATTCCGAGCAATGTCAGGAGAGGATTACGATTAATTGTTGTAAATCAGAGATACAACATTGTCCCAAGAGTAGGTTTAATCGTAATCGTTCTCAAACAGCATCTAGAGAGAAACCAATAATCATTGTATTAATATTACTTCAGGTGAATACAGGTGCATACAGGTGGTATCTCGATAAGCAAGCAGATAGTGTACATTGCAGAATCGTTACCATTCTACGGAAGCCCAGAAGTGCTATAGAGTTACATTGCGATGATGGACGAAGAACTCCTTTCTGCGCTGAAAGGCAGTCTCTTTTATAGGAGCCGCGGTGGTGTCGCATAGCGGCAATGAGGAGAATAACATCAGTGTCATAACTTGGATGACGATTTCATCACAAGTGTTACCTTTTCACAGGTAGAAGAGAGTGACAATTTGATGCTATAAACAACTGCAAATGGAAGGCACCATCGACGTATTCTGTATGAATGTGAAGAGTCTGAGTATCGAACTTTCACCCCTCTGGCCGTCCCTCCTTCCCTCCATTTTTCCGACTTGCTTTATGCCAACTTCAGCTCATTGTCATACGTTCTTCTTCAACATACATTTTGTATTTGAAACCCAGAAAGCAGGAACAGACTTCACTAAAGTTGAACGTACCTCAGATATTAACCTAATGCTGTCAAATATTGTGCATAGAGGACCACACCCATCTTTTCATACACCGGATGGAAATTCCTGCATCACATCCACCAACCAGTTAATGAATGTACATGGGAAATTTCTTTCTTAAACTTCCCAGAAAATAAACCCCCACCCTCCTTCAAAACAAAAACAAGCATGCAGGATCCACAGCTCAATGTTTCATTGGAAGAGCTGGCTTTGTATTCTGAGGGAATGCTGCCTGTGAAGAACCAATGACAAGGTCAGATTGCATTTCCTTAGGAAGGTGTCAACTTGCCGGCGTTTTCCAAACCAAGGACGAGCCATCGTCACACAAACAAGGATATGACATGTTCAGATTTTTGTCAATCTGAAAATAACTGAGGAATCAGAGAAATATCTCTGAGGAGGAGAGTGGGGTAAGAGTGAGTAGAGAGGGTGGGGAAAAAATGGAGAGGGAGAGGGGTGAGGGTGGAGAGGGGGAAAGAGAGAGGAGAGGGTTGAAGGAGAGATTCAGTTGGTTCAGTTGACGTTGCATTTTGTCAAGGAGCTTCGATGATTTATTTGTGCCCTGGTCTAAGTGAATACATGCAGTGACAGAACTACATTGATCACGATGAGGCACGCAACGTGTACAATTGTTTTTTTTCTCTTTTGTTGGTGGTTTTTTTAGGTTCTTATTACAAACAGATAACTTCCTATTTAGAAGCATTGTTCTTATTTTATCACCCTTATTCAGAACTCTCTGAAGTGTTGTGGGAAATGGTTATGAGTTCAGCGCTGCAACTGCCTCGCGTTGCGAGTGCAGAACTGTGGACACGTCGCGCTATTGGCGCCATCCTCCTCTTTCCAGCCTTTGCCTTGTTTGTGACGCTGACCTTCTCCGTGCTGATCATCATGGAGGGCTTATCGGCATTCCTGCACGCGCTCCGTCTGCATTGGTAACTAAGACCAGCCATTCGACTGAAAGTTTGGCTCGTTTATCCTCAATAAGGAGCAAATTCTTGGTGCAGTGTGATGTTGTCATTGGCACCAAAGAAAGGTCTTCATTGAATAAAAATGAGAACTCCATATTTAATCTGCTGATCTTAAAAAGCAACAGTTCTGGAATCTCTTACAAAATTATCCGTCTCCTCGACCTTTCCTTCTGCATGCATTCTCTTCCCCCTGCATCCCCATCTCCTTTTCTCTGGGTGTCTCCCCCACCCTTCTGTCTTCACCCCCCCCCTACTCCCTGCGTGTCTTTAACCCCATCCTTCCATGTCCCCTCACACCCCCCTGCTCTGTGTGTATTTTCCCCGTTCGTGTTCTTTTTCTGTTTTTTCTCTTTCTGCCTGTCTGTCTGTCTCTCTCTTTCTTTTTCTTTCTCTCTCTGTCTCCCTCATTCTCTCTCGTTCTTTCTCTATCCCTCTTTCTCATAGAGGGAGATGATGGATAGTCTATCTCACTGAGAGAAGTTCAAAAATGTCCTGTGGGACGATTGTGGTGTAAGTAGCAATGTCATTTTTGTCTTTTTGCTTTCACTTGTCCCAAGGTTTTGATTGTTGTTTTCTTCACCATTTTCTCTCTAGGGTGGAGTTTCAGAGCAAGTTCTACACTGGGACAGGTTACAAGTTCACTCCATTTTCTTTCAAATCCATACTCGAGGGAGGTGCGTTCCAATAGGATTCCTCCGGCACTTTGGTGGAATCTCCCGTTTTTGGCTGATATTCAGCCGGACCTTGGTTACAGAAATCACTCGTTTCCTGATGCTGCTACTTTAACATTGTTTGAAGTAATTTGCTTTCTCTTATAATGGAAATTTAAATCTACAGAAAGGGCTGCAGGTGCTGGGAAAGGTTGGGGGTAGGGGGAGGGGGCTCTGGTAGGACAACGTTAAAAATAAGTGCCAAACAAAAACAATAAAACCTGCCTCTATCCTTGGCTTGTTTAACACGCGTCGCTCACTATGGTTGATCTTCTATAAAAATGTTATTCACTTGGAATAGAATGACTTCAAAATGAATTTTCAGATTGGTCATTGTAGTACAAAGTGCCATTCGTTTGGAGAATGTGAACATTTTATTTGGGACGGGGGAATATTTTAACATTATCTCACAGGTGTGACAAAACCTTTCAGGACTGTCAAATGTGTATTTGAACTTTATATGTACCACAGGATGTCTGTACTGTAAAAGAGGTACCAAAAATAAATGACTACAATTTATTCTTGCACTAAGTCTGAGGGACCACCACCAACCCCTCCCCCCATCTCTGTGAAACGATTCCATGTTTGATCAATTGTTCAATCGTTTCAGGTCTTGGTTTTTAGGGCCTCCGGAACAAGTCTCAACGGCATGGCAACTTACAGCAAAATTACCTTCGGGGAGACGAGAACATGCACATTCCGTACAATAGAATTAAAAAAAAATAATTTAAACAATTGACAAACTAAAACAAACAAACAAAGGTTCTGTATAAAATTTTACAAATCACTTTCACAGTGGAAAAGTTTTACAGGTGCTGTTTGAAGCTCACACATGCTTAGCTCAGTGTGGGATTGATCGCTGTTGTGCCGAGTTTGAATCTTATCGGAGCCGGTGCTCCAAGCAAATGATGCTTACCAGAGGTGCAACCCTGCTCACATCTCAACCAACTCAAATATACAAAATTTACCTAGTTTTGGGCAGCTCACACTCAGCTGGATTTACCGGGGTTCCACTGCCTGGCCACATGTCCTCCCCGAGCGTGACCGGCGGTCGGGGCTCCGTGCGCATCCAAGGAGGGCGTGCCCGGTGGAACGGGGCTCGGGGAAGGTGCCGTACCGGGAAGTGGCGTTTGAATGAGCTGCGAGCTTCCCGTCGCGGGAGCCTGGACCTGCTGGGTCTGAACCGGAGCTTGGGGTTGGAGAAGCTGCTGCTGCAGAACCCGTGTGGCGCCGACAGCCGTGGCTGGGGATACGATCTGCAGGGGTTGAGTGCCTTGCGTCAGTGTTATGGTCTGGCCCTGCAAATTAAAGGCAGATGTAGAACATTGAAAGAAGGACAAAAGAAAGGGAAAAGTACCAACGACTCACAAACCAGTATAACATGCAAATGTTCAAAGCTTGTCGGCATCGAGGTGAAAGTGCCACCATTGACACCAATTTTCGTCGAGCACATTTTCAAGTGGCAAACGTGCAGACTTCAACCGCACGTTTAAAATAAGACAATACATACGTGTTGGGATGAGGTAGGCATGGAAACCAGCTGCTGCACTGCTCCGATCATGGTTTGAGAGAGCTTGGACATCTGCAGCAGAAAGAGGAAAAGGTGGAATAACCAAAGTATCATCATGGATAATCGGTGGTGAGAGCAACTGCACTGCTTTCGAATCGGGCCTTCGTCAATCAAGTGAGCCGCCAATACATTTAGCTCAAAATAGAGATAGAACAACAATACAACGAGATTGATGAAAGTTATGATTCATCCAGCGAGATATACCCACGAGATTGGATGAAGTACTGGAATTAAACCCGCTCGAAATGAGACGTTGCACGGATTACCCAATCAGCTTCAGCGGGCAAAGTTTGTTCGTGACGCACACGAACAGCAGCTGAAGCCGATTGGGTAATCTGCACAACATGGCATTGTGAGTGCGTTTAATTCCAGTACTTGATCGAACTATGGAACTAGTTTTGTTTGTACCACCAAATAATTATCGGACCGTTCTCAATCCTGGGTTGTGCCGGAACTGTTAAAGATGGTGGTTGGCAAGGCCCTGCCTGTGACACGGCACGCAAGGTAAAAGCTGAGAGTGGTGAATCGGTGGAGAGCATAGCCTGCTGCCATGCCTGGCTTCCGATTGGCCAAGGTAGCCGAGCGAGGGACTTACAACAAATGGAGCTTTAACAGTGGGAGAGGACGCAATTTGCTGTGGACTCGGAGAGCCGGCCGTGTAGGTCATCTTCTGAGGCTGCAGCGTCACCGGCTGGAAACGGACATGAGGGGGTTTTATTTGTACAATCGGTTTTTATAACGACAGGGCATGCATGGGTCCAGAAACGCCTTTACTCACCTTGAGGGTCGTGAGCCCACCAGTTTGCGAGAGCGACGTGCCCCGCTGAGCTTGCATCTGCCCCGCCTTGTTCGCCTGGGCCTGAACCTCTTGAGCATGCTTCAAGGCCTGCTGAGACTTGAGCACACCGACGGACTGCAGAGCCAGGGGCTGCGTTTTCAACAGCGTAGCTCCTGTAATACAGCGGTGACCCGTGCGGTTCGTATTCGTGTTCCTTTCCAACAGCTTTTGGTTTTATTACAAATAAAATCTGTGCACAAACCAATTACCATTCAATGCAGAGTTGAGTTGAATTACGAGGAAAAAAATCACGCCCACAGCATTTCTTTACTATTTGGTTGTAAAATTACTTGGTATATTAAATTGTCAAATTATGGAAATGAACCCAATTTTCTTTGCGACGACTCTAGGGTTTACCCAACGAGCAAACTTCTCCCACCCCCCCCCCCCTTCCCACACCTCCTCCCCCCAAGCCCTCTCCCTCCCACACATCTCCCTGCTCACAAATGTTATGTTTGTGTGCTTCCCCTTCTCTCCCCATCTTGTCTTCCGCTCCCTCTTTTTATATATCTTGTTCGTCTGGTTGATTTGTTTGTGAAATAAATGTTAGCTCTTTCACGAGCCTCGATTCAGCATCCAAAAAAAACAAAAACGGAAATGACCAACCAGCAGGTGTCACTGTTGTTGCCTTTGCGGATTGGCTGAACGTAATCGGCAGCGAGATGGTGGCCGTGGAAATCGACGTCAGCGGAGTCATCACTGAGGTCTTGACTGTGAGTTGGGCTGGCTGCGACGTACGAACCTGGAGGAACACGTGACGAACTCGGGCATTCACGGAGACTCGGTGTAATTGTGTTCATGTTGTTACTATCCAACAATCATCAACTGTCCTGCACTTCGTCCATCATTCCCGGCTTGAACCCAAGCTGTCGATCGCACAGCGAGACAAAAGTGACGCATGACGCAGTGCCCGATCCAAAAGTGTGCAAAAGGTTCATGGGAAAGTTTAACGTGCTCACCTGTGTGCCGGTGGGTACGGGCAGGACATTTGATCTTGAGGCCACGGGCTTGTGCGTCGTCATTGTGACTTGCTGCTGTTGTTGTTGCTGCACCGTAGCTTTGTACTGCAGTGGCTTCATTTGGTCCTGCTAAACAGAGGGTTATGCATCCAAGCGCACATGTCATAGGTGTAGATCCGACACCTTTTATACATTTTTTGACGTCACCAAAATGAACTAGGAGCCAAATTTCAGAAATCCCATTAGAATATTCTGTAACAAGGTTTCCAGAAGAAACAATCAACTCACTGGTATGCAGCGCTGTAAATAGGCCTGCTTGACCTGCCCTGTGGCTGTGGACACAACGGGGGCGATCTGCGTGACCACGACCGCCGACTGCTGGTTCCCTCCCACCATGGCTGCCTGGGACACACCTGGAAATGTGTTACAGTGAAAATGTGGCCCATACAAAGGGCGCCAAAAGGTTATGTTCTCCAGTAAACGTTCCAGCAATGGCGCCATTTCAGAAAGTTAACGATAATTGCAATTATCTTGAAACATCACTCTGATCCTATTTCCCAACTGCATTCGTAATCACGACCACAGCATCAAATCTGAAGATTCCTCCCTATGTCCAAGAAACTCCACGGTCTTGGCAATCAACATTACCCCTCGTACTAGAAAGCGCACATGAATCGTACCGGTGAGGGCCTGCGAAGATACGCCAACCACCGTCGCTTGCTGAAGCTGCAGCGGCTGCAGTGCCACCGTGCCAGGGCCTGCCTGCGACACAACCGTGGTGGTCCCTGCTTGCTGCTGTTGCTGGAGATGTTGCTGAAGCTGCTGATGCTGTTGCTGTTGCTGCTGAAGTTGTTGCAGTGTTACTGTCTGCTGCCTGAATAGCTGCACCTGCCCTTGTGCCACTGTTTTCCCAGGCTGCATTGCACCTGTAAGAATGGGTATGTTGGTGAAGAAATTATAAACAACTGAGTCACAACACGGTTGTTGCACGAAGTTGTCCAAATTATGGCGAGGCACATCTTAGTTTACAGACGACATTACATATACGTAACATTTTAAATGGAGGCCGTTATTGCGGGTGGTCGGGCCATCGCAGTGTTCCACACCTGGGATTTTCATCAATGAGCAATCGCAATTTCTCTGTCGTGCTGCCCTGCCGAACCATTAAGTGAAAACTACTCTTGTCGAAAGCCAATGAACACAAGCTTTATTTCTCTGTTTCAGTTTTCCATGAAAAGTTGGGTTACCCTATGGGCCAGATTAAAACCTTTTTGGGGCCTGGCACCAAACAAATTTGTGGGCCCCATTTGGGGAACCATTGCAAAACAAAATAAATCTTCATGGTAATAAATATACACATCAATATGGTGGGGCACTTTGAACCATGTTCGACCTGTCCCACCTTTGCAAGTTCAAGGTGCCCCGTGCAGCACCTTTATACAAAAATGCGTGCTCACTTTTTATGTCCAGAGACGATCAATAATTGATTACTTTATAATTAGCCTGACTTCTTGCAATGTCAGTTTGAAATGACAGGCCCAGGTTTTCTGCTGCATCTATAGTACTAGATAAAGAAGAACTTACCCTATGGAATTTACTTCGGCCTTCATAAATCGAAAAAATAAGTGTAATCTTGCAAAACCAAAAGGCAAGTGGTAATGACTATAGTAATTTATCAACTTACCACTGGATGATCATAGACTAGAGATAACTATGTGAAGGGAGTTATACTATGGGAAACGAGGTTTCTAAAGTGTTAAACTTCGACAGACAAAGGTAAAAAATCTTCTACAGACACAGGTGTAAAGCTGCCGATAAGCCCAGAAACCTCTTCAAATAGTACAACCAACATAGATTGAGCGTTTGAGACAAAGAGCAGTTTGTCCAACTTGGTACACCACTGAATGCAAGTCGTAGTCCCTTTATCACCCCATTTCACCCAAATGCTAACTAGGTCTGCAGCTTTGGGCTAAGGAAGCCGTTCTGCAAAACGGTTCCACTTTATACTGTTGCGGATCTCTGCGCCGGCCTTTTCCCATTACCATGGGGGGATTAGTCCCCTTGTCTTTGACTGACCGACGGGACCCGGGTCCTATGACGTCCTTCCCGGACAGCGCGAAATAGGGTTTTAGGATTAAGAATTCGCTATTACCTACTCGCGCTGCCCAGAAACGAGGAAATAAGCCCCGCCCGAGTCACGGGTGTTGGTGGATACGCCGAGCGGTAGCGAACCCGTGACCCGAGCCGTTATCAATGACTAGACCCCGATCCAAGCGGTTCTTAATCGTGCCACGCTTACCCAATGATGGAAATCACAGAAGCGGTCGAATCGGAAGAAAAGGAATAACAAGATTTATTTACACGATGTACAATGATCAGAAGAAGAAGACACAGTGCAGCCTTGATCACAGTCTTAACTTATTCCCTGGACAAACGGGCCCGATCACACTCAGACACACTCACACGGGGTTTGCAGACGAACAGGTCAGCACGTCCAGGGATGGCGTCCGGGCAGCTCTCCCTCCGGTCCCCAGCTCGCACCGCGAAGTAGATGAAATAGAGACGGCAGGAGCTCTCCGCGTGTCGTTGGAGCGCACGGGATAACACGGGGCGAACGGTAGGGCTGGGCTCTGGCGGTTACACTGGCGGCTATGGCCGCGGTCACTCGCGTGGCTGCGCACGTAATAGTTCAATAGGCACTAACACTGCGCTCTTCGATTCCTTTCAGACCTCTCGATACCAGTGCTTGTTCACGCGACTCCTCTCCCTTCTCGTAACTCCTGTGCCAACAAGTCCTCTCTCATAACTCAACTCCAAGACTCGAGCGCCTGCCTCTCCCTTCTCATAACTCTTTGTGCACTCGAGTCCTCTCCCTTCTCATAACTCCTCGTATGCATGCGAGTCCTCTCCCTTCTCGTAACTGAGGTAGGGGCCTCGCGCAAAGGGTTTTATTGCCACGCCCTTGGAACCCTCTGGAACTCACCAGACGTTCTTCACCACGCCCTATCACGCCATGCCCTCAGAGCCCTGGTTGGCTGGTGGCCCTTACCGTCATCGCCTCTGACGTGCTCCTTGACGCCGCCCCTCCTCGACCCCCACGCTCCTCCCTCTTCTTAGGCCTACCTCCTGTTACTTGACTAGTTTCGAGCAAACAAAGGGCAGCGAAACACACGGAGGGATCAGCCAAAATGGGGCGCGGGTTCGAGTTTGCCCATCGGTGGAATTGGAGGGTGGCCGCAAAATGAAAGGACCTAAGCTCATTTCTCTACACAACGCAGATATTACTAGGGAAATGGCCTACTCTTACACATACTATGACATAACTAATACTCTAAGTGGGCCTACGTGTTGCTTGTGGACTAACTATGGGGGGCAAACCTTTAACCTTTAATGATGTCATATGTACAAATCCAGAAACCGTATCAATACCATAACATGCGAGCGATATTTACCAACAAAGCGGGGTTGAGCAACTGGTTCACTCTGTCTGTCTACAGACGTCATTCTATGATCGAGGAACTATTTAATTGTATTTTGAACACTAAGGAACACGAGCCTGTGATTTAGCAGGGCCGTGGCTCTGAATTTGGTAAATTGTACGGAATCTTGTCCTCGGTGCGCAACGTGCAGAGGGGAGCAAGGCAAAATTTTTACTATGTCCGCTTGTCTGACTGTAAAATGTTACGGGGTCCTCACCGATCCCCTGGTCTCGGTAAACCTCCGAACCTCGAGAGGAACCCCGGCAGAAAAATATATTACCCTGTGTTGAAAATCAATAGTGAAACCACACCAATGATTATAAATGCACAAACTTGTATTATAAATCACACACAGGTAATACGATACAGTAAATGGCCATTCAGAGTGCACTCCATATATATATCTTATATAAATAAAGTCAAGTGACTCACGGCTATGCCAGCCAATGAACGGACACTCCTCAATGTCTCTATGACTTTTCCCAAGGCGAATGGGATTCGCTCCAGCGGTCGATGGAACGAAATCCGGTCGAAGCCCGAATCTCGCTCTCCCGCCGATATCCGAAGCGTGTACCGTGGGCAAGGGTGCTCTTCCCGCCAAACTGTACAACGGCGCCCTCCAGAGACGCACATCCACCGCTCCCTCAGCAAACCGCAACGTTATTGGAGACGAAGCGGTCTCACCCACTCATCCCCGACAGACGGTAGGATGTTGGGGAGAAGACGACACGAAGCAAACCTTCACAGGTCCGAAGCACGAGGTTTTTTTTTTGGTTTTTTTTGTATACAAGATCGAGGCTCGTGAAAGAGCGAACATTAATCACACAGAAAGACAAACAGACACATAAAACAAATAACATCGGGAGCGGTAGACAAGATGGGGAGGGAGGGGGAAGGACACAAACACAACATTTGAGAGCAGGGACCGAGAGACGTGGAGACATCGAGAGATCTGTGGGAGGGAGAGGGCTTTGGGGGGGGAGGCATGTGAAGGGGGGGGGGGAGTGGGAGAGGTATAAACATAAGGACACTGCCAGGACTTCCAGGAAAGAAGTTGGAATTTCAAACAAGGTCGATCTGGGGTGAATTAGTGGGGGTAGAAAAGATCATGGTTTTGGATGGGGGAAGATGGTGGTGAACAGCTGTTTTAAAGACCTGGAGGGAGGAGTGGGATTGAAGGGAGTGTGGGAGTTTGTTCCAGAGGCGGGAGAAGAGGAATGAAAGAGTGAAGGTGAGCAGAGAGCCGAGATTTCGGCAGTTTAACCATCAGAGGGTTGCTGGCAGATCTTGTGCGACCTGTAGTAATATTTGGGGGACAGAGCACAGAGAGAGCTGGGGGAGCAAGGCCGGAGAGGAGTCGGTAGAAGACAGAAAGACCACCTACCTGCCTGCGGTGAGTGAGTGAAAGGCCCTCAGAGATAGCTTCATCGCGGGAGATTCCAATGATTTTGAAAGCTTTGGATTCAACAGCGTGAAGCCGAGCCAGGTGTGAGGCAGGAGCACCAGCCCATAGGGGAGAACAGTATTCCATTGAGCTGCGGATGAAAGCCTTGTATGTGGTGAGGAGCTCAGGTGTGCCGAGGAAGGACTTCGCACGACGGAAGATGCCCAGTCGGCGACTGGCTTTGGAGGCCAGCTTGGAAATGTGGTTTTCCCAAGAAAAATCATGGCAGATAGTGAGACCCAAAAGCTTGAGCGACAGAACTTCTTGGAGAGGATTGTTGAGAAAGTAGATGGGAGGGTTGTCCAGTCGATCTTTTCAGAGAGACATAGTAAGAGAGTGAGATTTGTCAGGATTGAAAGACATGTTCCACTTGTTTGACCAGTCTGTGATTTTGTCCAGGTCTTCAGAGAGTGAGGAGGCTGCAGACTGCCGATCTGAGGGAAGAGGGAATGGAGCGGCAGAGAGTGGAGTCATCAGCAAAGAGATAGAGAGGATTTTCCAGAGTCGGAGAGATCATTGATAAAGACCAGAAAAAGCACAGGGCCCAGCACACTGCCTTGGGGAACTCCAGCCTGAACAGGAAGGGGAGATGAGAGAAATCCATTCAGGGCCACACGTTGACTACGACCAGAGAGGAAGTCTGCAAGCCATGCATGGAGATTTCCATGGATACCATAGGAGGAGAGTTTGGTGAGCAGAGCTGGGTGCCAGACCGTATCGAAGGCACGTGATATGTCAAGGGAGACAGCTCTGATTTCCTGTTTGGCATTGAGGACCTCCATTCATTGTTGAGACAGCAGAAGCAGCATGTCCAGAGTAGAGTGACCTGGTCTGAAACCAAATTGATGATCAGAGATCAAGCCATTGGAGAAGAGGAAAGATTTCATATCCGAAGCAATGATGGATTCCATGACTTTGCTGATAATTGGGAGCAGGCTGATTGGTCTGTAGTTGCAAGGATCTGTTTTTGCACCTTTTTTGTGTAAAGCGGTAATGTTAGCTGATTTCCAGGATGCTGGCAGATGACCTTGAGCAAAAGATAGGGTGAAAAGAACAGAGAGAGGGTGAGATAGAGCGGCAGAGCAGGATTTTAGGACCCGTGGGCTGATGCCGCCTGGTCCAGTTGCAGAATCAGAGTCGAGGTTTGACAAAAACTCCTCCACCTTGTCAGGAGAGAAGGACACAGAGTCCAGGAGCAGTTGGGTTCGACTGGGAAAGGTGGGAACAGAGAGAGATGGGTTTGGGACTAAGGATTTTGAGGCAAACACAGAGTTGAGGCATTCGGCTTTGTCACGTGCGATGTCAGCTGTGTGGCCATTTGAGGTAAGGGAGGGGATGGAGGGGGGACAAACACCAGAAACGGATTTGACCAGACGCCACCAGGATTTGGAGGAAGGAGATAGGTTTGAGAGTTCATTCTTGAGTGAGGAGAGATAGTGCTTCCTGGCACTCCTGAGGGTAGACACACACTTGTTCCGAGCTTGGTGGAAGGAGCTGAGATTGCCTTCAGTTGGATTAGCCTTCCAAGAGGCAAAGGCAAGTTGTTTCAGGGCAACTGCCTCACCAAAAGATTCAGTGTACCATGGACGGGAGGAAGGGTAAGACAACTGAAGGCGAGATGGGATAAATCTGTGCATGAGAGAGATCAGTTTGCTTTGGAAGAATTCCCAGGAAGAATTGATGTCAGAGGCAGTGGAGATGGGAGACCAATCCAGACGATTGATGGCTGCTTGAAGACCGTCCCAGTCGGCCTGACTGAAATGCCAGACTCGTCGACGCTGAGGAGGCTCTCTGAGAATGGCCAGAGAGATGTCCACTTTGACAAGCACATGATCAGAAGAACCGATTGGAGCAGAAGAAGAGCAGCAGACATTAGCAGGGAAGTTTGTCATAACCAAGTCTAGAAGAGAAGATACTCCATTGGCTGAGATCCGGGTCGGGAAATTGACAGATTGTGTCAATCCCAGTGAGTCACAGAAGTCCTTTGCTGAGGTGCCATGACTGGTGAGAGAGGAACCCACACCCAACCAGGTGGCATGATGACAGTTGAAGTCACCACATATGAGGAAGAGAGAGTTGGGATGAGTGGATAGAAGTTGGTCCATGTTGTCAGACAGTGAAATGTAGATGGAGTAATCACTGTTTGGGGGACGGTACAGAACACATCTATCTATAATTCCAGTAATCTCTGTGTGTATGTTTGTATGTTTGTATGTTTGTATGTTTGTCTGTGACCGCTGTTTCTCGACAACCACGGGTCCGATATACTTTAAACTTGCCAGGTATATTGCTGGGGACCCGAGGATGTGCCTTTTCAAGGTTTCATATTAATCGGAGAAGTAGTTACCGAGCTATGGCGATTTCTTTACCAAACTCCGCAAGCCGTTCGCTTTGGACCAAACCATTTCATGTAAATAGAGGGGGGGGATTGTCACCGTACTCGCAAGCCGTTCGCTTTGGACCAAACCATTTCATGTAAATAGAGGGGGGGGATTGTCACCGTACTCGCAAGCCGTTCGCTTTGGCTTTGCGAATGGACCAAACCATTTCATGTAAATAGAGGGGGGGGGATATAATTTTAGATATATATATAGTACGGGCATGCCCTAGTATGAACAAAAGGTGGGAGCGGAGAGGAAGCCGTCGCCAGAGGTACTCCTGGGGGTGAGGAGGAAAGAGGGCAGTGCAAGGAGAGTGAGGAAGAGAGTTTTTGATAAAGATAGCCACCCCACCACCAGGCCGAGGCTCAGGTCTATCATACCGGAGGAGGGAGTAACCAGGAAGAGATATTAAGGAATCAGAGACATCTTGAAGGAGGAAAGTCTCTGTTAAGCAGATCAAGTCTGGATTGTCAGAAGCAACCTGTATGGAGAGATCAGTCAGGTTTGAGCGAAGGCCCCGGATGTTTGAGGTCCATACCGTTAATGAAGAGAGAGGGGGAGCATCGGGTACAGGACAGGGGAGGGGAGGAGTAGGGTAAGATGAAGGATGAGAGGGGGAGGTAGGGAGAGCAGTTGATAGTGTGTCAGATATTGCAGAAGAGTTCCAAGAAAGGGAAGGATGAGGAGGATGAAAGGTTTGATGGTGCAGGGATGAGGCACAGTGATGGGTTCAAGATGGCCGACGGCTCTGGCTTGAGCCGATGCGACGAGGCGAGGATTCGTCGGAATCTCAGCGCCCCAAATCTGTCCGCAGATTTCTCCACTCCAGCGAATATTCGTATCGCCGGATGTCCCTTCCAGGAACTCAAAATCCCCTCGCGGCTGTCGGTAGACCTGGCTCGTTACGGAGCGCTGACGTCACCGTCTTCCCCGACCACTCCCTTCTTCCTTCTCGTCTTCCGGCTCGGTGTCCTGTATCATTTAAAGTTAGCCTTTTTAACTTTAAATAATCGTTCCTGAATAATAAGCCGTTTGAAGATAATAATAGTACAAAATATCAGCACTACGTCAAGTGGGTGAAAACCACAATAACGGAAGTCACGAACCCGTAACACAAAGAAAATTGAAAATCATTCCAAACAAGATATTTACTGTTTTTAGGGACATCATACAGGACAAACAACAGGCATGACAAACTAATGTAAAGTAAAATATGGCGCATCAACGGCGGTAAACTTCCTAAAAGTTTTTTTTTTTTTTTCTAAAGTCTTCTAAATTTTATTTTCATTTGAATTGAATTATATCCTGAACACTTCAGAAAACAAATTGCCTTGTTCGCACTTACAAAAAGCTCCAGTTTAGCAGTACCTGGACAAAATTTTACGCCATCTCGATCAATCAAATTTTCCGCTCGCACTCTCAGAGTTGGGAAATATCGAGATTTAAACAAAATGGAGTCTCGCAAGAAATACAGATT
Organism: Myxine glutinosa; assembly: GCF_964187855.1. NCBI lineage: Eukaryota > Metazoa > Chordata > Myxini > Myxiniformes > Myxinidae > Myxine > Myxine glutinosa. The sequence continues at coordinate 80,022,680 of NC_136274.1, read as the reverse complement.
GTGCTCGGAAACACTTTATTCCAGACCATGCAGGATAAGCTGTTCTGAGGACTCTCGTTTGATCAGTCATTCATTTCCTCCATGAAACTTAATATCCGTACCAAATTATTTTCTAATGCCGTGTTAAAGCAATTACGCAGCTCTCCCTTCCCTCTTCACTTCCAAAAAGATAAATTCCAATCTGCATTCCACTCAAGCATAAGATTTGTGCAAATGCACCAATAATCTTTCATTCGATAAAAAAAAATGCTTTAAAACCAATCCTTGACATGTGACAAATCAGTTGCACCTTCTCACCTGAGCTGACCTGCAGTGCTCTCTGACCTTGTACCAATGTACTGGTTACTGTGGTCATGGCTCGTGTCACCTGAGCTGTTGCTATTGTCACCACCTCAGAGGACACTGGACCTGGGCTACCCGAACCCCTTTGCTGTGTTAGCGCCACCGGTGGTAAACCTGCAACCTGAAAATGAGGGAGAGAAAATAATTATTGTTGGGTGAGGAAGGAACCGCAGACAATTATACACGTGAACAACATTGCCTCATTGCTCATGTCCTCAGAGGTAAACTGCACGCCATATGGTGAACATGGCGGCTCGCAAGAAAAAAAATGCACGTTAGCATTCCCAAAAAGCCAAGAAAAGGGAAGAGAGCCTTTCACTTACAGTCGCTGGAATAGTTTGTGCAGTGATGCGCTTCCCAATAGCTTGGAGATTCCCCGGCACCACAGCATTCATAGCACTGACCAGCACGTTGCCCGCCACGGATGCTGGAAAAGGAATTGTCGAAGAAGGGTTTTGGAAAACGTGCAATTTCTTTCAATAACGCCCAAAATGGCTGGGCAATTTATGAATAGAAATAATAAAGTACGGCTTTAATTATTTTACAAACTCAGCTTGTGGCTCAAAACATCAATGTTTCCAAGGAGAACGTGTGAAATATTTGATATTACAGAAAGATCCATAAATCCTGCAGCACAAAAAAATGCCCAAAAACATGCGAGATCGGATCTTTATAAAGATAAATAGCAGCCACCACTCGTGCACAATTGGGCCATTTTGTTCATGCTGAAGAGTTTTTTAAAAGCAGGAAAAGCCAATTGAGGGATTCTTCCAAGAATACACAACTTTAAAGAGCATGTCACATCTGCTCAAAATACTCCGTTACAAATTAATTTATGTAGAATGTGATGTAACAGTGACGGAACTATTCTTTTTCTTCTTTCATATACAGCACATGGCTGTGGGTGGCATCACGTGCCGGGAGAGCGGCTGTTCTACTGCTCACTGCTTCCTGTAGGTCAGAGCAGGTTGATTGTAATTTGTTCAGGGGCCACACAACAACAACAACAACAACAACAACTAGCCCCCATCCCATCCCTACCCTTAATCAATGATTCATCATACCTAACCCAATTGTCTTACTTGCATGTTATAATGTCGAAATGTGCCCCCCCCCCCCCCCCCCCCCGCTACCAATGTTTTTTTTTTTGTTTTTTTTTGTACACTGAATCGAGGCTCGTGAAAGAGCTAACATTTACTTCACAAACAAATCAACCAGACAAACAAAACACACAAAAAGAGGGAGCGGAAAACAAGATGAGGAGAGAAGGGGAAGCACACAAACACAACATTTGAGAGCAGGGAGATGTGTGGAAGGGAGAGGACTTGGGGGGAGGAGGCGTGGGAAGGGGAGGGCGGGGGGGGGGGTGGAGGGAGAAGTATAAAACACAAGGACACCAAGGACTTCCAGGACAGAAGTTGGTATTTCAAAAAAGGGGAATTGGGGTGAAATTAGCGGGGGTAGAAAAGATCAAGGTTTTGGATGGGGGAAGATAAGAGATGGTGGTGAACAGCAGTTTTAAAGACCTGGAGGGTGGAGTAGGATTGAAGAGAGTGAGGGAGTTTGTTCCAGAGGCGGGAGAAGAGAGGAATGAAGGAGTGAAGGTGAGCAGAGAGTCTTGATTTTGGCAGTTTGACCATAAATTTGGTCAAACTGCCAAAATTTGTTCCAAAATGGTTAATTTGTTCCTTTTACCTCCCGTCACCACTATTCCATGAGCCAGAATCTTGTACAGACGACTATGTGAAACGTCCAGCAACAACACAAGTCAGGCACATTTAAAATTAAAATAGGATTTATCTCCATTTCACAATTGCGCAATGTTATTTCCAACTCAATAAAATGGGCTCCAAAACGCTGGAGAAAACAAGGATAGAGCGTTAAGCAAATGAGGCATACAATTTGGAAAACAATGACAAGAACCAAAACTTACCCGTCTGCATACCTGCACCAACAACAGCCACTTTATTGGTGCTCCCAGCCTGAGGGAGGAGGGGAGGCGAGTGATTGCAGTTGCTTTCATTCAGAAAGCTTGATGCACATATTCACTTTTCGCTCAACTGGACTTTAGTCTGGTGATCTTATGCGATCAAGTAGTGTCGATAGGTATGTCAGTGAGTGAGTGATTGATTGAGTCTGTAAACACTTCAGTCATTATCGCTTGAACCAAACAAAGTTTTGATGAAACTTGGCCACAAGCTGCATATCTCTTGCCTGACGAAAGTGTATTGACCGCATCAAAATCTGCACCGTTACGGGGTCTATGCAGGGGGGGGGGTGGGGTCGGGGGTGGGGCGGGGTGTTTGACGACTCAAAATAGGTATTTGCTCTCATCTCCAAATCTACACACCCAATTTTAATGAAACTTGGCCACAAGCTTCATATCTAATGCCTAACGAAGGTGTATTGACTATCAAAATCTGCGCTCATTCAGTGGGCACACAATTTCAATGAGACTTGATCACAACCTTCATCGCCCATGATGTACCAAAGTTTGTTCACGGCATTTAAAAAAATATCAGGGTCTGAGGGGGTTTGTGGAGGGTTTGAGCGACTGTTGCTCTTGATGCAGGTGAGCTTCAGGACCTGAGGTCATATTTTTATTATTACTAGCAGAGCACCCACCCTATGGGCGATCTTGTTCCAAGCATGCAACACGTTCTGACCCACATCCCTTTATTTGGGTGGTGTATAGGCAACAGACCGTTGCCTTGATCGCTCACGAAAATAAAAACAAGCTGGGTTACATAAAAAACCACCGTTTAGAGGCCATTTTTCCCCGCAAAGCGGGGGTTGGCCTTTTCGGGGACCGTGGTTGTTGTTGTTTTTTGGTCCCCTTTTTGAAGCAATGTTTTACGGCCGGATGCCCTTCCTGCCGCCAACCCTGTTTGTCGCCTTTTTACGATAAACAGGGAATTACCAGTGTACTGGTACTCAATTTGCCGACCTCGGAAGGATGACAGGCTGAGTCAACCCCCCTGGCGTTAATTCAGCGATCGACCGGGATTCGAACCCAGGATCCTTGGATCCTAAGCTGGCGTCCTAGCCGCTAGCCCAACACCAGGGACTAAGCTGGGTTACATACATGAAGCAAAAACTTGTGTACTGCTTATGTGCATGTATAATACATTGTGGTTATATAACCATTCCTTTCATGCCATGAGGTGCACAGTGTTGCCAAGGCAGTTTCATTGGCTATGGAGCACAGTCCTGGATGGGTCGCCAATCCGATGCAGGATACTCAAATTACCCCAGTAAGCTGGTAATCATTTTGCCAACCTCAGAAGGATGACAGGCTAAGCCAACCCACATGGTGTTATTTCAACGGAACGACAGTGGCTCAAACTCAAGACACCAAGATCATAAGCCTTTACTGTTAAGTAAACCTTGACTTTAACCTTTACTGTTAAGCCAACACCAGGCTGTCGTGGTTATATAGCTCAGATGATTGCTTCCAGCACTGAAGGTGGGAGGAGGTTATGTTTTCATCCCTGTCTGTTTGTGAACAGGATATCACAAAGTTGTGGACGGATTCGGACGAAATTTGGTGGAGAGGTTAGGAATGTGACAAGGACAAAATGTTTAGAATTTGATGAAGATCCGGATCCAGCTACTATAATTTTTTAAAAGTGATTCTTCACCAATGAGGAAACATGGTGAGGAAAGATTGTTGATGAGGTGATGATGAGGTTGATGGTGAGGAAAGATTGGAAAGAAGGTGAGGATTGAGGAAACATGGAAACTTAATGCTTAATTATGGTTAACTAGTCTAGTAGGAAGACTAGGTCCCCCTGCACCCCCCGGAGATATACTTCTAATCAGTGTTTCTAGATTGGAAAAAATGTGTAGAAAATGACTAGCTATGGCCCCAAGCTGAAAAAATGTCCCACATACCATTTTTATGCAAATTACTGCTGCAAATTTTATGCAAAATTATGCAAATTTTATGCAAATTTTTGATGAGGAGTAGAGTTGAGGGGTCTTTGAGGGCTTCATTGAGGTGCTCTCGGTTGCAAGACTGGGTCATTCTGAGAAGCACAGCAGGGTCAGAGATCATGATGTTCTCCTCCTCAGTGAATCTCTCCATCAACAGCCTCTCCATTGCCTCACACACTGTTTTGAGGCAAAAGAGGGACTTTGCGTAGGCCTTTCCACTGAGAACACCTTTGAGAGATCCACTTGTTACTAGTTGTGCCTCAAAGAGAATCTCTGCATATCCAGAACCACGCATCTTGTGTCCAGTGAGCATCCCGATGTAGTTCATGGATGTGTGGAAGGGTCCAATCGTTACTACATGACTAGCAAATTCATTTGGCCAGCGCCAGATGATGGGAAGGGCTTTCATGCAGACACCCAGATCAAATGTATTCAGGACCCATCTCTGACCCACCTCAGCAGTTGCTGCCTCGGAACGCTTCAGTAGCTCACGAACAACTGCGTTGTCTGTGATCGGTCTGTGCCTGGTGCCTGCATGGCATGGCAATGGCCTGCAGCCTGTGCCTGGGCTAGGGGGTTTCACCTCTGCAACTGGTTCTCCCCCACCCAGCAAATCAACAGTCGACTACTGCACGCCTATCCACCAACCGATCACAGACAACGCAGTTGTTCGTGAGCTACTGAAGCGTTCCGAGGCAGCAACTGCTGAGGTGGGTCAGAGATGGGTCCTGAATACATTTGATCTGGGTGTCTGCATGAAAGCCCTTCCCATCATCTGGCGCTGGCCAAATGAATTTGCTAGTCATGTAGTAACGATTGGACCCTTCCACACATCCATGAACTACATCGGGATGCTCACTGGACACAAGATGCGTGGTTCTGGATATGCAGAGATTCTCTTTGAGGCACAACTAGTAACAAGTGGATCTCTCAAAGGTGTTCTCAGTGGAAAGGCCTACGCAAAGTCCCTCTTTTGCCTCAAAACAGTGTGTGAGGCAATGGAGAGGCTGTTGATGGAGAGATTCACTGAGGAGGAGAACATCATGATCTCTGACCCTGCTGTGCTTCTCAGAATGACCCAGTCTTGCAACCGAGAGCACCTCGATGAAGCCCTCAAAGACCCCTCAACTCTACTCCTCATCAAAAATTTGCATAAAATTTGCATAATTTTGCATAAAATTTGCAGCAGTAATTTGCATAAAAATGGTATGTGGGACATTTTTTCAGCTTGGGGCCATAGCTAGTCATTTTCTACACATTTTTTCCAATCTAGAAACACTGATTAGAAGTATATCTCCGGGGGGTGCAGGGGGACCTAGTCTTCCTACTAGACTACGTAATTATGGTTAACGTCTCCCGCGATGACGCTATCTCCGAGGGCCTTTCACTTACTCACCGCAGGCAGGTTGGTGGTCTTTCCGTCTTCTACTGACTCCTCTCCGGCCTTGCTCCCCCAGCTCTCTCTGTGCTCTGTCCCCCAAATATTCCTACAGGTCGCACAAGATCTGCCTGCAACCCTCTTATGGTTAAACTGCCAAAATCAAGACTCTCTGCTCACCTTCACTCCTTCATTCCTCTTTTCTCCTGCCTCTGGAACAAACTCCCTCACTCTCTTCAATCCCACTCCTCCCTCCAGGTCTTCAAATCAGCTGTTCACCACCATCTCTTATCTTCCCCCATCCAAAACCTTGATCTTTTCTACCCCTGCTAACTTCACCCCAAATCCACTTTTTTGAAATACCAACTTCTTTCCTGGAAGTCCTTGGTGTCTTTGCGGTTTATACCTATCCTGCCTCCCCCAAAGCCCTCTCCCTCCCACACATCTCCCGATGTTCCTGCTCTCAAATGTTGTGTTTGTGTGCTTCCCCTTCTCTCCCCATCTTGTCGACCGCTCCCCTTTTTATATACTTGGTTTGCTTGTTTGTTTGATTTGTTTGTTTGATAAATGTTAGCTCTTTCACGAGCCTAGATTCTGTATACAAAAAAAAACGTGGCTTGCCTAAGATCGCAAGGTCGTGAGTTCAAGCCCCTGATCAAGCCGTTGAATTAACACCAGGTTGGTTGACGCAGCCTGTCATCTTCCGAGGTCAGCAAAATGAGTACCAGCTTACTGGGATGAATGAGACATTTGAGTGCCCTGCATAGGAGTGACACCCAACCCAGATTGTGCCCAATAGCCAATAAACTACTTTGGCAGCCCCATGCATCTGATGATGCAAAAAGGAGTGGTCATCATCATCATAATCACCATTGAGTGATTGGGCTAAAACGATATATAGCACGATATCTCAAAATTTTGTGGACTGATTCAGATGAAACTTGGACAGGTTGTGTGTGTGACAAGGAAGAGATGATTCAATTTTGGTGAATATCTGAATATGGATCCAAATACGAGTGTTATTGAATTTTGAAGTGATTTTTTTTACCATTGAGCAATGAGGCCGAAATGATACACAGCACGATATTTCAAAAAGTTGTGGATGAGTTATGACTAAACTTGGTGGGTGAGTTGGTTAGGTGACAAGAACAAGCCGATTAGATTTTGGTTCCGGTCCGAATCCAGATCCAACCTATCATTGGGATACAAAACGGACTGTTCAGCCTGGCAGCGGTAGGCACTCTACTGAGTGCCATTCTAGTTGCAATTGCATTGGCCCATATGCTAACACCAGAGGCCTCAAGTGTGATGCCGATACACACAGTCGCCTTCAAAATCCCATGACGCACATTGACTCCAACCTTTCCATATTGGATAAACCTTTTAACAGTCGCTTAGGTTGTTTTACACTGAACGGAAAACTTATAGGGAGAGCATGGCGATTGTGACTATGACACTTTTGAAGATGTCTTAGGCTTACCAAAAATGGCGGACGTATGATTTTTTTTCAGGTTACAATTGTGGGTGGTGTCAGACAACCTGTCCAACCAATGGGTATAGAGTGGACATACATACAATCGTACATATATACATACATATAAACAATTGCTCCATTACATATAGATAACGCATTATGTTTAAACATGTTCTAATGAATAAAGCAATACTTATGCAAAGACAGTTTGCCTGAGATATTAAATTGAAATTCAATATTATTTATAGAAAAGATCATCATCCACATTTCATGCCCAATCACAATATTTAATTCATTTCATGAACAGGTATCGAGCATTTTACGGGGGAGTGACACACTGCCCTCGCTTGAAAAATTCCATGGAGAAAACCTCCGAGACCAATGCTGATAGAACACGACATGGGTATGCAGTGCTTTGGACACCTACCTGTTTATAAAAAAGCATGTCTGGTGGCTCAAAAGTAAAAGGCAAGTCCAGCATTTCCAGCAAGGTCTTTTATGCCCTTAGTAACGCGGTTATTAACTGCATCGTGGGGGTTTTCGTAAGTCCACAAAAATGAGAAACCTGAGTGTATATGGGCACGAGGGTGGTGTTGTAATCATGCCTACCAGGTTAGCTGCGATGGTAGATCCATTTGACGTTGCTACAGCAGCTTGTACAAGGGATTGTTGTGCAACCTGCTGCTGCTGCTGCTGAGCCACTGCTATTTGCTGTCGTTGTTGCTCTGCCAATGCCTGAGGTCATAATTTGAACCAGACATAACATAAATAAATAAATACGTTGGCAGCCATAACACGATTAATCGACAGCGTGAACATTTTCCACTTCATGTCATGTGACACCACATTGTCAGGCTGCACAATGGAAAAGATGCATTATGGATGAGTATCAATACTACTTTTGTACAATGGAAGAAGAAATGAATGGTCAGAAACCAAATTTTTTTTTTTTAAATAAATAAGTAAATAACTACGTAAACGATGAAGCAAGCAAATAACTTCCATAGGAAAGTGGGCTGGGTATGGCCCATAACATCCTGTGGACAGGTCCACCTGCCTACGTCAAACAAAAGGTGGACAAACCAAGGGAAATGGATTTGATTTCCATGGTAATCACTATGATTGCAAACAGCTGGATGATGTTCCCCTGCGCACCCCTGGTGCACAGGAAAACAAGGTAGTAGAGGTAATGTTGAGAGTTCCCCTTACTAATGAGTGGGAGAAGTCGGGAAGTGGTGGTAATGTTAAGATGCAAAATGTAAAAGGGGAAAGATAAATCTTTGTTGTGCAATTCACGGGATGGAGAGGTCAAGAGGTAACGACAATTGGCACAGGACAGGAAAAGTACAAGTTATTTTGGTCGGGAGGGGAAGAAGCTGAAGGGGGGATGTTGGTGTACTTGTTGCAGGAAATATACATAAAGTTATACATAATGTCAGCTTATGCACCACAAGTCAACTTGGGTGAGGAGGAGAGATTGGTTTGGGAAGAATTAGATGATGAGATTTTTGAGAAGTTAACACTGGGTGGGGACTTAAATGGATATGCAGGAGAAAAGACAGGTGGATTTGAGGGAGTGCATGGGGGTGGAAGGGTTGGGTATGGAGAAAGAAACGCAACAGCAACAGATGTGTGAACTTCATGCATGTTTTAAGAAAAGGGCACAACAGCTGGTAACATACATGGATGGAGAATTGAAGAGTCAGATTAAAAATTGGTAAGTACGTTGGAGTCTCAGCGGAGGAGTACTTAATGTGAAAGTGATACCTGGGGAAGACTGTTTCACACAACACGGATTAGTTGTTGGTCACTGAAGGATTAAGATTGGAGAGAAGGTTAAGTACGTGAAATTCAGATTGAAAGTTTGGAAATTGAAGGATAGTGGTAGAGGGATCAGAGGGAGAATAACAAGTGAATGCGACTGAGGATGATGAATTTTGGGGGCAGTGAGGGATGCATGGAAGAAAGCAGTTCACGAGGCATGTCCGATGAATACAGGAAATTTTTGGTCAGGCCAGTCTTTTGGGACTGCTACAGGCAACATGTAACCCAGTGCTACCTGCCTCATGGTTGGGTTGTCGGCGACTAATCCGACACCCCTCACTGGCTTTCCTAATGGGGAGGGTGACTATGACACCTGCCACGACCAAAAAGAACACCTGGCAAAGGGCGGATGAGCTCCCGTAGGGAGCCAACAGCCATCTAGTAAGGAGATGGTGTCTCCTAAAAAACACCTATCCGGTTTGGACCGGTTCAAGTCACACCAAAGACTTTAAAAATGGTACGTGCTGCTTCCTTGCTTGAAAAGGATGGAGCATGGTCAATCCTGATCGGCTGGCATCCTTGGGGAGGAAGTTCCTCTTGAGGAAATGCCCAGCTGAGTATGGTAAGAAAAGCGGTGCCATTATGACATCGCTGGTACCCAGAGTAAGGAACAGATGGTTCGAGAGGAATACAAGTGTTTAATGAAGGAAGCAAAAATAAATATGAAGAGTGGGGAAAGAGCTTGAATAATTCAGAAGGAAGAAACAACATTCAGGATATGTAGACAGACGATGAAAGCTCGACCGGATGTTCTAGGAATTGAATGTCTGTGGAGAAAGGATGGAAAGGTTACAATTATAAAATAGGAAGTTGAAAAGGAATGGAGACTACTTCCCAAAGATGTGAATGAGGATATTTAATGTTGATAAAGAGGTGGAGAGCAGGAAAGTAGAAGGTGCGGAGTAGGAAATATCAAAGGAAGAGGTTAGGTAAGCTATTAATAAATTAAAGATAAAGCAGCATGACCACCTGGTGTTGTGGTTGAGGTGTTGGAGGCAGCAGGAGAGTTGGGAGTAAAGTGGATGACTGAGTTGTGTCGGATGATATGGAGGAATGAATATATCCCGGACGATTGGTTGGACAGTACAATTATACCTTTGTTTAAGATGAAAAGTGACCAACAACACGTTCTCCATCATACAGGGGAGTAAAGATGTTAGAGCGGGCATGGAAGATAATTATTTGAGAAGGTTATTGAGAGTAGTTGTCAATATAGATGTGAACCAATTTGGCTTTACGAGTGGATGGGAAATGACAGATGCAATCTTTATCGTGAGGCAGATTCAAGAGAAGTACTTCGCGAAGAAGAAGAAGCAGAAGAAGAAGAAGAAGAAGCCACACCACGTGTTTGTGGATCTTAAGAAGACATACAATAGAGTACCATGGGTAATTGCGGAATGGACACTTAGAAGACAGAGAGCAACAGAGGATTGGGTGAGGGCAGTCATGCCAATGTATAAGAGGCCATGAAAATGAATAAGAACTAGTGGAAGATACACAGAGTCATTTGAAGTGAAAGTATATTTATATCAGGGATCAATGTTGAGGCCCTTGTGTTTTGTACTCGTTGTAGAAAAGCTTACAAAAGAGGTCAGGGTTCGACTCCCTTCGGAACTATATACAGATGACGTCGTCTCGACAGCAAATACAGAATTAGAAGTAAAGGAGATGTTTCATATTGGGAAGGAAGCAATGGAGTGCAAGGGATTGAGGGTGAATCCTGAAAAGACAAACCAGATGGTTAGTGGCGAAGAAGAAAGGAAGGAGAGTGTGAGAAATAGCCTTGTGTGATTTGTGGTAAAGACGTGGAGTCGAGTTAGATTCAATGTGTCTTCCAAAAGGTGGTGTGATCAAAAATATAGTGGAGTTGAGGGAAGTTTGGGTATACGGTCGTGGCTGGTAGTTTCAGATGTAAAAAGTGCATCGGGTGGAAATTAAGATGCAGAGAACATGGGGGCAATGGATTTGGGATTTGAAGTTAAGCTGGAAAAGGTTAAGAGTTTTGGTTACTTAGATGTCAGATGCAGGTGGTAGAGCAGAGATAGCTGGGATGATGGTAGCATTAAATAAGAGGTGGGAGTGTCGTTGAAGCTGAAGGGAAAGGTGTATGCTGCATGTGTGAGAAGTGTTATGATTTATGGGAGAGAGACATGGGTAATGAACGTAGAGCAGCAACGAAGGCTGGAAAGGGTGGAAATGCGAATGGTTCGGTGGATGTGTGGAGTATCGTTGAGGGAGAGGAAGACAAATGATGAATTGCGAAAGATGATGGGAATAGAGCCTGTGATTGATGCTGTGAAGAGGAACAGGTTGAGATGGTTTGGTCATGTGTTGAGGAAGGATGAAAGTGACTGGTTGAGAAGAGTGATGGAAATGAATGTAGAAGGAAGTAGAGGACGGGGAAGACTAAGAAAGACTTGGCTAAAGATGGTGGAAGAAGAAATGCGGGCAAGGGGGGTTAACAAGGGGAGATGCAGAAAATAGGGCAAAATGGAGAAGATTGTCATGGGGACCGCAAGGCTAACCCCCGCTCTAGCAGGGAAAATGGCCTTAAAATGCATGTTGTTGTTGTTGCTGTTGTTGTAGTTGAGAGGCATTTTAACACCAAAATATCCCAAGCACAGTAAAATTAGAGTATATATAGCTGGCATTGGACCAGTTTTGACATACGGTAGTGGGAATGAGGGTAGAAGATGACAGAATAATACAAAGGACAGAGCTAAGGATGATGAAATAGATGTGTGGGGTGATGTGAACGGATAAGCAGAGTGGCGTGGACAGGAGGCTCAAAGCTAATAGTACCGAATAAGAGTTGAGAAAGAGAAGACGAAGGTGGTTTGGCATGTGGCGAGAAGGAAACATGTGTCTGTCAAGAAAGTTACTACAGGGTGATTTTTATAAACGAGAATGAATGAATGAATGATCGTTTTAAGGCCATTTTCCCTGCTAGAGCGGAGATTAGCCTTGCGGGCCCCATGACAATCATGGTTCCCTGTTTGAGGCAATGTTTTTATGGCCGGATGCCCTTCCTGGTGCCAACCCTTGGTCACCTCTTACGATGCGAAGGGATACGGTGTACCTATTCTAAACCGGGGTACACAACGGGATCATTCATCCCAGCAAGCTGGTACTCAATTTGCCGACCTCGGAAGGATGACAGGCTGAGTCAACCCCCCTGGTGTTAATTCAGCGATCGACCGGGATTCGAACCCAGGATCCTAGGATCCCAAGCCGGCACCTTAACCGCTAAGCCAACACCAGGCTAAGCCAACACCAATTTTTATAAACGAGAAATGAAAATAATTTCCATACACTAAAAACTGGAGCCGTTAGGAAGCTAATATTTTGCGTGAACGCAGCCTAATGTTACAGAACGACGTGACATGATCCTGAGTGTCATCAAGCATCACGTGACCCAGCAGTGACGTTTAATGGTGTCCACTCAGTCAGGCCATGACACTCACTGTGTGAAAGAACGCGTGTTTCTCGTCGACCATTACATCAAGATTGCTTCCTTTAGGGAATGTCAAATTGCATTTAAAAGTTACTTTGTGCTCATATGAAACCTTGGAAATCAGTGTTATATAAACTGGTGAAGTAGTTCAGAGAAACAGTCTGCGTGAAAGTGAAAAATCAGTGATATGGAAACTGGTGAAGCAGTTCAGAGAAAGTCTGCGTGAAAGTGAAAAATCAGTGATATGGAAACTGGTGAAGCAGATTAGAGAAACAGGGTGTGTGGAAGTTAAAAATCAGTGTTACAGAAACTGGTGAAGCAGTTCAGAGAAACAGGGTGTGTGAAAGTGAAAAATTAGTGTTATACACACTGGTGAAGCAGTTCCGAGAAACAGGATGTGTGAAAGTGAAAAATCAGTGTTATAGAAACTGGTGAAGCAGTTCAGAGAAATAGGGTTTGTGAAAGTGAAAAATCAGTGATATGGAAACTGGTGAAGCAGTTCAGAGAAACAGGGTGTGTGAAAGTGAAAAATCAGTGTTATAGAAACTGGTGAAGCAGATTATAGAAAGAAACAGGGTGTGTGAAAGTTAAAAAAAATCAGTCTTACAGAAACTGGTGAAGCAGTTTAGGGAAACAGGATGTGTGAAAGTGAAAAATCAGTGTTATAGAAACTGGTGAAGCAGATTATAGAAACAGGGTGTGTGAAAGTGAAAAATCAGTGTTATAGAAACTGGTGAAGCAGATTATAGAAACAGGGTGTGTGAAAGTTTTTAAAAATCAGTCTTACAGAAACTGGTGAAGCGGTTTAGGGAAACAGGATGTGTGAAAGTTAAAAATCAGTGTTATGGAAATTGGTGAAGCAGTTCAGAGAAACAGGGTGTGTGAAAGTGAAAAATCAGTGTTATAGCAACTGGTGAAGCAGTTCAGAGAAACGGTGTGTGAAAGTTAAAAATCAGTGATATGGAAACTGGTGAAGCAGTTCAGAGAAACAGGGTGCGTGTAAGTGAAAAATCAGTGTTATAGCAACTGGTGAAGCAGTTCAGAGAAACGGTGTGTGAAAGTTAAAAATCAGTGATATGGAAACTGGTGAAGCAGTTCAGAGAAACAGGGTGCGTGAAAGTGAAAAATCAGTGTTACAGAAACTGGTGAAGCAGATTCGAGAAACAGGGTGTGTGAAAGTGAAAAATCAGTGATATGGAAACTGGTGAAGCAGTTTAGAGAAACAGGGTGTGTGAAAGTCAAAAATCAGTGTTATAGAAACTGGTGAAGCAGTTCAGAGAAAGTCTGCATGAAAGTGAAAAATCAGTGATATGGAAACTGGTGAAGCAGTTTAGGGAAACAGGATGTGTGAAAGTGAAAAATCAGTGTTATAGAAACGAGTGAAGCAGTTCAGAGAAACAGGGTGCGTGGAAGTTAAAAATCAGTGATATGGAAACTGGTGAAGCAGATTAGAGAAACAGGATGTGTGAAAGTTAAAAATCAGTGTTCTAGAAACTGGTGAAGCAGTTCAGAGAAACAGGGTGTATGAAAGTGAAAAATCAGTGTTATAGAAACTGGTGAAGCAGTTCAGAGAAACAGGGTGTGTGAAAGTGAAAAATCAGTGATATGGAAACTGGTGAAGCAGATTCGAGAAACAGGGCGTGTAAAAAAAAAAAAAAAACCACCTTTAGAGGCCATTTTTCCCCGCAAGCGGGGGTTGGCCTTTTTCGGGAACCGTGGTTGTTGTTGTTTTTCGGTCCCCCTTTTGAAGCAATGTTTTACAGCCGGATGCCCTTCCTGACGCCAACCCTTTTTGCCGCCTTTAACGACAAACAGGGAATTACCAGTGAACTGGTCCTCAATTAGCCGACCTCGGAAGGATGACAGGCTGAGTCAACCCCCCGGCGTTAAAGGGCGTGTGAACGTTTAAAATCAGTGTTACAGAAACTGGTGAAGCAGTTTAGAGAAACAGGGTGTGTGAACGTTAAAAATCAGTGTTACAGGAACTGGTGAAGCAGTTTAGAGAAACAGGGTGTGTGAAAGTTAAAAATCAGTGATATGGAAACTGGTGAGGCAGATTAGAGAAACGGGGTGTGTGAAAGTTAAAAATCAGTGTTATAGAAACTGGTGAAGCAGATTAGAGAAACAGGGTGTGTGAACGTTTAAAATCAGTGTTACAGAAACTGGTGAAGCAGTTTTGAGAAACAGGGTGTGTGAACGTTTAAAATCAGTGATATGGAAACTGGTGAAGCAGATTAGAGAAATAGGGTGTGTGAAAGTTAAAAATCAGTGATATGGAAACTGGTGAAGCAGATTAGAGAAACAGGGCGTGTGAACGTTTAAAATCAGTGTTACAGACACTGGTGAAGCAGTTTAGAGAAACAGGGTGTGTGAAAGTTAAAAATCAGTGATATGGAAACTGGTGAGGCAGATTAGAGAAACAGGGTGCGTGAAAGTTAAAAATCAGTGATATGGAAACTGGTGAAGCAGTTCAGAGAATCAGGCCGCCTGAAAGTGAAAAAGCACATGCGCCAGACAAGTGTTGGTACACCAGAGAAAATGGATGAAGTGCAGGCAAGAATGAAAGCAAGCCCAAAGAAAATTGGAGACGTTTAGCACAACAAGCTCTCTGTTCATATTCCAGCGCAAGGAAGACGGTCAAAACACTCACACTAGATCTGGCTCCAGTTACTGATGCGCCACATTAATTTGTAGGGATAAACATAAATGTGTACCCTCTTGTGAGTGGCTCCAGAGGATGGTAAAAGAACAAGACAATGTTTTGAACATTGTCAAAGAACAAGACAAGAGAATGTTATGTTTTTTTGCAGACAAAACATGGTTTCATCTTTCTGAGCATACAACTTCACAAAACACTCGTTTTATGGCTAAGTGAACAACCTTATGCAATGCATGAAGGGCCATTGCGTTCCTTGAAAATTGGTGTTTGGTGTGCTGAAAGTCGGCAAAGAATTATGAGGCCAATTTTTTTTCTCAGAAACAGTAACCTCAGAACGTTACATCAACATAATCCACGAGTTTATTGGGCACTTCACAGAAGACGAAATCAACCAAGGATGGTTTCAGCAAGATGGTGCCACGAGTCAGACTTTGCGATACAGCGGAACAAACTTAGGCTACTCTTTGGTGACCGTGTAGTGTTTCAGTCATTATGGCCACCTCGATCCCCAGATCTTGCGTCACCAGATTTCTTTTTTGGGGGGATATTTGAAGGATATAGTGTACGCTAAAAATCCACACACTCCTCGTGAATTAAAAACAACAATCAGTGACACAATCAGCAATATTCCCCAAGGAATGATACACTCTGTGCCGGAGAGCCATACATGCTGCGAAGAATGAATTAGTGGCTCGTCTGCTCTTCACCAATGAATGCCGGCAGATAGGATGTTTTTTAAAATTTATTTCACTCACACAAAAGTATATGGACAGATGATCAGTCGGTCGGTCAGTTGGACGAGTGGACAGTCGGTCGAACAGAACTCATTTTAATGTCCCTCGTGTCTCCGATCTTGTTGGAGGTGCGAGGGACAAAAAGAGCTGGGACAGCAAGAAACAAGTTGTTCTTGTTTTGTATGCAGCCTGTGGCTGCTGGTTGCATCATTTTCTGGAAGCGCAGATGTGCCGCTGATGCAGTGCACGTTACCATTAAGCTGGTACTCATTTTGCCAACCTCAGAAGGATGACAGGCTGAGTCAACCCACCTGGTGTCATTTCAACGGCACAACGGCACAACTTCTCTCATCTCCTCTTCCTGTTCAGGCTGGAGTTCCCCAAGGTAGTGTTCTGGGCCCTGTGCTTTTTCTGTATCAATGATCTCTCTGACTCTCTTGAAAATCCTCTCTATCTCTTTGCTGACGACTCTACTCTCTGTCGCTCCATTCCTCATCCCTCAGATTGGCAGTCTGCAGCCTCCTCACTCTCTGCAGACCTGGACAAAATCACAGACTGGGCAAACAAATGGAACATGTCTTTCAATCCTGATAAATCTCACACTCTTACGATGTCTCTCCGAAAAGAACGACTGGAAAACCCTCCCATCCACTTTCTGAATAATCCTCTCCAAGAAGTTCTGTCACTCAAACTTTTGGGTCTCACTATTCGCCATGATCTTTCCTGGGAAAACCACATTTCAAATCTGGCCTCCAAAGCCAGTCGCCGACTGGGCATCCTCCGTCGTGCGAAGTCCTTCCTTGGCACACCTGAGCTCCTCACCACATACAAGGCTTTCATCCGCAGCTCTATGGAATACTGCTCTCCCCTCTGGTCTGGTGCTCCTGCCTCACACCTAGCCCGTCTTCACGCTGTTGAAACCAAAGCGTTCAGAATCATTGGAATCTCCCGCAATGAAGCTAACTCCAAGGGCCTTTCACTCACTCACCGCAGGCAGGTTGGTGGTCTTTCCGTCTTCTACCGACTCCTCTCTGGCCTTGCCCCCCCAGCCCTCTCTGGGCTCTGTCCCCCAAATATTCCTACAGGTCGCACAAGATCTGCCTGCAACCCTCTTATGGTTAAACTGCCAAAATCAAGACTTTCTGCTCACCTTCACTCCTTCATTCCTCTTTTCTCCCGCCTCTGGAACAAACTCCCTCACTCTCTTCAATCCCACTCCACCCTCCAGGTCTTTAAAACAGCTGTTCACCACCATCTCTTATCCTCCCCCATCCAAAACCTTGATCTTTTCTACCCCCGCTAATTTCGGTCCCCTTGTGTTTTATACCTCTCCCCCCCCCCCCCCCCTCCCCTTCCCACGCCTCCTGCCCCCAAGCCCTCTCCCTCCCACACTTCTCCCTGCTCTCAAATGTTGTGGTTGTGTGCTTCCCCTTCTCTCCCCATCTTGTCTTCCGCTCCCTCTTTTTGTATATTTTGTTTGTCTGGTCGATTTGTTTGTGAAATAAATGTCAGCTCTTTCACGAGCCTCGATTCAGTATACAAAAAAAAAACAAAAAAAAAACAAAAAAAAACTGGGGTTCAAACTCAAGACCCTAAGATCTTACGCCAGCCACCTTAACCATAAAGCTCACACCAGGCTTTATAAATAAGTGAAACAGACAGATGCATGTACACAACTATGGTCTGGGTAGTGCGAGGACACAAACCCCAAAAGTACCTACCTTCTTCTCTTTTGTGATGCGATCAGCACGAAGAGTTGCAACTTGCACTGGAGTGAGTGGTTTGTCATAGATGATGCCACTGAAAAAGGAGGTGCAACAAATTTTACAAAATAGACCAAAAATAATAATTCAATCAGTTGACAATATAATGGGAAGTA
The DNA here is from genome assembly GCF_964187855.1 of Myxine glutinosa. NCBI lineage: Eukaryota > Metazoa > Chordata > Myxini > Myxiniformes > Myxinidae > Myxine > Myxine glutinosa. Next base: position 80,005,000 of record NC_136274.1, on the reverse strand, counting down.
TCTTCCTTTAAGGATGTTGGTTTTCAACAGCAGTTGCTTTCAACACCAACACCAGTTGTCCATCCAGTTGTTGAGCAGCCACATCTACGAGTGTGTTCACTGTTGTTTCATGAGTCGACCAACTGCAATTTCCAAACGTGCTGAAAATAAGGGAATTACTGACTAGAATGTTCATTGTAGAGTTATTGCTAAAGCCCAGGAGATTGTTGGTGGAGTATGCTCCTTCTTCATCAACGGCCACAATAATTCCCACGTTCTTGTGGGGTTAGCTGGGGGAAGCTTGGCCCAAGTCTTTCACGACCAGACTGGCCAGGCCAGAGAATCGACGAAGGTTAGATGACAATATTTGTAATTTGTTCATGGTGCTGGCGATAGCTCATCTAATTCTTCTCTCATCTTTGGATGGCAAATTAATTATTGGCAAATTAATTATTTGGACAAAGGTCAGCATCACATAAAATCATAAATTTTCATCTAATTGACCTGAAATTTCAATTTACCGTTTGAGTTTTGTTATCAAATTTTCGGGCATCCTGTCTGCCAGCATTAATTGGTGGGCGTTAAACATCCCACGTTGTTCTCTGCGAAGAATTGGAGAATCTCCAAATTGGCAGACAGGATGCCCGTTTAATGTCCATGGGAGTATGTTCCTTTGGTAAAATAGGTCGACTGTCATTAAAAAAAAACCACCTTTAGAGGCCATTCTTCCCCGCAAGCAGAATTAATTCATTAATCTGAACTGCGATATATTTAGCCCGTGCACCTGCACAGCAGAAGACAGGATTTTGTAATCACTGTCTGTCTGTCCGGGCCGTATCTTTTTACCATTTGAGAAATTGGCATAAAAAAATTTTTAAACCTTTATTATGAGAATATGGAGAAGGCAAATTAATTATTTGGACAAAGGTCAGCATCACATAAAATCATAAATTTTCATCCAATTGACCTGAAATTTCAATTTACCATTTGAGTTTTGTTATCAAATTTTCGGGCATCCTGTCTGCCAGCATTAATTGGTGGGCGTTAAACATCCCACGTTGTTCTCTGCGAAGAATTGGAGAATCTCCAAATTGGCAGACAGGATGCCCGTTTAATGTCCATGGGAGTATGTTCCTTTGGTAAAATAGGTCGACTGTCATTAAGCAGAATTAATTCATTAATCTGAACTGCGATATATTTAGCCCGTGCACCTGCACAGCAGAAGACAGGATTTTGTAATCACTGTCTGTCTGTCCGGGCCGTATCTTTTTACCATTTGAGAAATTGGCATAAAAAAATTTTTAAACCTTTATTATGAGAATATGGAGAAGGCAAATTAATTATTTGGACAAAGGTCAGCATCACATAAAATCATAAATTTTCATCTAATTGACCTGAAATTTCAATTTACCATTTGAGTTTTGTTATCAAATTTTCAACAAAGCTTTATTATGATAATATTATAACCACCTTTAGAGGCCATGTTTCCCCGCAAAGCGGGGGTTGGCCTTTTTCGGGAACCGTGGTTGTTGTTGTTTTTCGGTCCCCTTTTTGAAGCAATGTTTTACGGCCGGATGCCCTTCCTGACGCCAACCCTTTTTGCCGCCTTTAACGACAAACAGGGAATTACCAGTGAAATGGTACTCAATTTGCCGACCTCGGAAGGATGACAGGCTGAGTCAACCCCCCTGGCGTTAATTCAGCGATCGACCGGGATTCGAACCCAGGATCCTAGGATCCTAAGCCGGCACCCTAGCCGCTAGCCCAACACCAGGGATAATATTGAAAAGGCAAATTAATAATTTGGTCAAAATGTCAAAGGTCAGCATCACAAAGTCGCCAATTTTCATCCGATTGGCCTGAAATTTTAAGAATTTGCATATTGGGTCTCCAAATTGGTTCACTAATCAAAAGCTAAAAGCTGATTGTTTCTTTCAGATCAAAAGGTCAAAGGTTGCATAAAATTGTCAATTTTCATACAATTGACCCGAAATTTCATATTGGGTCACAGAACCAATCAAAAGCTAGAAGCTGATTTATTTTTCTTTTGTTTTTTTTGATTTTTAGATCCAGAAAGCTTATATGAAGCAAAAACAGGCATACTGATTATGTGCATATATAATACATTGTGGTTATACAGATCAGATAATTACAATTGCACCCACCCTCCCCCACCCCAGAAGAAGAAAGTGCCAAAATGGTCATACACATTTTTTTTTGAGATCACATCCAAGATGGCCGACTGGCGGGCATTTTGTTATTTAAACGTGTCCCCATCCATTTCTCGGACATGCATGAACCTACTTTCTTCAAACTTGGCACAAAGACAATACATTAGTATACATATGAAGAATATTTTGTTTTGTCATCTGACCAAAGATGGCCAACTGACAGCCTTTAACTCTCAGGCAAAATGACTAAAACCACGACGGGGGCTAGGACATATTATGTCTTTTTACTGTTGATATTATTATTATTATTATTACGAGTAGAAAAGCCGTCAAAAATGATGGGTTGGAACAGTTTATTCGACGGTACAACCTCGTGAGAGTGCCAAAGTCTGAAGCCTCGGCCTTACAAATTTTTGGGTCCTCTGGGTCTTTTGGGTACTCAGGGTTATTTGGGTCTTTTGGACCCTCTGGGTACTTTGTGTTGAGTATTTCAGATTACAATTGTGGGTTGTGTCATGTCAGCTGTAAAACCAATGGGTGAATGGTCAATATATATATACAGTCATTTGAAAAAGTAAGTACACCCCATGTAGAGTTTTGACTTTTTCAACATATTTCAACATACAGCTATTTGATCTTCATTTCAACAATATTGATAGATAAAGGTGATATAATATAACAAATATCAGGAAACATTTACATATTGTCGTCCATTGTATAATTTAAATAAACATAAATGCAAATTCCGCATGTGGAAAAAGTAAGTACACCCTTGGCTCTAATAGGTGGTATTGCCCCCTTTGGCAGAAACAACCTCAAGTAGGCGTTTCTTATAACTGTCTACCAGTCTCTGACATCGACTGGGAGAAATTTTTGCCCACTCCTCCATGCAGAATTCTTTCAGCTGTGCGATGTTTGAGGGGTTTCTTGCATGCACAGCTCATTTCAAATCCCCCCACAACATCTCGATGGGATTTAGATCCGGGCTTTGACTTGGCCATTTCAGAACCCTCCATTTCTTTCTTTTCAGCCATTCCTTGGTGGATTTACTGGTATGTTTAGGGTCATTGTCATGTTGCAAGGTCCACCTTCGGTTGAGCTTCAACTTTCCGACAGATGGCCTCACATTATCCTCAACACGCTCTGGTACAATGAAGAATTCATAGTGGATTCTATGATGGTGAGCTGCCCAGGCCTTGATGCAGCAAAGCTGCCCCAAACCATAATATTTCCACCACCATGCTTTATAGTTGGTATCAGGTTCTTGTGGTCAAATGCTGTCTTTGGTTTTCGCCAAACATGTCTTCTGGTACTGTGGCCAAATAGCTCTACCTTTGACTCATCTGTCCAGAGCACATTGTTCCAGAAGTGCTGGTCTTTGCCTTGGTGTTCATTGGCAAACTTTAGTCTTGCCCTGATGTTCTTTCTGGACAGCAAAGGTTTCCTCCTGACACACCTCCCATGGAGATCAAATTTGTGCAGCCTCTTTCTAATGGTAGACTCGTGCACTTTGACATCAACAGTGGCAAGAGCTACATGTAGGTGCCGTGATGACATTCTGGGGTTCTTAGAGACTTCTTTCAGCATCTTGCGGTCTGCTCTCGGGCTGAACTTGCTGGGGCGGCCTGGCTTGAACAAGTTAGCAGTTATTTGGAATCTTCTCCACTTGTAGATGATCTTCCGGACAGTCGAATGATTGATTTCAAATTGTTTGGAGATCTTTGTAAATCCCTTCCCAGACTCGTAGGCATCTATAACCTTCTTTCTAAAGGCCTCAGTGAGCTCTTTTGATCTAGGCATGGTGACGCCGCACCCTTCAACAAAAAAAAAAACAAAAAAAAAAACACCTTTAGAGGCCATTTTTCCCCGCAAGCAGGGGTTGGCCTTTTTCGGGAACTGTGGTTGTTGTTGTTTTTCGGTCCCCCTTTTGAAGCAATGTTTTACGGCCGGATGCCCTTCCTGACGCCAACCCTTTTTGCCGCCTTTAACGACAAGCAGGGAATTACCAGTGAACTGGTACTCAATTTGCCGACCTCGGAAGGATGACAGGCTGAGTCAACCCCCCTGGCGTTAATTCAGCGATTGACCGGGATTCGAACCCAGGATCCTAGGATCCTAAGCCGGCACCCTAGCCGCTAGCCCAACACCAGGGCCTTAACCTTCAACAACCTTAACCCTTCCTTAACCTTAACCCTTCAACAACAAAGAGCAAGCCAAACTAAATGTCTGAGGTTTAAATAAGACAGGTTCCTCCAAGATCCTCTCTAACGATGTTCTAATCATTTGCACCTGAGCTGGTGCACCTGATTGTAATTTTAGGTATTTGAAGTAGTGATAAATGTAGGGGTGTACTTACTTTTTCCACATGCGAAATTTGCATTTATGTTTATTTAAATTATACAATGGACTACAAAATGTAAATGTTTCATGATATTTGTTATATTATATCACCTTTATCTATGAATATTGTTGAAATGAAGATCAAATAGCTGTATGTTGAAATATGTTGAAGAAGTCAAAACTTTACATGGGGTGTACTTACTTTTTCATGTGACTGTATATATACGGTATAAACGGCATCAGTGATGACTGTATAAACTGTATAATGTGACTGCATAAACATTTAAACATATAAACTGTCACATCATCATGTGACTGTATAAACGGCATCAGCCCACGGGTCCTAAAATCCTGTTCTTCCACCCTTTCACTCCCTCTCTCTGTTCTCTTCACCCTCTTTTGCTCAAGGTCAACTGCCATCTGCTTGGAAATCAGCCAACATCACCGCTTTACACAAAAAAGGTGCAAAAACAGATCCTAGCAACTACAGACCAATCAGCCTTCTCCCAATTATATCAGCAAAGTCATGGAATCCATCATTGCTTCGGATATGAAATCTTTCCTCTTCTCCAATGGCTTGATCTCTGATCATCAATTTGGTTTCAGACCAGGTCACTCTACTCTGGACATGCTGCTTCTGCTGTCTCAACAATGGATGGAGGTCCTCAATGCCAAACAGGAAATTAGAACTGTCTCCCTCGACATATCACGTGCCTTCGATACGGTCTGGCAACCCGCTCTGCTCACCAAACTCTCCTCTTTTGGTATCAATGGAAATCTCCACGCATGGCTGGCGGACTTCTTCTCTAGTCGTAGTCAACGTGTGGCCCTGAATGGGTTTCTCTCATCTCCTCTTCCTGTTCAGGCTGGAGTTCCCCAAAGCAGTGTTCTGGGCCCTGTGCTTTTTCTGGTCTTCATCAATGATCTCTCTGACTCTCTTGAAAATCCTCTCTATCTCTTTGCTGATGACTCCACTCTCTGCCGCTCCATTCCTCATCCCTCAGATCGGCAGTCTGCAGCCTCCTCACTCTCTGCATACCTGGACAAAATCACAGACTGGGCAAACAAGTGGAACATGTCTTTCAATCCTGACAAATCTCACACTCTTACGATGTCTCTCGGAAAAGACCGACTGGACAACCCTCCCATCTACTTTCTGAATAATCCTCTCCAAGAAGTTCTGTCACTCAAGCTTTTGGGTCTCACGATCTGCCATGATCTTTCCTGGGAAAACCACATTTCCAAGCTGGCCTCCATAGCCAGTCGCCGACTGGGCATCCTCCGTCGTGCGAAGTCCTTCCTTGGCACACCTGAGCTCCTCACCACATACAAGGCTTTCATCCGCAGCTCAATGGAGTACTGCTCTCCCCTCTGGGCTGGTGCTCCTGCCTCACACCTAGCTCGTCTTCACGATGTTGAAACCAAAGCATTCAGAATCATTGGAATCTCCCGCGATGACGCTATCTCCGAGGGCCTTTCACTGACTCACCACAGGCAGGTTGGTGGTCTTTCCGTCTTCTCCCGACTCTTCTCCGGGCCTTGCTCCCCCAGCTCTCTCTGGGCTCTGTCCCCCAAATATTCCTACAGGTTGCACAAGATCTGCCTGCAACCCTCTTGTGGTTAAACTGCCAAAATCAAGACTCTCTGCTCACCTTCACTCCTTCATTCCTCTTTTCTCCCGCCTCTGGAACAAACTCCCTCACTCTCTTCAATTCCACTCCTCCCTCCAGGTCTTTAAAACGGCTGTTCACCACCATCTCTTATCTTCCCCAATCCAAAACCTTGATCTTTTCTACCCCCGCTAATTTCACCCCAAATCCACTATTTGAGGTGCCGACTTCTTTTCTGGAAGTCCTTGGTGTCCTTGCGTTTTATGCCTATCCTGCCTCCCCCCAGGCCCTCTCCGTCCCACACATCTCCCGATGTCCCTGCTCTCAAATGTTGTGTTTGTGTGCTTCCTCCCCTTCTCTCCCCATCTTGTCGACCGCTCCCCTTTTTATATACTTTGTTTGCTTGTTTGTTTGATAAATGTTAGCTCTTTCACGAGCCTCGACTCTGTGTACACAAAAAAAAAAAAAAAAAAAAAAAAAAAAAGTGCGGCGTTACCATGCCGAGATCAAAAGAGCTCTTTGAGGCCTTCAGAAAGAAGGTTATAGATGCCTACGAGTCTGGGAAGGGATTTAAAAAGATCTCCAAACAATTTGAAATCAATCATTCGACTGTCCGGAAGATCATCTACAAGTGGAGAAGATTCCAAACAACTGCCAACTTGTTCAGGCCAGGCCGCCCCAGCAAGTTCAGCCCGAGAGCAGACCGCAAAATGCTGAAAGAAGTCTCGAAGAACCCCAGAATGTCATCACGGGACCTACAGGTAGCTCTTGCCACTGTTGATGTCAAAGTGCACTAGTCTACCATTAGAAAGAGGCTGCACAAATTTGATCTACATGGGAGGTGTGCCAGGAGGCCTAACTTGGCTGTCCAGAAAGAACATCAGGGCAAGACTAAAGTTTGCTAATGAACACCGAGGCAAAGACCAGCACTTCTGGAACAATGTGCTCTGGACAGATGAGTCAAAGGTAGAGCTATTTGGCCACAGTACCAGAAGACATGTTTGGCGAAAACCAAAGACAGTATTTGACCACAAGAACCTGATACCAACTGTAAAGCATGGTGGTGGAAATATAATGGTTTGGGGCAGCTTTGCTGCATCAGGACCTGGGCAGCTCACCATCATAGAATCCACTTTGAATTCTTCATTGTACCAGCGGGTGCTTGAGGATAATGTGAGGCCATCTGTCGGAAAGTTGAAGCTCAACCGAAGGTGGACCTTGCAACATGACAATGACCCTAAACATACCAGTAAATCCACCAAGGAATGGCTGAAAAGAAAGAAATGGAGGGTTCTGGAATGGCCAAGTCACAGCCCGGATCTAAATCCCATCGAGATGTTGTGGGGGGATTTGAAACGAGCTGTGCATGCAAGAAACCACTCAAACATCGTACAGCTGAAAGAATTCTGCATGGAGGAGTGGGCAAAAATTTCTCCCAGTCGATGTCAGAGACTGGTAGACAGTTATAAGAAACGCCTACTTGAGGTTGTTTCTGCCAAAGGGGCCAATACCACCTATTAGAGCCAAGGGTGTACTTACTTTATCCACATGTGAAATTTGCATTTATGTTTATTTAAATTATACAATGGACTACAAAATGTAAATGTTTCATGATATTTGTTATATTATATCACCTTTATCTATCAATATTGTTGAAATGAAGATCAAATAGCTGTATGTTGAAATATGTTGAAAAAGTCAAAACTTCACATGTGACTTACTTACTTTTTCATGTGACTGTATATATATACACAAAGAATTAAGTTAAGCACCCCCCCCCCCGTTTTTTTACAACCTCGCACATTACAAGTTTGTTGTCGTCAAAACAGTGTAATATACCCATGATATTGCTATATTTTCTGGAGAAGTGATATTATGGTCACATAAAAACATAACAATCATGCCGTTTTCAATATTTTATTCTGAATAATTTAAGGTGAAATTTTTTGGGAATTTTAGGCATATTTTCACCTCAATTTAAGTATGGAGCTATAGGTCCATCACGGACAGTGTGGATGACGTTTATGTTTTCTAACGTACAGTCATTGTTCTGAGAAGACCTCTAGCGATCTTTGCGTCAATAACGTGTGTAGGACCCACGTGATCGGATCACTGACTCAACCAATCACTTTTTTTCACTTTGATCACTCAATTTCATCAATGGATAATTGCTAATGTCATACCAATCATTATTTGATCTCACATACCTTAGAATATATGCCAATGTATACATATACACAAAGAATATATATTAGGGGGTGCTTACCTTAATTCGTTGTGTAGGGGTGCTTAACTTAATTCTTTGTGTATACATAAACATAATCACAAACACTTGCTCCATTATACATAGATTACCTTTCTTGCAACACTGCCGCATGCTTTGGGTTCTTCTGGAATGGATTCGTGCCAAGGCTGCAGAGAATAATCACGAGTCAAAATTCTACAATTAAAACAACAAATATCTCAAACATCACAGATGGAATCTCAATTCAATTTTTGGAAGCATGAAGGTTCTTCATCCACATGGTTGACAATACATCGACATATCCAAACCAAAAGTAATCCAACATATTCTACTTCCCAGAAACCTGTAGGCAAAGGATTTTGATACGATAGAGGTTCGTGCGATGCATCGCTTACATAGGCTTTAACGGTGGGCTGCGCTTCGCAGCAGTGATACGTGTATGGTCAAAGCAAGTGCTGTAGAGATCTGTGGCTGTCCAGTGGTCGTCCTGGGTGTAAATCTGCCCCGTGCGCAGGAGTTGGCTGTTTTTCGTCTGAAAGGTAGCCGAATCATCCAGCTTAGAGAGCACGTGTCAGATTGAGAGGTTTTGCTACAACACCATCTGTATTATTACAAAGAGCGGACGTGTACGTTTGTTGCAGGTTTCACCTTGTACAATCCACTCTTGCACTTTTGTTTCTTCTTGGGATTAAGGTCATACATGAGCTGCAGGGAAAAAAAAAAAGAAGCATGTGACCTTATAATTCGAATAGGCAGGCTCTTATTTAATTTAATCTATAGTTGTCTTTCTTTTGATCTAGGATAATCAAATGAAGTCTAATTTGCGATAATCAAACTCAAGTGAGAATGATGGAGTCATTCATTTTTGAAAAGACAATAAAACATTTTTTGTCTCCATTCCAAGACAATGATTTTTCTCGGCTTTTGTGCACTAACTTGAAATGCACAATGCAAGTCTTTATTCTTATCGTCGCAACAGCATTTCTCAAAATACACTTTGACATCTTGTATATTTAATTGTGTTGAGTTGGGAAATATGGCCGATGAGTGGCACTGCGTTTTATAAAGAGGCAACATCGATGGTGTCCATTCAGGCTTGGCAGCATAGTTTTATGTTAGGCCCGGCCAGCTGGTTCATGAAAGACTTGGGCCAGAACAATCCTTCTCCCTCATTCCTCTGTCCAACTAACACCACAAGGAGGTAATAAGTATTGGGGCCAATAAGTAGTGGTAATAGTAAATGTTACTATCCATCAAAAGTTGCCCTGAAGGCATGACGAGTAAACCACAACTATGCTACTTTTTGTCTAAACAAGGCTAGGCAGTCAAATTACCTCCACCCTCAAGTACACCCATGAGCTAAATGGGGTTTTTATCAACAATACAATTCTGATGTGGTAATTTTCCTGAGAATAGCATAGTTTCCAGTTGCTTGGAATTAAAATCCTCAAAATGCTGCTTATAGCCTGATTTGAAGTTACAACCCGAGGGATGCCAATCCAGTGTCCCCAAGCACTCGGTCACCATTGCACCTCAAAGTTGACCACAATTTCACAATCCAACTTTGTAAACACGCAGATTGCACCTTTCCCTCCTCCCGCAGCATGATGACCGACTCGTAGCGCTGGCGGCAGCTCTTGGGTGAGCGGTATGTCCAGCCCTCCAATTTCACAATGTCGCTCACAAGGTCCCAGTTGGGTATGTGGGCTGGAGATACCACTGCAAGGTTGAGTTGCAGTTGAAGGAGGTTTTGGATAGCCTGTGATGCAGTGAAACAGGTGTTACGGATAAACAGGATAAACAGGATAAACAGGTGGGGGTTACGGATATGGGTGTGAGAAATGGAGAAGGTGAAAGGATTTTGGAGTTTGCTGATGGAGCTGATTTGTTGATTTGTAATACTCAGTTCCAGAAAGAGGATAATAAGCTTGTTACATACACGTCAGGTGGGTCGACGACAACCGTTGACTACCTGATGGTGCGTAGGCGAGATAGGGGGCACCTACGGGACACAAAGGTGATCCCGGGGGAGGCTGTTTCACAGCACCACTTGGTTGTCTGCGACATAAGGGTGAGAGGTGCGAGGAGAGCTCGGCGGGTGAAGTACCAACCGAGAATGAAGGTGTGGAGGTTGAAAGAGGTGACAGTAAGGGAGGCATTAAAAGAGAGGCTGAGTAGGGTAGAGGATGATGTGGTTGAGCTTGAAAGTGGTTGGATGTCAATGAAAGATAGTCTGTTGGGAGCCGTTGGTGAGGTATGTGGATGGACAAAAGGACCACCGAGGCACTCGGAAACATGGTGGTGGGAGGAAGAAGTTGGAAAGAGGATTGACGAGAAGACGAAGAAGTTCAAGGAGTGGCAGAAGGCGAAGGGTACGGGAGCAGAAAAAGCAGAGCATGAAAGTTATAAGGCAACCAAGAAGGCTGCAAAGAAAGAGGGAGCAAAAGCGCAGGAGGCATGCAGGAAAATGTTTGGAGAACGCTGGGATTTGGAAGTGTCAAAGAGCGGTATTTAGGATTGCAAAGCAGATAGCGAAAGAGAAGTGTGATGTGATGGGGGTGAGTTGCTTGAAGGATGGAGTGGGACAAATCGTTGTGGACCCAGATGGAATTAAAGAAGATGGAAAAGATATATGGAAATGCTGTTGAATGCAGAGAATGAATGGGATGGCAACATAGAGAGTAACCCAGTTTTAGGACCGGCAGAGAAGATAACTGAGAAGGAAGTTGAGGAAGCGAAAAAAGCAATGAAGAGAAGAAAAGCGGGAGGGCCGACGGGAGTTGTGGGAGATATGTTGAAGGCAGCAGGAAGTTGGGGTGTGAAGAGAATGACAGAGATCTGTAATCTGGTGGTGAAAGAATGCTGCATTCCAGTGGATTGGGAACTGAGTACCCTCGTCCCTCTATACAAAGGGAAAGGTGACCCTCTGGAGTGTGGCTCGTACCGAGCGATAAAGTTATTGGAGCATGGAATGAAGGTATTGGAAAGGGTGTTGGAGAGGAGGATAAGGAAGAAGGTGAAGATCGACGAAATGCAGTTTGGATTTATGCCAGGAAGAGGAACGACAGACGCGCTCTTTATTGTGAGGCAGTTGCAGGAGAAGTACATGAAGAAGAGGAAGACGTTGTTTCTTGGGTTTGTTGATCTGGAGAAAGCATTCGATAGGGTTCCACGCAAAGTATTGACATGGGCATTGAGGAAGTTAGGAGTGGAGGAATGGTTGATCAGAGTGGTGATGGCAATGTACAAAAGAGTGCGCACAGCTGTAAGGATGAAGGACGGGAACAGTGGCGAGTTTGACGTGAAGGTGGGAGTGCATCAGGGGTCGGTACTAAGTCCACTACTATTTGTAGCTGTGATGGAGGTGCTGGCTCAGAACGTAAAGGAGGGTGTACCGTGGGAGTTGTTGAATGCAGATGATCTGGTGTTGATTGCGGAAAGTATGGACGGGCTGAAGGAAAAGATGAACAAGTGGAAGGAATGTATGGAGACAAAAGGTCTGAAGGTGAATATCGGAAAGACGAAGGTGATGGCGAGTGGTAAAGCATGTGGTGAGGTGGAAAGAACTGGGAAGTGGCCATGTGCTGTGTGCAGGAAAGGTGTCGGGGTGAACTCCATTCAATGTACAATGTGCGCTGAGTGGGTTCATCAAAAATGCAGTGGTCTGAGAGGGTCATTAACCAGTGTGGCAGCTACATTCAAATGTAAGGTGTGCACAGAGGGAGCTGCAGATGGAGGAAATGTTGAGTTGGATCTTGGAGATGGCGTGAGGAAGGTGTGAAAACATTTTGCTACCTCAGAGACATGTTGAATGGAGAAGGTGGATCAGACTCGGCAACGGTTGCAAGAGTGAGATGTGCATGGAAGAAGTTTCGGGAACTGAGTGGCGTGCTGATGAGGAGTGGAGTGTCGTTGAAGCTGAAGGGAAAGATGTATGCTGCATGTGTGAGAAGTGTTATGATTTATGGGAGCGAGACATGGGTAATGCACGTAGAGCAGCAACGAAGGCTGGAAAGGGTGGAAATGCGAATGGTTCGGTGGATGTGTGGAGTATCGTTGAGAGAGAGGAAGACAAATGATGAATTGCGAAAGATGATGGGAATAGAGCCTGTGATTGATGCTGTGAAGAGGAACAGGTTGAGATGGTTTGGTCATGTGTTGAGGAAGGATGAAAGTGACTGGGTGAGAAGAGTGATGGAAATGAATGTGGTAGGAAGTGGAGCACGGGGAAGACCGAGAAAGACTTGGCTAAAGATGGTGGAAGAAGAAATGCGGGCAAGGGGGTTAACAAGGAGAGATGCAGAAAATAGGGCAAAATCGAGAAGATTGTCATGGGGACCGCAAGGCTAACCCCCGCTCCAGCAGGGAAAATAGCCTTAAAATGCATGTTGTTGTTGTTGTTGCAGTGAAACAGGTATAGGGAGGGGATTCAAGAGTTCGTCATGGATACTTTGCTCGTGGATTGTTGCCTCCTTTACACTACCACACTGATTATCACAAGATGCCCTTCCTCTTAATGAAGAGAAATCTCCTTATGTGAAACCATATTCTGGTAGTTTCGTGTCTATATACTCATTCTGAATACTTTTCCACAAAAAAGCAAACATTTCCAAGCCGGATTATAGGAGCTCGAACTGATGAGTGAGTACCTGCAGAATTGTCCATTCTTCAAAAATGAGCCACTCTGTGCTATCTGGTCCAGCCTCAGCTGGTGGCTTCATCAGTGGCTGCAGGGGTTTGGAGAAAGCCACCTGAAGAAGAGAACATATTACTCAACATATTACTCTTCTACCCCCATTAATTCACCCCAAATCCACTTTTTTTTTGAAATACCGACTTTTTTTCTTTCCTGGAAGTTCCAGCAGTGTCCATGTTTTAAACTTTCCCACCCCCCTGCCTTCCTATGCATCCTCCCCCCCAAGCCCTCTCCCTCCCACAGATCTTCCGTTGTCCCTGTTCTCTGCTGTTGTACTTATGTGCTTCCCTCTCTCTCCCCATCTTGTCTCACGCTCCCTTTTTGTATGTTTTGTGTGTCCGTTTTTTTTTTGTGATTGATGTTAGCTCTTACACGAGCCTCGATCTTGTAAACAAAAAATAATACTAAATAAATAAAAAGGCTCGTTTTTGTTCGTCTTGCACTCAGTCCTCCACACAATATTTCACCAAAGCACATCACTGCTTTAAAGGCATATGAACTTTTAGAAATGTGCACTAAACTTTGTACCAAAAGTACAAAGGTTGCAAATGAAACAAAACACTTCCAGATAAAGGTCGTCTCTGCACAGAATGGCAGCTCAGGTGGAAGGAAGCGTGCCCACCGTTGCAGTGTTCTCCACATATAACTAGCCGGTTGGTAGTTTACGTACTCCAACTGAACAGTGCACCAATGGTTTTCTTGGCCGAGTCAGAAAAATAAATAAAGCAACTTTACCTCCATTCAAAAGATAATTTGATGAACTACAAAGTCTGCAGTGTTGTTGTTGTCGTCAAATTCCCTCCTCCCCCCAACCCCTCCCTCATTCCAAACTTCTACCCACATCAAAGCTTCAATTTGTTATCAGTTACTTGGGATTTATCAAAATGATATTTGGAATCCTGTCGGCTGAAAAATGGAGATTTTACCACTCTGCTGTGGACCAGACTATAGAGAACAACTTAAATCTTTGCTGGTGTTGTTTTTGTAACCAATGTTTACTGTCCAAGTTCCTAAGACCTGTAAGAGGAAACAATGATTGAAGATGAAGTATGGACATGTTAAACCAAACACCAACCCCTTTTGAAGAGGAACAAGAGGGCTGATGAAGTTATGGATCTAAGTATAACCAAGACCTGTGGCTTGAGAAAGGCAGCCTTTTTTTGCTGCTTGGCTTCACGTCGAACCCGCATCAAGGCTGGTGTGGGACGGTCAAAGAGCGATCGTGGAGCAATGGCATCTCCAGAATGCGACTTCTTGAACTTCCTGATCACTGCAAATGAACAAATAAGCAATGGTGCTATGGTAATCTTTTGGGATTCAGCACAAATATAGTCATATTGCAGTTACAGAGGGTGAATAAAATAAATATATATTAAATCTTCTTCATTCTCATTTCCCTTTGTATGGAGTGAGGCCAAATGGTACCAAGCTAATATTGCTCTACCTTTGGTACAATACTTCTCCACTGCCCTATATCGCTAGTCAACTCTCTCCACTCCCCAGCCACCACCATCTTACTTGCATCCCTCCTCAAACAATCTTCCCATCTTAGCCGAGGTCTACCGCTGTCCCTCCTCCCTTGCTCTCTCAACTCGTCTGCTTTCTTTGCCATTCTTTCTCTGGCCTATGGTACACTGAATCCTTTCGTAAGGCAGCTGCTCTGAAACAACTCGCCTTCTCTTTCTGGAAAGCAAATCCAACTGAAGGCAACCTCAGGCCATTCCACAAAGCCCGCAACAAACAAGCGTGTGCTCACTCTCAGGAGAATCAGAAAACACCATCTGTCCAACCTCAAAATTAAACTTTCCAAACTGGTCTCCTTCCTAAAAATATAATGTTTTTCCTGGTGGCACCTTGTCAAGTCTGTCTCTGGTATATGCTCCATCTCCATGCCTTCCCCCTCTTCGATAGGCACCACAGCCGACTCCACTCGTGAGAAGGCCGGATGCCTCAATTCGGTATTTGCTTCCACATCTTGTGTCCCCAACCCCTCACACTTGGTATCGATCCTTCCCCGTCATACCCAACTCCTCGACTCTGTCTTTTGCAGCTGAGAAGCTGGAGAAGGTGCTTTCAACACTCGACTCTGGCAATAATAATGGACCAGATCTCAGATCAGATCACGTGACTCAGCAGAGCTCAATTGTCCTAAGACATAATCTGCTCTGCTGCTCTTGCACATCCCCTCTCTGCTCATTTCACCCTATAATTTGCCCAAGATAATCTTCCATCTGCTTGGAAACATTGTAAACAAAAAAGAAAAATACCATTTCACCTTGCTTCTCCGCCAACTGCCTCAGCGTAAAAATCCCATCCTCCAACACTTTCTAAATGCTTGTTGTTCGTTGCTTATCTGCTGCTCCACCTATTTCCTTATGCTTCCATCAGGAATCTTCTCTTGTAACTTCAGGGCATGACTTGGAAACCAGTCCACCACTCCAACAGAATCTTACCCTCTCTCAAACATGCATTCAACAGCCTGGTCGTCCAACTGACTCCAACTACTTCAACCGCAATTAGCAACTCCACACCGATTTCATCAATGCCAAACACCCTCCTCTTCTGCCAAATGCCAAACACTGTCTGCAACTGCTCTGTAATCTCCATGACTTCCATAATTCCCTTCTATATAGCTCGGTTGCTCCAGCTTGCTGATGCTTCCTCCCTGGTTAGACAGCTCCTTGAAATAGCCTTCCCATACATTCATCAACGCCTTCCTTTTCTGTAACTAACTTCCCGTCTCCATCCCTGAGCACCGTCTCCCCGTTTCACATCCTTACCATTCCAATCCCTGTCTTGGGCAGTTTATAGATAATTTTCTTCCCACCATTTTCGTCTAGCATCCATTCAAATATCATTCCTTGCTTTGTTCACAGCTCTCTTTGCTGCTTTCTTCTGCTGACAGCATGCAGAAACCATGCATGTAGTTCTCCTCATCTATCCTTGATCTTCTCTATCATCCTCTTCCAAACCTCTTCATTTTCACCGACTAACTTCGCTACATCCTCCATCCACCACACCTGGTTTCTATTCCTTGATAATGTACCCCCCTTCCTGATGTTCTTCCACAGAGATTTTCAGCAATTCCCCTAAATGTCCCTCTTTACTTCTTCCACTCCTCCTCCAAACCCTCGGTATGTGCGTTGAAGTCTCCTGCAGCACAAAGCATCACGTCCAGTTCAACAATTCCCAACATCCTCTCGAGTACATTCCTGAACTCATGCTTCTTCCCCCTCAGTCCTTCCTGTCTGTGGCCCATATGCCGAAATTACACACACCATGCCACAACTATCCTATTCTCCCATCTCTCCACTCTCAGCATCGCCTTGCTGATCTCTTCCAAAACCAATTCCAACTACATTACCTCTTCCATCACCTCCTGTGTGTAACAGTGTAACACCCTCCTACCAACCTCCTCAATTTGTCCCCTTTCTATTTGGTCTCCTGAACATACAGCATCTCTCACCTCCTTCTCTGCATTATCACCATCACCTCAACTCTTCTCCCCTCGATTGATCCCACATTCAGAATATCTAGCCTGACATTAAAATATACCGGTATATATATATATATATATACACATATAAAAACCAAAATAAATAAAAGAAATGTATACAGCATTCACCACATTACTTCTGCTCAAAAAAGGATTACATAAGGTAGAGAACTTGGGTATGCTTACCCCCTCCTTCCAGCCTGTGAGTCTTCTTATGGACTTTACGAACAAACACAGGGGGCAGGCGAGCTTCAGGCATCGAGGTACTCTCGTAAAGAAGACCCACCACATGGTCCAGATATGGATCGCCTTCATCGTGAGGTGGCGTTGGTGGGGCCCAGATCTGCCATCAACAAGAGAGACGACCCTAAACAACATTCTCAGGCCGACTCCAAGGAGGTCCCTCATTTTCTCCCAAAACTAAGAGGAAGCAAATTTTCTACATCATACACCCTGCAAGTCACAACGTACCGGCATGATCTCAATGTGTCCAGTGGGACTTTCGTAAATGTATTCCTGTATAACAAAAAAAAAAAAAAAAAAAAATTAAATACAATAGTACAAAAAACATTGATGAGGTTTCACTTTCTGTGGGAATGCAGATAGTTTTTTTTTGTTTTGTTTTTTTGTATACAAGATCGAGGCTCGTGTAAGAGATAACATTGATCACAAAAAGACAAGCTGACACATAAAACATATGATAAAGGGAGCGGGAGAGAGAGGGAAGCACACAAGTACAACATTTGAGAGCAGGGACATCGGGAGATCTGTGGGAGGGAGAGGGCTTGGGGGGAGGAGGCATGGGAAGGGGACTGGCGGGAGTGGAGGGGGGGGGGGGGGGTGAGAGGTATAAAACACAGGGACACTGCTAGGACTTCCAGGAAAGAAGTCGGTATTTCAAAAAAGTGCATCGAGGGTGAATTAACGGGGGTAGGAAAGTTCAAGGTTTTGGATGGGGGAAGAAAAGAGATGGTGGTGAACAGGTGTTTTAAAGACCTGGAGGGAGGAGTGGGATTGAAGAGAGTGAGGGAGTTTGTTCCAGAGGCAGGAGAAAAGAGGAATGAAAGAGTGAAGGTGAGCAGAGAGTCTGGATTTTTGCAGTTTAATCATAAGAGGGTTGCAAGCAGATCTTGTGCTACATGTAGGAATATACACAAAGAATTAAGTTAAGCACCCCTACACAACGAATTAAGGTAAGCACCCCCTAATATATATTCTTTGTGTATATGTATACATTGGCATATATTCTAAGGTATGTGAGATCAAATAATGATTGGTATGACATTAGCAATTATCCATTGATGAAATTGAGTGATCAAAGTGAAAAAAAGTGATTGGTTGAGTCAGTGATCCGATCACGTGGGTCCTACACACGTTATTGACGCAAAGATCGCTAGAGGTCTTCTCAGAACAATGACTGTACGTTAGAAAACATAAACGTCATCCACACTGTCCGTGATGGACCTATAGCTCCATACTTAAATTGAGGTGAAAATATGCCTAAATTTCCCAAAAAATTTCACCTTAAATTATTCAGAATAAAATATTGAAAACGGCATGATTGTTATGTTTTTATGTGACCATAATATCACTTCTCCAGAAAATATAGCAATATCATGGGTATATTACACTGTTTTGACGACAACAAACTTGTAATGTGCGAGGTTGTAAAAAAACGGGGGGGGTGCTTAACTTAATTCTTTGTGTATATATTGGGGGACAGAGCACAGACAGGGCTGGGGGAGCAAGGCCCAAAAGCTTGAGTGACAGAACTTCTTGGAGAGGATTGCTGATAAAGTAGATGGGAGGGTTGTCCAGTCGGTCTTTTCGGAGAGACATAGTAAGAGTGTGAGATTTCTCAGGATTGAAAGACATGTTCCACTTGTTTGACCAGCCTGTGATTTTGTCCAGGTCTGCAGAGAGTGAGGAGGTTGCAGACTGCTGATCTGAGGGATGAGGAATGGAGCGGCAGAGAGTGGAGTCATCAGCAAAGAGATAGAGAGGATTTTCCAGTCAGAGAGATCATTAATGAAGACCAGAAAAAGCACAGGGCCCAGAACACTGCCTTGGGGAACTCCAGCCTGAACAGGAAGTGGAGATGAGAGAAAACCATTCAGGGCCACACGTTGACGATGACCAGAGAGGAAGTCCGCAAGCCATGCGTGGAGATTTTCATGGATAACATAGGAGGGGAGTTTGGTGAGCAGAGCGGGGTGCCAGACCGTATCGAAGGCATGTGATATGTCAAGTGAGACAGCTCTGATTTCCTGTTTAGCATTAAGGACCTCCATCCATTGTGGAGACAGCAGAAGCAGCATGTCCAGAGTCGAATGACCTGGTCTGAATCCAAATTGATGATCCGAGATCAAGCCACTGGAGAAGAGGAAGGATTTGATGCCAGAAGCGATGATTGATTCCATGACCTTGCTGATTATTGGGAGCAGGCTGATTGGTCTGTAGTTGCAAGGATCTGTTTTTGCGCATTTTTTATGTAAAGCGGTAATGTTTGCCGATTTTCAAGAAGATGGCAGATGACCTTGAGCAAAAGAGAGGGTGAAGAGAACAGAGAGAGGGTGAGATAGAGCGGCAGAGCAGGATTTTAGGACTCGTGGGCTGATGCCGTCTGGTCCAGTTGCAGAATCAGAGTCGAGATTTGACAAAAACTTCTCTACCTTGTCAGGAGAGGACAGAGTCCAGGATCAGCAGGGCTAGACTCAGTGGCGTCACTCGGGTTAGTGTCACCCAGTGCGGTAACTCATGGTTTCACCCCCTCCCCCCAAGGACCGCCTCCCGTACCAGACCATACAGATTCCTTAGTAATGTTTTTTGTACTTATGTTACTCGTAATTCCGAGGAACGAGGCACACGAGGCAGTACGGAGAAAGGAACTTCGCCCGCACAGTTTGGGACCAAAGCTCGGCTTCTTGACGGCTTTCATGCAGAAACAGCAGAGCATGAAAGTTATAAGGCAGCCAAGAAGGCTGCAAAGAAAGAGGTAGCAAAGGCGCAGGAGGCATGTAGGAAAATGTTCGGAGAACGCTTGGATTCAGAAGAGGGTCAGAAAGCAGTATTCAGGATTGCAAAGCAGATAGCGAAAGAGAGGTGTGATGTGATGGGGGTGAGTTGCTTGAAGGATGAAGTGGGACAAATCGTTGTCGACCAAGATGGAATTAAAGGAAGATGGAAAAGATATATGGAAATGCTGTTGAATACAGAGAATGAATGGGATGGCAACATAGAGAGTAACCCTGTTTTAGGACCGGCAGAGAAGATAACTGAGAAGGAAGTTGAGGAAGCGATAAAAGCAATGAAGGGTAGAAAAGCGGGAGGGCCGACGGGAGTTGTGGGAGATATGTTGAAGGCAGCAGGAAGTTGGGGTGTGAAGAGAATGACAGAGATCTGTAATCTGGTGGTGAAAGAAGGCCGCATTCCAGTGGATTGGGAACTGAGTACCCTCGTCATCCCTCTATACAAGTGGAAAGGTGACCCTCTGGAGTGTGGCTCGTACCGAGCGATAAAGTTATTGGAGCATGGAATGAAGGTATTGGAAAGGGTGTTGGAGAGGAGGATAAGGAAGAAAGTGAAGATCGACGAAATGCAGTTTGGATTCATGCCAGGAAGAGGAACGACAGACGCGCTTTTCATTGTGAGGCAGTTGCAGGAGAAGTACATGGAGAAGAGGAAGAAGTTGTTTCTTGGGTTTGTTGATCTGGAGAAAGCATTCGATAGGGTACCACGCAAAGTATTGACATGGGCATTGAGGAAGTTAGGAGTGGAGGAATGGTTGATCAGAGTAGTGATGGCAATGTACAAAAGGGCGCGCACAGCTGTAAGGACGAAGGACGGGAACAGTGGTGAGTTTGAGGTGAAGGTGGGAGTGCATCAGGGGTCGGTACTAAGTCCACTACTATTTGTAGCTGTGATGGAGGTGCTGGCTCAGAACATAAAGGAGGGTTTACCGTGGGAGTTGTTGTATGCAGATGATCTGGTGTTGATTGCGGAAAGTATGGATGGACTGAAGGAAAAGATGAACACGTGGAAGGAATGTATGGAGACAAAAGGTCTGAAGGTGAATATCGGAAAGACGAAGGTGATGGCAAGTGGTAAAACATGTGGTGAGGTTGAAAGAACTGGGAAGTGGCCCTGTGCTGTGTGTAGGAAGGGTGTCGGAGTGAACTCCATTCAATGTACAATGTGCGCTGAGTGGGTTCATCAAAAATGTAGTGGTCTGAGAGGGTCATTAACCAGTGTGGCAGCTACATTCAAATGTAAGGTGTGCACAGAGGGAGCTGCAGATGGAGGAAATGTTGAGTTGGATCTTGGAGACGGCGTGAAGCTGGAAGGTGTGAAAACATTTTGCTATCTCGGAGACATGCTGAATGGAGAAGGTGGATCAGACTCGGCAACGGTTGCTTGAGTGAGATGTGCATGGAAGAAGTTTCGGGAACTGGGTGGCGTGCTGATGATGAGGGGAGTGTCGTTGAAGCTGAAGGGAAAGGTGTATGCTGCATGTGTGAGAAGTGTTATGATTTATGGGAGCGAGACATGGGTAATGAACGTAGAGCAGCAACGACGGTTGGAAAGGGTGGAAATGCGAATGGTTCGGTGGATGTGTGGAGTATCGTTGAGAGAGAGGAAGACAAATGATGAATTGCGAAAGATGATGGGAATAGAGCCTGTGATTGATGCTGTGAAGAGGAACAGGTTGAGATGGTTTGGTCATGTGTTGAGGAAGGATGAAAGTGACTGGTTGAGAAGAGTGATGGAAATGAATGTAGAAGGAAGCAGAGGACGGGGAAGACCGAAAAAGACTTGGCTAAAGATGGTGGAAGAAGAAATGCGGGCAAGGGGGTTAACAAGGAGAGATGCAGAAAATAGGGCAAAATGGAGAAGATTGTCATGGGGACTGCAAGGCTAACCCCCGCTCCAGCAGGGAAAATGGCCTTTAAAATGCATGTTGTTGTTGTTGTTGTTACTCGTAATTCCCATATATCACTGAATGTAATGGCAATATTAGTGACATAAACAACTAGCAAAATTAAAATTACACCTTTAAATTACAATATCACATGCACAGCCTAAATGTATTTACATTTCCATAGTTTCATGTGGTTAAAGTGAAAATTCGGTAAGAAAACAATCGAATTCGAAGTAAAAACGTTTAAGAACTACATCAAAATTATGTTTATTTTAACGTTGAACTTTATTGTTACATGAGATACATTAATGGATTAGGTTTGCATAATCAATAACGGCCCAAATAATGTAGAACTTGTAGACAAATGCATATGGAAATATACTCATAAATTAAATAATACCATAAAAATAAACAGGAACAAATACACAAACATTTCAGCACTTCGTGAACATCTCGACTAATTCATAACTTTCCTTTTCTGGCCTTCAAAGCTGCGAACTTGTGAATCACTTCATCGAAATCAATGCCTTTCGCCAACTCACTTACAATTGATAATATCGCAGCTTTGAAGAATTCGAATAAATTCTCGCTGACGAGTGAGTGAACCATCCATGACCGCATAATTTTCTCACCATTTGGCATCACCTTGTAAAACCACTCTTTTGAAAGCTGGCGCACATCTCCCTTTGCTTTTTCATCTTGCCTTGCCGCAACACTGAAATGCCCATCTTTGTTCTGGAAAGCACTTCCCCTTTTGATCATTTCAACCCGAAAATGATCTGGAACTCGTATCTCCCAGAAAGAAACATCACATAAAATTTGCAAATCTTTCTCCTTAACGTCACTAATCTCATTTACAGTATCATGGCTAAACTCACTTTCAGCACTCTCTTCTGCTTCAAATTCTGCCATTTCCACTCCTTGCTCTTCTGCAGAATGCATGCTAGCATCAGAAGAATCAGCTTTATCAATTGGAGACTGACGAGCAGTGTCTTTTGATGAACCCTGGCCATCATCCGGTCTTTTGACATATTGAAGCAGCCACACAGACAGACAGACAGCCACACACAGACAGACAGCCACACACAGACAGACAACCACACACAGACAGACAGACACACACAGACAGACAGCCACACACAGACAGACAGCCACACACAGACAGACAGACACACACAGACAGACAGCCACACACAGACAGACAGCCACACACAGACAGACACACACAGACAGACAGACAGACACACAGACAGACAGCCACACACAGACAGACAGCCACACACAGACAGACAGACACACACAGACAGACAGCCACACACAGACAGACAACCACACACAGACAGACAGACACACACAGACAGACAACCACACACAGACAGACAGCCACACACAGACAGACAGCCACACACAGACAGACAGCCACACACAGACAGACAGCCACACACAGACAGACAGCCACACACAGACAGACAGCCACACACAGACAGACAGCCACACACAGACAGACAGCCACACACAAACAGACAGCCACACACAAACAGACAGCCACACACAGACAGACAGCCAGCCACAGCCCGCCACACACAGACAGGCAGCCACACACAGACAGACAGACACACACAGATAGGCAGCCACACACAGACAGACAGCCACACACCGACAGACAGCCACACACAAACAGACAGCCACACACAAACAGACAGCCACACACAAACAGACAGCCACACACACACAGACAGCCACACACAGACAGACAGCCACACACAGACAGACAACCACACACAGACAGACAACCACACACAGACAGACAGACACACACAGACAGACAGCCACACACAGACAGATAAATATAGTTGTAAATTGCTTAAATGTAATTGTAACCGTTAAGATTCCGGTTATGTAATAGCGGAGCACTGCGCAAATGAGATCTCAGGAAACCTTGGGTCTCGTACAGAAGCCGTTTATTCGTTGGCTCCGTGAAACTACAACATGAGAAACGAGCATGAAATTACCGACAGATCTCATTACAATCTACAAAAATTGCAATTCACAATTTCGGCTTCGATACAAACAATTACACTTCTTGTCGTTCTGTACGAGAAAACAGCAATGGCGAATACGGACCGTCGACAATGATTACACATCAAATCGAATTCTTCCAGCTAAAGAAACAAATATCCTATAAACGACCAATGTGATAAACGTTTTATGTATCAAGGAAACGAATGAGATTACTGATTACATACTAACTATGGATCCTTCATAATTAATCTCTCACAAGACTTCAGTGTGCACTCTCAACACGATGATCCCAGGTTCATAGAACAAACATGGCCGCCACAAATCGCGTCACCACATGATCGCGCTCCAGATCGTGAAACTTATAAAGACTTCACTAATTAAAAGATGGAAATAGCTATGGGGCCTAATGTTGCCGGTGTACGTCACAAAAATCAATATGTAAAGTGCTGTAAAGAAAAACAAGGTGTGAATCACCGTTAAAACCTCATTCCCACAGCTGCTACACCGCCATAACCTTTAGCATGGCAAAACCGAAATGAAAGGTTTGCTTGTTTATGAAAACTCATCTGGTTGGCAGTCATTCCAGTAATATTTCTTAGATTATATTAATATTGAAGCGCGGTGCGACGTGCGCGACTTGCTACCAAGGAGGAAGCGGACAACACGGTTAAACAAAAGTGTCTTTATTGACAAGAGGTCACTGAAGCACTGGCGTCTGGCGCGCTCCGGGCTGCGCACCCAGTGTATATCCTGAGGCCACGCCTACCCCTCGGGCGTGGCCGCCGCCCACTTGGTGCGCGGAATGATGTCACCATGCCAGTGGGCTTTCGTGTCCACCACACGCACCCCCCCAGAATTCCCGCGCACCTGGAGGGCCAGTTTGCGGGGCAAACGGATGACCCGGCCGAAGCGCCCTCTGGCGACCGGCGGCGTCCGGGGTGCAGGGATGCCAGCTGGGATGCCCCCGGCTGTACCCGGGATGGGTGCCGGACCAAGGGTCGGCGTGCCGGCGGTGCTGGGCGGTGCCGGGGGTCCGCCCGCCGGGGGGCGACCCCGACGCGGGGGCCGAGCCACCGGCGGTGGGTGGTCCACGTCAAGGTGGGCCGGCTTGAGTCGATCCACCGAGACACGGTCGGGAGTACCGCCGATGTCCAAGGTGAAGTATTTCACCCCGGTCTCCAGCACGCGGAAAGGCCCTTCATACGGGGGCCGCAGTGGTGTCCGGTGGGCGTCGTGCCGGACGAAGACATACTCCGCGGTGCGAAGCTCCGGGGCGACGTGCGTGGGTGGGTGCCAGTGGTGCGCCGTCGGCACCGGGGCAAACCTCCGGGCGGTCTCCTGCAGCGCGGAGCGCTCCTGCGCCGCGGACCAAGGTGCCGTGGGGTCGGGGAGGAACTCGCCCGGCACCCGCAGCGGTTGTCCAAAGACCAACTCCGCCGCGGATGCACGCAGGTCCTCCTTGGGCGCCGTCCGGAGGCCCAGCAGGACCCAGGGGAGCCTGTCGACCCAGCTGCCGTCGCGGAGGGCGGTCCGGAGCGCGGCCTTCAACGAGCGGTAGAACCGCTCGCACAGGCCGTTAGCCTGGGGGTGGTAGGCCGTGGTGCGGTGCAGCTGGACCCCGAGCCCCCGCGCGACCGCCCCCAGAGCTCCGAGGTGAACTGGGGGCCGCGGTCGGACGAGATGTCCAAGGGGGCGCCGAACTGGGCGACCCAGGTGGCGATGAACGCCTGCGCGACGTCGGCCGCCGTCGTTGACGCCAAAGGCACGGCCTCCGGCCACCGGGTGGTGCGGTCCATCATGGTCAGGACGTGGGTGAAACCCCGCGAGGGGGGCAGAGGTCCCACCAGGTCCACGTGAACGTGGTCAAACCGACGTTCCGGCACCGCAAACGGGGTCAATGGGGCCTGGGTGTGTCGGTGCACCTTCGCGCGCTGGCACGCGAGGCACGTCCTGGCCCAGCCGCGGACGGCCTTCCGGAGGCCATGCCAGACAAACTTGTCGGCGATCAACCTCTGGGAGGCCCTCGTGCCCGGGTGGGACAGGCCGTGGATGGAGTTGAAAATCCGGCGCTACCAGCCTGCGGGCACGATGGGGCGAGGCCGCCCGAGGGAGACGTCGCACCAGAGGGCCGTGCCCGTGCCGTTGAACGGCACCTCGGTGACGCGGAGGCCCGTAACGGCGGTCCGCAAGGCCTGGACGTCGGGGTCGGCGGCCTGGTCCGCCGCCATCCGGGCATAGTCGATGCCGAGGTGGACCGCATGGGCAACTGACCGGGAAAGGCAATCCGCCACTGGGTTGTCCTTCCCCGCGACGTGCCGGATGTCCGTCGTGTATTCGGACACGACCCAGAGTTGACGCTGCTGCCGGGCCGACCACGGCTCGGCGACCTTGCCCATCGCGAACACCAGTGGCTTGTGGTCGACGAAGGCCGTGAACGCACGGCCCTCGAGCAGATGGCGGAAGTGCCTGACCGCCAGGTGGAGCCCGAGCAACTCGCGGTCGAAGGTACTGTACCGGCGTTCGGGCGGGCGAAGCTGCCGGCTGAAGAACGCCAGCAGTTGCCAAGCTCCACGCACCCATTGCTCGTGCACCGCGCCCACCGCGTTTGGTCAGCCGTCACTGACCACCCGAAACCGCCACAGCCATGGCAACCAACGCGGTAGCGATAAAGCTCCCCGAGTTCTGGGAAGCTCAGGCGGAGATCTGGTTCCTGCAGGCCGAAGCCCAGTTCAGGCTTTGACGCATCACGTCGGGGTCACCAATGAAGCGCGGTGCTACGCGCGTGACTTGCTACCAAGGAGGAAGCGGACAACGCGGTTAAACAAAAGTGTCTTTATTGACAAGAGGTCACTGTAGCACTGGCACGCTCCGGGCTGCGCACCCAGTGTATATTCTGAGGCCACGCCTACCCCTAGGGCGTGGCCGCCGCCCACTTGGTGCACGGAATGATGTCACCACGCCAGTGGGCTTTCGTGTCCGCCACAATACTAACAACAAAATTGTTTTGTAAAATCTTTCTACATTGAATTACAACATTATTAGTTACAACATTATTAGTAACTGAGCAGAAGCCTAAAGCCTTTTTTATTTTCTCCTTCTTTTCCTTTAATTACTACTTCATTCTCAAAAAAGTTATTGATACAGGTTCTCAAATAGCAATTACCACAATATTGTAGCTAAAACACCAGAAAATTTGACAAAAGCAGCGACTATAAAAACACCAGCGGCAACGAAAACAGCGCATGCTTGTAGCACGTGCAGACGAAACCACGTGATGCGAAGCGTCGTTGTAATTGGGTAATAATGACCGCTCTGACCGGAGCGCATTAGAAGATTCAAAAAGTAAATTAGCATAGAGTTTTAGCCTTGTAGGTATATCGATACATGTAAGCTGGGCTTACGGAAAATGTTTTTGTCGTTATAACTAACTACAGGGATATTTTTATAAAAAATAAAAAATTCCTGCTGAAACACTGCAAAAAATTTGGTGTCACCCCCTCTGATAGTGGCACCCGGTGCGGTCCACACCCCCCTAGTGACGCCAGTGGTTGGACTGCGAATGTGGGTACAGAGAGAGATGGGTTCGGGACACAAGATTTTGAGGCAAACACAAGAGTTGAGGCATTCGGCTTTGTCACGGGCGTTGTCAACTGTGTAGCCATTTGAGGTAAGGGAGGGGATGGAGGGGGAACAAACACCAGAAACAGATTTGACCAGACGCCACCAGGATTTGGAGGAGGCAGACAGGTTTCAACAGTCATTCACAATATCAATTTTCTGAAGATTCATAATACAAAGACCCAAATTGGTCCTGTAGGCCTGTAGTTCTGTGAATTCA
This sequence comes from Myxine glutinosa, assembly GCF_964187855.1. Taxonomy (NCBI): domain Eukaryota; kingdom Metazoa; phylum Chordata; class Myxini; order Myxiniformes; family Myxinidae; genus Myxine; species Myxine glutinosa. The sequence continues at coordinate 79,977,685 of NC_136274.1, read as the reverse complement.
GCCCTCCAAAAAAAGGTTGCAGATTCACAAAAACCCTAAATTATAAATGTGACCAAAGTGCTTTTTGTTATCAAGTCCCACCATGAGTAAGATGCTCATCTGCAAATTAAAAAGTGCAGAAGGAGGAGGTGGGGAGAAAGTGAGAGGTGGGTGGTCTTCAAAATTGCAACTCATTTCTACATTTGTAATAGAAAATGGCCTCATACAAAGTACTAATTGCACTTGGCTAACCGTATTGCTCGCATCCTCCCGACTGTAAGTAAGCATGGCCATTTCCTCCTCCTCTTCCTCCTCTCGCTTCCGCTTCTCGGCTTTTCTGGTGACTTGCAACCAGTTAGCTTCCCACCCCTTCTTCAACCCATCAACCACTCGTACCTGCAATTACAAGAATCTGGTCATTCCCTCATTCAATTAAAGCATAAATCTGCAAAAGCTTTCTGCTGATCATTACTTCTGAATTGTCCTACTTGGTGCTACAATTTGAGCACTTGGTTCTTGATTATGGAATCCCAAGTTAAAATCCAATATATTATGATCATTTATTTGTCCACAGTCGACTGATCATGGGAAACATGGAGTTTGGTTCGAGCTTGAACACGTTATGGGCTGAGAATATGCTGGTCGAGACCAGGAATAAAACCTTAACCCTTGACATGAGGATAGTCCTCACAATGGACTTTTGTGTCTCAAAACTGTTGCTCAGTCGGCTCAAAACAAACAATCTTACCAGGAGACGAAAGCGATCGATACAATAGATATGCTCAGTTTCTTCTTCCAGGTAACTCAAAGCAAACTTCTCAATAGGAGTGAGCTGCCACCAGGGGGAAGAAGAGAAAAAGGAAACACATATTTCGTTGAACTTGCTGAATGCACAAAAAT